>NC_092498.1:198132704-198449204 GCF_047511675.1 Marmota flaviventris | reverse complement strand
CTGTCTCTCCCTTTCCCTCCTTCCCTCTAACTTTCTTTCATTGTCTCACACATGAGCTTTTGGGGGATACCTTACATCTAAACCATAACACTCCATGTATCCATCATCCCAGCTTCAAGGACCATCAAATCATGAGCCAGTCCTACCTCATCTACATCCTCCCTCCTGTGTAATTTCTCATCAATTCACAAATGTGATGATCAATTTTTTTATGTTAACTTGATTAGGCTACAGTCCTCTGTTATTTGTTAGTCTAAGAGTAGTTGTGAAGGTATATTTTGGGTGTGGTTGTGATGCACTTAGTTGTCAAATAATCAGTTGTTTGTCTGTTTTGCAGGACTGGGGAATGAACCCACAGGCACTGTACCACTGAGTGACATCCTCAGCCCTTTTAATCTTTTTACTTTGAGACACTTGCCCAGGCTGACCGCAAACTTGTGATCCTCCTCTCTCAGTCTCCTAAGTAGCTGTGATTACAGGTATGTACAACTACACCCTGAATAAGTTGATTTTCAGTAAAGGGAATTATCCGAATGATCTGGGTCATCCTGATTAAATCAGTTAAAAGGAAAAAAAGTAAATTCTGCCGTGGCCAGCAGCTTCAACTCACGCTGAAGGGTTCCTGCTGCCTTTCCTGATGGCCTGCCGTGCAGACTTGCCCAGCCAGCCCCACAATTGTGTAAGCCAATCCCTTGCAATAAATCTCTTAATATGTATCTCCTACTGATTCTATTGTTCTGGTGGAATCTTGACAGGATACACCAGAAATATCATTTCAGAGGCTGGGGTTGTGGCTCAGTGGCAGAGTGATTGCCTAGCACATGTGAGGCACTGGGTTCAATCCTCAGCACAGAATGCAAAAAAACAAACAAATAAAATAAAGGTATGCTGTCCATCTACAACTACAAAATAAAATTAAAAAAAAAAAAGAATATCATTTCAGTCGAAAAACATTCGACAAGATTCTCAACAGTAAGGATTCTAGGGGGAAATTCATAAAACCAGTGTCTCACCTCAACAAAGATTAACAGTTATTCCTTAATAACATTAACTAATCAAATTTTCAACTATCTGGTTATTTTTTAATATTACAAATATTTTGAACTAGTGATTTTTTTTTTTTTCCCAGCATTTTAAATTAGACGGGTGTTGGTGGAAACTCACTCATGGAAAGATTTTCTGCAGGGCTCCAGCAGAGGGCCTTCAAATCTCATGTGTTTTAAGAGGACATATGTCTCATTTCTGTTACAACCTCAGTCCTGTAGCTCACTGTTTGACACATAGTAGACTTTTGGTGAATGTATGATAAGCAAACAAATAAATGAATATATGGTTGAAAGAAATACTTTTCTAAACTTGTATCTATTGGCTACTCTCTGTGCCAGGCAGTGGCTAAATGCCATATTTTATCTTTCCAACTATCCCAGGAGGTAGGTATGTTTAGTTTTGCTTGTAAGTTCCCTTTTCATCTATAAGGAAATCAAGGCTCAAAGAGATTGAAAAACATTAGCTAGATCTGTAACTTTATTTTTATAGGGTCATACAGCCCATTCGGAAAGTGCATAAATGATTCAAAAAAGGAACACCTGTAACGCCTACCTAGCTATAGAATCACACTGTCACCCCAGAAGCCCTATCGTTATGGACTGAATATGTCCTTCAAATTCAGATGTTGAAGCCCTAACCTGCAATGTGATGGTATTTGGAGGTAAGACCTTCAGGAGATAATTACAGGTAGGTGAGGTCATGAGGGTGGAGCCCTGTGATGGGATTAGTGCTCTTGTAAGAAGAGATCAGAGAGCTCCTTCCCACCCCAGAGTTCAGAAGAAAGACCTTGAAAGGAAGAGAACTTTGGCAGGGAACTTAATTGACTGGACTTCCAGTCTTGATGTTGGACTTGATCTTGGACTTCTTAACCTCCAGAATTGTAAGAAAATTAATTTATCTTAAGTCATGAAATGATGATATTTTATTATGGCAATCTAAGCAAACTAAGACACCCATTTATCCCTTTCCAAACAAACTCATCTTTCCCCAAATTTAAGAGTTATAATCTCCTTGCTTTTCTCTACAGTTTACCTTCCGTGCATGTTTAGTTTTGCCTGTTTTGAACATGATGTAAATGGAATTAAAGGACATATTTTTTTTGCAACTTGATTTTTACTCTCAACATTATGCTTGTAAGTTCCATCCATATTAAGCATGAATTTGCAGTTCTTTTCATTTCATCAGCATATGATATTTTTGCCGTATAGATACATCACTGTTTATTCATTCATGTTATGGGATAGGCACCTCAGTTGCTGCTCAAAATGATTTACAGGTGTGTATACTGGCATGTCTCTGAGGCATATGCCTTAGGCTGGAATTTCTGGTTGTTTGGTATGTTTATCTTCTACCTTATTAAATAATACCATAGTTTTCCAGATTGTATTAATTTACATTCCTACCAGCAGTGTAGGAGAGTTCCAGTTATCTACATCCTGATATTGTCAAACCTCTTTTTTTTTTCTCCATGTCCTGGGGATTTAACTCAGGGTCTCCTACATGCTAAGCACATACTCTACCTCTGAGTTACAACCTAGCCCCTGACTTTTTAATTTTTGCAAAACTAAAATGTGTGTTGTGTTATCTCATTGTAGTTTTAATTTGTATCATCCAATCTATTAATGAGATTGACCACCTCTTCACACATTTGCTTGACACTTTGATTTCTCCTTTGCAAACTATCTTTTCAAGCCTTTTGACCATTGAGACCCATCTGATTGTGGGCCTTTTTCCCCACTGATATGTGGGAGTCCTTCATGTAATTTGGAAACCAGTCCTTTATCAGTAGTATAGGTTGCAAATGCCTTCTTCCACCCTGTGGCTTGTATTTTTACTCTTTTCATGGTATTGCTGGACAAACAGAGTTTTTAATTTGAATGTGATCCAGTGTAACAGGTGTTCTCTTTTGACTACTGCTCATTGTGTAGTGTTTAAGAAGCCTCAAACCCTTTCTCTTATCTTCTTCTTCTTTTTTTTTTTTTTTTTTTTGGTAGTGCTGGGGATTGCCCCCAGGGCCTTATGCATATGAGGCAAGCAGTCTACCAACTGAGCTATATTCCCAGCTCTCTCCTACCTTCTTTTTGAAAAACTTTACAGGTTTGTCTTCATGCTAAGGTCTTTAACCTGCCTGGGAATAATTTTTGAAAATGAAGTGAGGAAGGGAGTTGAATTTCCTCCGTATAGACATTCAATTGTTCCACATATTTTCACACCCCTCTGACATGACACCTGCCACATGCCACACCTCTGTCACATGTGAACTGACATATTGAACGACAAAATCTAAAACTAAATTCCTAGCTGCCACATGAGAAATGAAATGTGATGTGATGGGTTTTAGACTCACTGGGCCAGAAGCTGAACTCAGAGTCCCCAGCTCCAAAGACACTTATTAGCTAAGCTGTGTCGGCATGAGATTTCACCACCAAGCCCAGGCCTTTCTTATGTGTCTATTGTAAGTAGACACAATTTGTGGTACCTCATTGTCTTTATCTTCACCACATATTTCAGATGTAAGCACTTGCTCTGGTTGGAGCCTTGGGGCTTGGGGTTCCATAGTCGTGTTCATTTTCCGTGACTAGATAATGAATTGTCACAACTTCAGTAACTTAAAACAATATCCACTTTTTAGTGCTCAGTTCAATAGGTTAGAAGTTGGGGTGAGCTCAACTGGGCTGTCTGCTAAAAGCATGCAAGGTTGAGATCAAGATATCACTTGGATTGGACTTGGCTTTATCCAGGTTGTTGGCAGAATTGTGTTTCTTACAGCTGTGGGACAGCAGTTCCTGTATTCTCGCTGGTTGTCAGGCAGGGATTGCCCTTGGTTTCTAGAGGTTGTGCTCAAGCCTTTCATATGGTCCCCTCCAGCCTCAAGCAGGCAACAACATGTGGAATTCCTCTTATGTTTTTGAATCTGACTTCTTTTGAAGAAAATCCTCTGCCTTCGAAGAGCTCATGTGATAAAATGAGGCCTACGTGGATCAACTTTCCATTTTAAGATCAACTGATTATAATCACATTTGCAAAGCCCTTTTACCACCTAATCATGTAATCACAGGAGAAGCACATTTACGTATGAGGTGCTAGAGAGGGCAAAGGTGCTGGGAGACTATTTTAGAATTCTGCTCACCATGGTAACTAATATCTTACTCAGACTGTATATATGACCATGGTGCATCTGATAAGAATTCACCAATGTGTCAAGAAGCCAGAAATACTTCATTAGCTTATTCCAAGTTCCCAAATAGATTAAAAATATTGGCTAGAACTGACCTTCATGCTTCAGTCTTGACTCTCTGTCTTGCAAACACATGTTTTTCTTTTTCTTGCTAACTCTTGGTGATTTGGATGCTATGTTCATTTGATATCTCTATATTTTATTTCCCATCCCTCAGTCATTTATGGAAACCACTCCAATCAACAAATAAGAGTAAATTCTACATTCATAGCACTTATCCACATCCAAACCCATACTTGGCAAAGTGTTAGGCCCATCATAAGTGTTTTGTAGATGTCTGTTGAATAAATGAGTGACGGATGACAAGCTTTGTCCTTAGTATCCTATTGTCTATTTTGGAAAAAATCCATATGTATACACACAAAAAGATAAATAATAATTTCTGTTGCTAGCTTTGAGAAAGCGGTCCAGGATATATATCATTGTGTGTATGCATATATGTGTGTGTGTGTGTGTGTTTGTACATGCACATGTGTGTGTGCAAGGAAAGTTTTATGGAAGACAGGACTGGAACTGGACATTGGGAAATATGCATTATTTGAGTGTGTGGAAGGATGACCCACAGTCTATGTAGGGAAGGACATGGGAGCAAAGGTGGTTTGGGAGGCCATCCTTGTGGCAAGTTGTGAATGTCAAATTAACGTACGGAAATGTATGACTCAACTGGAGTCAGAGTTTCATCATAGTGAAAGCACTTTGAACTCTGTGGAATAAGGGTGATATTAACACATGATTTTTAAAAAAAATTCCCTCCATTTCTTAATTTTAAAAAATTCTCATAAATACTACCTGAGTCCTTAGAAGAAAGCGTATCATACTCAAGTTAACAAATGCACACATTGAAAGTCAAAATAAGAGTTCTTTATTCCATTTTTCATCTAACAAATGACAATCTGAAATAGTGTTGACTTTTAGTTTGTAGCTACTATACTTGCTGAAGTTCTTCTTATCTCACGTTGGAGGCAAATATTCCTGCAGCTTTTGTTTCTTTCCCCAAGTTGAGTCTTATGGCTACTTGGTAGAGAGGCCTAAGACCTAGGAAAGAACTGAGGAGCAAATCATAGAACAGGATGCCTGCCGTGGTTATCAAAGATGCCTATGGGAATGGTGGGCAAAATACAGAGAACGTGCTAATAATGGAAAGGCAGGCTGAAGCAAAAGCCTAGTGAAGGCAATAAGTTCTGGAATGCAATACCCTCACTAGGAGTAAATGAGTTCTAGAAGAGGGCAGAGCAATGACAGTGAGATGTGCAGGAGGATACTCACACAGGTTGCAACCTAGGAACCAGAGCCCCGACTGGGAGCTCCATTTTGGGAATGGCTGCAGTGTTTTGGGACACTTCTGTGTATCTTCTGTGCTCTGTGCTCTACCTGCACGACAGAAGCCTGGCTATGGCCACTTTTTTGGGGAGTCTTCTCTCCCAGATACTATATTTTACCAATATGAAGGATTTCGATGCTTATGAGGTTGCTAAAAGAAAGTCTTGGTTAAGGGCCAATGGGAGAAAGTCACAAGGTAAGATATATGACTGGATTAAATGCTTAATGGGTGTCTTGCCACAAGGAACACTGAAGGAGGGAAAATGGAAACTGAGCCCTGAGGTCAATTCTTCTATATAAAACTGTTATATTCGCAAATTCCTCTTCCTCTGGGGGATGGCCTGTCTCTCCTCTGTTTCCCAATAGATCAACAAATGGATAGAAGGGTGCCTGGAGGAGCAATGTGCACAGAATTGTTGAGGGATTCCCCAAGAGGCATTTTGGCAGAAGTCGGTATCCAAGCAGCACGTGACCTAGGTGTTTGACTTTAGTAGTATTTCCTGAAGGTGGCCACTTCACTTGCACTGCATGGTGCTCCCCAGGCTGGTTCTAGGGAACCCTGGGGCTCCAGGAACTGCTCTGAAGGCTCACTCAGAATCCACTGCATGGTCAAAGACACGCTCAGAGCGCCTCTTTGTCCTAGACATTGAACATAGGTACAAAAGAAATGCGAGGCACAGCAGGGCTGTGGCTGTGAAGAAGGCAAGAATGCCCACAAAGACAGTCGGCTGTATAGGCAGGCGGATCAGGGGGCTCCCTGCTGGGATCTGGTTGGTCAGGCTGAGCATGTAACCTAGGGACCAGCCGATGCTGCTGTTCCCGACCTGTGGAGTAGAAGAGATGACTCAGTTCTCAGGGAAGGCATAAGGCTGGGATCCTATACCAGGGCACGCCACTGTATACCCTGCCAGGCCTGCACAGGGAAATGTGGCCTGAGGAGGTCAAAGGGCTCACCCAGGTTCAGACACCACACAGTACTACAAAGAACTGGGAGTCCCACCTTCAGCACTGCAGAGAAAACAGTGGGAAGAATGAATTCTAATAGCCTAAAAAAGGGACAGTTAATAATAGTGAAAGCATTCCTATTGCCCAGGGGTGTTTGTGACTAAAGCAAGAAGACAATGAGCAATTTGCTGAACCCAGGGAGGTTCTAAGCACAGGAGATGAGTCCAAATGAGAAGCAAACTTTGTCAACTTCTTCTGGTAATTCCATCTAGTTTTGCTTTACATATTTTTAAACTGTTTTATTAGGCACATACATGTCTTGCACCATTCAAAGTGAATGGAGTTATTTTTCATTGGGGGTAACCCCATCTGAAATGATGCTCTTTGTTTTAAAGAGCATTTTGTCATATATTGAATAACAATATCAACTTTCTTTTGGGTAGCATTTGCTGGATGATTGAAAACAAAATTTAAACTCTAAATTCTTCCATATGCTTATGCTTAAAGTATAACTGTTTCTCTTATAAATCATCTACTGATTTTTAAAAATCTAACCTGACAATGTCTGTCTTTCAATTGGTGGGTTTAGACCACTGATGATATATTGATATTATTTGGACTTCTTTACAATATCTTACGTTAGTGATTCCTACTAATGCTATTTTCCCATATTATTTTTTCCCTCTTTTCTTGCCTTAAAAATAATATCTGTATGTTTCCTTTACACAACAAGAATTTTAGGCTATTCTTATGTTCCTGTTTACTGTCACCTGTTACCATTCCTCTATCAGGTTAGAGATTTTCTATACTTGGGTTATATGGATGGGCTTTTCTCTTTTACTTCAGTGTTAGTTTTATTTTTTAAATGTCATTTGTTTTTACTTTCAGTATTTTTGCAACATCTCCTGGGTTTATTTCTCTTCTTAGTTAGTTGCTGTTTCCAAAAAATATTTTTAATTTAAGTCCTTGTGTGGCAAATCTTCCAAAGTCTTTTTATACCCTCATGTTTAAACACTAGCTTGGGTACACAAACAATTCTTAAGGAGAAAGAATTTTAAACCTAGCATGTTTTCTCAATTCAAATTGATATTCAATAGAAAGCCATTCTCCATTCTTTTAATGTACTTTCCTGTTGGTAATTAGATTTGTTTGGAAGCAAAGCTTAAAGAGTACATGCCACAAACAGTACTTGATTCCAGACATCCCTGTATTTTTTGTAGATGACTCAATTTTACTTATGTGAAAATAGACAGTCACAGGCCTAATGCAGGATATTGATTAGTTTAATCTAATTATTGCCAAAGCTGATATTGAACAGACTGACTATGGCTTCACATCAGCCATTCCCGAAATGAGAAAGTCCTTCAGAATTGGGGAATGATGGCTAAATGTATCCCAAGGCTGAGTCCTGCCTGAGAATAAGGTGTGGTCGCGACAGCTGCCAGTACAGTTTTTAAACATTTTGCTCACTTGATACTCATTCCTGTCTGTCTATCTGTCCGTCTGTGAATAACACCAAGCCAAAATCTTCTCCATCCCTAAAGTTTTTGGTAGTTAAATACCTTAGGCTCATTTAAAGAGAAACTTCTTACTTCATGCTAATGTGCTAGTGTAAATCCCGAATACTCTGAAGCCTGGATCTTAATTTGACATCTGTGTAAAATGAAGAACAATTAGTTATTATCCTCTTGAAAATCAAGTTATATTTAGAACTTCTTTTCAGGATGGAAAGACTCAGATCTTTAACATATTTAGTTGTCACTCAATAAACATTTCCCAAGCAGCTACCAGGATCTAGCCCTGGCACTGAAGGCCGGGTATATAAAGATAGTGAGACCTTAGCCCTTGCCTTCCAGTCCTTTCCTCAACTGGAACAGTCTCCTGTAAGCAACTCTGGTCTCCATTATGTCTTCTCCCAGGAAGGAGTGATCAATCTGATCAGCTTGTACTCAGCAAATTTAAATCTCTAATATCCTTTTACTGTCTACATTTCTTCCACAAACGCTACAAACCTCTCTTTGGGGAGAAAGAAGAGAAAACAATTTTATGTCTTGACTTACTTCTTTTTCAAAACGTATTCGGGGCCAAGTCTCCTCTGTGAATTTGTATCCATTTATAAGCAAGTGGTAGATGTAGTGGGCTGAGAAGCAGTAGGAGCGGGCATACACCTCATCAAATTTGGGGAGCAGGAATGGGAGCTGAAAAGGAGGTTTAAGACATCTGAGAGGAGGAGTGGGCAGGTATACTTTACAATGCACATTTAGAACACCTAAGGTTAACAGTCATATTTTAAAAAACATCATCACCCAGAATTCTGTAATAAAAATGGCTATATTAAATAATGATGGGATTATATAATATAGTGATTAAACAAAACCTACACAAGGTCACATAATAATAATCCCTAAGTCCCCTGAGTGCTTATTATGTGCTGAACACTGTCCTAATCATTATGCATGTGGTTAGAAAATTAATCCATGACATAGTTGTGAAGTAGGTTCCCTCATTACCCAGATTTTATAGATGTGGACTTAGAAGAGCACAAAGGCTAAATTCAGGATAAACACACATATACACGCAAAGGGAATATGCTCTGTTGCTATAGTTCTTGTACTGACATTGTTCCTTCTTTTTTTTTTCTTTTCTTTTGGTACCAGGGATTGAACCCAGGGGTGCCTTACCACTGAGCTAGAGCCCCTTTTATTTTTAATTTTGGGATAGGGTCTTGCTAAGTTGCTTAGGGGCTAAGTTGCTAAGGCTGGCTTTGAACTTGTGATCCTCCTGCCTCAGCCTCCCAAGCTGTTGGAATTATAGGTATGCATCATCATACCTGGCTGTTCCTTTCTTTTAAATACTGACCTCACTCCAATCCTGGGAGCAGAAATTCCATGTACTTGAGTTGAAGGAGTCCAGGGAAAAACTCCCAGAAAGATTTAAAGCACTGGCTGTGTAGTAGAATCCTGCAAATGCCTGGAAGAAGTAGAGAGGAAATTTCCAGAATGGAATGTGACATGGAGGCTTCAGGGCGGAGAAGAAGAAAGGGGTACCAGAATTGGAAAGGGGAGAGAGACATATTCTACAGGCACAGACAGAGATCTTTCAGGGGGTTGTGCTCTTACCACAAATGGCCCTTGAACCTTTGGCTGATAAGTCCCATCAAAGGAACAGCCTTCTTGATCATGGCAAGCTTTGAAGTCAAATATGGAAGCCACCTTCTCCCTACACAGTGATGGGTTCCCAGTTCCTTCAAAAGTGATGAGGCTATTGGGGTCGTAACTTGTTGGCCTCTGCTTCTCAGTGCACAGGCTGTCAAATACGTGGTCCACAGTGAAGGTGGTGCTATAATTCCGAGGGTAGCAGGGGTTGGTGAGATTGGTTTCAGTGGGAGAATTCTGTGGGTACAAGAAGAGTGAGGTGTTAGGTGGAGGACGAAGTCATTCGTTTTGGCAAATCCTCACTATTACTACTCTCCAATGTCAAGACAGAAAATGGGAAAAAATTAGAGGATAGGAAAGGCAGCAGAACACAACAGACACTAGTATGGCAATATGTAAATCAATGGATGTGTAACTGATGTGATTCTGCAATCTGTATATGGGGTAAAAATGGGAGTTCATAACCCACTTGAATCAAAGTGTGAAATATGATATGTCAAGAACTATGTAATGTTTTGAACAACCAACAATAAAAAAATTAAAAAAAAAAAAAAAAGAAAATGGGAAAAAATACCATTCTGTATCTGGGTGTACTGTATCCCAGCTTTTAAAGAAAGCCCTGAAGGGATGGGAAAGGTGCGTGTGAAGTTATCCTGAACCAGGCACAATGCTGGGCTCTCTCTCACTCTATCTGATCCAGCCCTTATGATAGCCCTATGAAGCAGGAAACTCCATTTTGGTGTGAAAACAGGTTATCTTTAATTTTTCATTTTTGAAGAGAATCTCTACCTAGTCAACTAATCTAAAAGGTACAAATAAGCATATTATGAGAATGAAGGCTCCCTGCCACCTGCTTCCAGCCATCAGAGCCCTCTCTGAAAGCAGCTACTATGACCAATTTTGTGTGTAATCTTCCAGAGATCTTATGTGCATATGCAAATATATTTTGTTTTCTTTCCTTTAAAAAAAACACAAATGATAACACCTTGAATACACGTCTCTTTGCTTTTCTTATTTAAAATATATATCTTTGGGATCTTTCCATTCACTGTATGTGTAGATGGCCTCTTTTTAGTAACTGCTAGGGACACCCTCTAGCAGTTGATTGGGACTGGTTTCCAATCATTTTGCCAACACACACCCACACACATCTCCTTGTTCCACATAAATCTTTGATCCATTTGTGATCTGTTTTATATAAAAACCAAGGCAGGACTGGGCTGGGTGTGGGTAGCACACGCCTGTAATCCCAGTGATTCGGGAGGCTGAGGCAGGAGGATAGTGAGTTCAAAGCCAGCATCAGCAAAAGCCAGGTGCTAAGCAACTCAGTAAGACCTGTCTCTAAAATACAAAACAGGGCTGAGGGTGTGGCTCAGTAGTCCAGTGTCCCTGAGTTCAATCCTCAGTACTAAAACAAACAAACAAACAAACAAACAAAAACAACCCCATTAAAAAAAAGAAAAACAAAAACCAAACAAACCAACAAAAAATACACACTGAGTCAAGGACCTGGTTTTACCTTTTCTAGATGGCTATCCAAACTTATCTGTGGGTGTAAAGTGTTCTTTTATCTTATGACAAATTCCTAACTGGGTTTGGTTCTATTTCTGGACTCCCTTTTATAAGGAATTGAATTTGAGCTCTATTCAATTTCAGAGCCATTAAAGTGTAGTACTTTTCCTACAGTAAAATCTGACTTACAACATTCAGCCCAACCTTGCATTTTACTGATGGGGAAATTGAGGTACACAACAAAATAATGCAATTGTCTAACAAAGGTCAGTAACAGGATTCTGCATAGAATTCTATAGTTCAACACTCATCCAATCTCACTCTCATGAGTGTTTTCCAGAAAGATCTTCACATGTCTACAAAGGAGGTAATAAGATCCCTTTCTGCTCCAATGGTGTGAAAAAAAACCTGTGATTTTTCACAAATTGTTGTAGCCAATTTGGATTCTAGTACACCTGGGTCACTTATGGCTGAAATATTTGTTGAAAGAGAAAAAAATCATGTCAATCAACTTGGTGTTTAGTATCAACTTCAGAATCTGACTTATAGTTTTTAAATGACTGAAATAGTATAAATCATTTATGGCTTGGCATATATGGCTTGTGATCTGTTTTATATAAAAAACAAGGCAGGACTGGGCTGGGCATGGTAGCTCACGCCTGTAATCCCAGTGACTCGGGAGGCTG
Source organism: Marmota flaviventris (assembly GCF_047511675.1). Classification (NCBI taxonomy): domain Eukaryota; kingdom Metazoa; phylum Chordata; class Mammalia; order Rodentia; family Sciuridae; genus Marmota; species Marmota flaviventris. The sequence goes on along the minus strand of NC_092498.1, from coordinate 198,437,301 downwards.
AGGCAGGATAGTGAGTTCAAAGCCAGCATCAGCAAAAGCCAGATGCTAAGAAGCTCAGTAAATACTAGTTATCATTTATCTTTTGTTCTTGAATTATTTGTATGGCATTAAGTTCGATCAGCCAATGTGACAATTTAGGCGCTCAAAAATCAACAGTCTTCACCATTCCTAGTGTTTGAGGACACTGCCATGGTCAATCAATGGGTTTGAGAGAAAAGCTCCACTAGAAAATCATACCATAATTTGTTCTTAATGTAAATCCAGTTGAAATTGGAAAAAAAAATAGAGACTATAAAAAATATGAAAAACTGATAAAAACTAGAAGAGGTGGATGCATAATAAATGCATGTATAGAGATATCACAGTGAATCTCATTAATTTGTAGAATTAAAATGTGTTAATTACAAGTAAAAAAAATTAAAAATAAACACACAAACTACATTTAACAACAAAGGCACAGAAATGATGAAAACTATAAATTTTACTGAAGGCTGGGTGCAGTGGCGCACACCTGTAATCCCAGCTGATTACTGTAATTAGGAGGCTGAGGCAAGATCACAAGTTTGAGGCTAACCTTAGCAACATACCAAGATCCTATCTCAAAATAAAATAAAGAAAAAAAAGATGGGGCTGGGGTTGTGGCTCAGCAATAGAGTGCTCGCCTAGTGTGTGGGAGGCCCTGGGTTCAATCCTCAGCAGCACATATAAATAAATAAATAAAAACAGCAGTATAAAAAAGACTTATAAAAAAAAAAAAGAAGAAAAAGAAAAAGGGGTTTGGGGAATTGCTCAGTGGTAGAGCATGCCTGGCTTCAATCCCCAATACCACATACATGCAGGAAAAATCTTATCGAAGGGTATAAACCAAGAACTAAATAAATGAAAAGATATTAATAATTCTGGATAGAAATTCTTAATATCATTAATAATTTTTACCAAACAAATATATCTTTTAAATTTATATATATATATATATATATATATATATATATATATATATATATATATATATTAGTTGTAGGAGGACACAATACCTTTATTTTATTTTTATGTGGTGCTGAGGATCGAACCCAGTGCCTCACGATGCTAGGCAAGCACTCTACCACTGAGCCACAACCCCAGCCCAAACCGATATATTTTAAATATAATTTTACCAAATATAATTGCCAAAACAACTGCCATCATAATCTCAATGAATAATTTATTTTTGTTACTACTTAATATGATTTTGAAGTTCAGAAGAAACAAACTGCACTGATGTTGGGTTTATATTAGTGGCAGCCTTCCAGCTGATATCCCAAGTAGCCTTCTGTGCCCCCGGGCCTCACCATACGAAGAACAAGACCAACATGATGGAATTTGGTTGCTCTACAGTCCCACCTATTAAAGGATATCCAGATGCCTAATATAGACCCATCTGAAAGAAGACTGAGCCTGCATAAGCTCTGCCTCCTCTCTTTCCAGCAAGTATTTCTCTTGTGACCACTAATATTATTTTGTCTGCACCTAGGGGAATCTCAAAATTCTCAGGCTTATTTAGCTACTGGTTTAAAACAGTTTGTGTTCATAAAGGGATCCCAGGTCTTGAATCATTTATAAAGCATCTGGAACTCTGGATCTTCCCTGGACTTCTTACTCAAATTCACTGGAAAGTGGTCAAAAAACACAGTGAGAATTTAGACACAGAAGAGCCAATTAGAAAATGCTGTTATTTCCAATCACCTTCCAACTGAAGTGAGAAGGGCAGGCACTAGAAATCAGGGCACACTCCCCTGGGCTCAAACCTTCAAGGAAATACCTGCCATCCCCCAGCTCAGGTACCTGCAGGAGCATCGCCAGAAACCTCTTCTCAGCTTCATTCCGGCCGTAGCACTGGAAGCTGTGTGTGTACAGCGTGTATGTGTAGCCATACAGGGACACCTGCACGATGTCACTGATGTTCAGCCCCATCTTCTCTTCTGCCACGAAGGATATCTGGGTGGAGGCACCGCCCAAATCCAGGGCGCCTGTGGTTTCCACTCCATGTGGATGCACCCACATGTGCCACAAGTTCTTCTGCACAGTGGGAAAAGGAAGTGAGAAGAAAGGCCAAAGGCACCATCTCTTGCCCAGGGATCTCCGCCCAAGACCCAACTCCTCTTGCTAAGAAGGGAACATTCAGACCACTTCTCTCCTTTTATTTCAGGGGTGGTGAATTCAAATGGTTCCAGGAGCTTGGCAGATAACACAGATGAGTCATAAATGAGTGAAACAGATTAGGTGTTTGGCGTGGGGACTGGTGGGGATTGTGACAAGCTAGTGAGTCCCCAACCTGCGCTCTGTTCCTGCCTGTTGTTACCATGCAGGAAGGGGAGTCCACTGTGACCAGTTCCTCCAGTGGCATGTGTGAGGATATCAATGTGTAGATTTTCATGTGAAATTTCCTAAATATTAACCACAGCAATCAATCTAAAAAGTTTAAAAATACATTCAAGGGGGGACAAAATGGGACTTGGATAGGATAGGATCTGAGTGCCCTCATTCTGGATCCTTTGCATCATATATAACATTCCTTTGCACCCAAGGAGCAGGAAGTGTAAGGACAGGACTGTAAAGAGGCCTGGGAACACAGAGTGAGGACTCCCTCTCTCTCTGGGGATTCAGGGAAGCAGACTGACTGAGGGTGCTGCAAATCCCAGATGGCCGTGGAGCCTTCAACAGGTCCATGTGCAGTAGCAGGATTAAATTTAGATCCCTCTCCCCAATTTCTAACAAGCTAGCAAAGTGACAATATTCCCCCTCCTCCATGCATTTGGTCCTATTTATGATCCATGGTCCCTCCCACCCAGCTCTATGTAAATGCCTTTTTTTGAGCACTGCTTCCCTAGTGCACACACGGCAGGAATGCTCCATTGGCGGGTATTTCTGCTTAAACTATCTCCCTCAAGGGACAAGATAGACAGCAAGATTAAAAACCATGCATTTGTTTCCACACACCTCCAGGAAATTTCCCATTATATAGTTGGCTGTAATCCATCCATATACCCCTTCCTCTTGCCCAGAAATGATTTGAGCACCCCTAAAATCAAAAGGCTGGGACTTGAAGTAGCTTTGGATGCTTGCAAGGACTTCATTAGCTGCTGTTTCATTTTGCAACCTATGCGAGGCACAGAACACAAAAGGCTGAGTGCCTAGACGACACAGTCAAGTAGTCTCCCTCAGGTGATAAGGGAAACCCCCACAACCCCCGGCTGGCATTTTTCCAGATGTGTGCAATACACAGGCAATCTCTTTTGCAAGTTGAAGCCTGCCAAGGTAACTGAGAAGGCAGTGACCTCTTAAACTGCCAAGCAGGAAAAGAGTTTTCTATAAAAGTACAATCTGTTTTCCCCAACCCCACCTGCTCCTGTTTCATTCTCTTGCAATCAGCTAATCAAAAGAGCCATCCAGTCAGGCGTGGTGGGTCACACCTGTAATCCCAGCTATTTGGGAGGCTGAGGCAGGAAGATCTCAAATTTTTGAGGCCAGCCTGGGCAATTTAGTGAGACTTTGTGTAAAAGTAAAAAAAATAATAATAATAAATTGGGGATGTAGCTCAGTGGTTGAGAATCCCTGGGTTCAATCCCCAGTACTAGAGAGAGAGAGAGGCAGAGAGACAGAGAGAGACGGAGAGAAACTAGGGAAGGCATGGGGGTTGTGTAAGTAATCTCTTAGGAGGCAGGGGGGAAAGCGGATAAGGTTGAGTTTTCAGCTGTGCCTGCTTCACCCTTTGGGAGGGCTTCATTTTGAGGGGATTTGAGGGTCATTACAGCTGTCACTGGATTAAAAAAATCAGTATTTTGACCCACATAGGAGAGGCAACATGGCATTATTATATCACCCATGACATTGTACTATTATTGCACCTATCTGCTGCCAATTACCCTATAAAAGAAAGCTCACTTGGGAGATTATTTCCCCCTTCATCAGTGGTTTAAGAAAACCCAGGGGCACTGGTTTACTCTTGGCTCAGGAAGAAGAAAAACCAATGCTTCAAGCCACAAGCAAGAACAGGGGCACTTCACGGAGAAGACCCAATCCAACTGTGAGCATGCTGTGATTTCTCTTTATGATCATGTTAAAGCACCTTTGTCTGTTCCTATTTTCTTCATGCCCAAACATGCATTATTTTCCATGACTGGGATCATGGACAAAGTGCCTTTGGAGCTGAATGAGTCTTGTCTACTGGTGATCAAGATCAAGCCTCACTTCCAACACTTGGAGCAGCCTCTGTTGTGAATGGATTTATGTTTGATGTTTCTTTTTATTGCAAGGTTAAGGAAATACTCTATCAAAGATAGGGGGGGAGGGTAGGGAGGGAGGGAGGAGAAGGAGACATTCAAAAACCATGCCTCTGGGGCTAAAAGTCATAGCTGCAAATTTAGCATGAACTTATGAAATGAAATGGGATGTTTGTTTCATAACAAGTCCAAAGGGCTTTGACTGATGTGAGAGGCAGGCATCCTATGGTTTTAAAGCAGGTTTCAGGGACATTTTGTGCACGGGAAGAAGCTACATAGCTAGAGGTAACACTTATCACGCATCTTAGTGGCTGTTCACGGTGTCAAACACTTCTGTTTTCTAAAGCAGATGTCGGTCATCTTTCTTTTTCCAGAGTTCTCAGTAAAATCACAAAGGTAGAGGGAATCAATTTTAGAACAGTTTCTTTCTGCATTTTAAAATAAAGACTGAATGTTTCCCAATCGTGAAAGCCTAAATTTAAGGCAGAATATGGGCTTCTTTCTCTTGGGTTTGTTCCCAGAAACAGAGATACGTTCTTGGCAAGATTCAACACATTCTTGGCTATTTTGGTCATGGGAGCTCCTTGGCCCCACTCAGCCTTTACCTCAGCAAGCGCATCCCAGCCGTGGCTCCTAGGTAAATGCGGGTGGATCCGTGGAGGTGCTCTGGGACCTGCCCCTTGACTTTTAGCATGCAATCCTCAAAGGCTCTGGGAGCATCTTGGGGGTTATTCCCATAGCTGGAGATACCAGAACCTGAAAAGCAAAAAATCAGTATTGGTCAGCATTCCCCAGAACCAACAGCAGGGACACAGCTTTTCAATTAAAACAACAATGACAACAACAACAACAACAAAATCAGCTTTGGAAATTATTGGGTTCAAAATTACTGGTTTGAAAACTGGGAGATATGCTAAGTCATAAGTGGTCACGGTGATGGGTCCACTCTCAATCTCTGCAGGGAATAAACTAAAGGGTGAAAAAAAGTGAGCCTAGGCTTTCTTTCAAGAAAATGTTTTCATAATGGAAGTTTTAAATATAGATAAAAGAAGAGAGAATGGTGTAATGAAGCCCATACATCAAGCTCCCAGTTTGAACAACCATTCTTTTTTAAGGGCCTTGCAAAGTTGCTGAGGTTGTCTTTGAACCCAAGATCCTCCTGCCTCAGCTGCCAGAGCTGCTGGGATTACAGGTGTGCTCCACCACGCCTGGCTTGAATAATGATTCTTATTGCATCTGTATTCTCTCCTATTATTTCCTCACAAAGCAAAGTACACATATCATTTCATTCCACTACCTTGGTATGTATCACTAAAATATAAGAATTCTTTTAAAGAAGCATAGAGTTTCATTATTATACCTGTAAAACTTAGAAACCATTTAAAAATTTTGTTTCATTTTTTGATTGACACGTAAAATTTGTACATATTTATTAATTTTTTTCTTGTTATGAGGATTGAACCCCCTGAGCTACATCTCCTGCCCTTTTTTATTTTGAGGCAAGCTTTTGTTAAGTTGCCCAGGCTAGCCTCAAACTTGCCATCCTCTTGCCTCAGCCTCCTGAGTCGCTGAGATTATAGGCATGCACCACTGTGCCTGGCAAAATTTGTGCATGTTTATGACTTACAATTTGATATCTGGATTTACATTGGGCAATGATTAAATCAGGGTAATTAGCATATATATCACCTTAAACTTTTATCAAATTTCTCTATGGTGAGTACATTCAAAAATCTTCTCTTCAACTATCTTGAGAGACACAGAATGTTATTTTTAACTATATTCTCCTTACCATGCCATAGAATACCACAACTTCTCCTTCCTATTAACTAACACATTGAGCAATCTCTTCACAGCTCCCCTTCCCTTTTGTCTCCTCAGCCTCTGCGAACTCTCAATCTCTATGAGATTAATTTTTGAGAGTCTACATGGGAGTCAGATCATAGTGTTTGCCTGACTTATTTCATTCCGTCCATACTGTAGCAAATGAAAGGATTTCATTCTTTTTTAGAGCAGAATAGTATTCCATTATGTATACAGAACACATTTTCATTATTCATTACTCTAACAATGAATGTTTAGGTTGATTCCACATCCTGGCTACTGTGAACAGTAGCTATGGTTCACATTGCCTCCATATTCCTTCTTCTCATACTGTCTTTCTCTTTTTTCCTACCTCTGTTCTCCCTCCTTCTCTCCGTCTCTGTCTGCTTTTGTCTCTCTTATTTGCATGAATCAGGATCTTCATAAATTCCCTGTTGCCATATTAAATCTCATTATTGGTTCAGTCCTTCCTATCTATTTTACTTGTAATCATTAGAAGCTGTACTTGCTCTTTTTGTTCAGGATTGCTTTGGCTATTCTGGATCCTTTATTTTATCATATGAATTTCCATATGAATTTAGGATTATTTTTCTTAGTTCTGTGAAGAATTGGTATTTGGATGAGAATTGCATTGAACCTGTAAATGGCTTTTGGTAATGTGGCCATTTTAACAATATTCATTCTGTCTATCCATAAACATGAAGGTCTTTTCCCTTTCTACTGTCTTCTTCAATTTCTTTCTTCAGTGTCCTATAATTTTCATTGTAGAGGTCTTTCACATCCTTGGTCAGATTGATTCCTAGATATTTTGTTACTTTTTGAAGCCATTGTGAATGAAACTGTTTTCCTGATGGTTTTTCTCAGTGGATTCATTCCATTGTACAGAAAAGCTATTGATTTTTGTAAGTTGATTTTGTATCTGGCTACTTTGCTAAATTTGTTTATTAGCTCTACAGTCTTCTGGTGGAACTGTTATTATAGGATATATCATTTTCAAACAGGGATAATTTGACTTCTTCTTTCTTATTTGTTTCACCTTTATTTCTTTCTCTTTCCTAAATTACTCTGGCTAAAATTTCAAGTACCTTATTGAATAGGAGTGGTGAGAGTGGACATCCTTGTCTTATTCCTGATTCTGGAGGAAATACTTTTAGTTTTCCCCATCTAGAATGATGTTGACTTTGCAATTGCTGGAGGCATTACAATACCTGATTAGAAATTATACTACAGAGCATAATAACGACAGATTGGTGCTTGCATATAGACAGATAATGTAGACTAATGGCACAGAATAGAAGACACAGAGAACAAACCCACACAGCTACAGTCATCTGATTTCTTGACAAAGGTGCCAAAAACATACAATAGAGAAAATCAGCCTTTTGACAAGTGGTGCTGGAAAAATCAGATATCCATATGTAGAAGAATGAAACTAGATCCCTATCTCTCACCCTGTACAAAAGCAAACTCAAATGGATCAAAGATCTGACTATAAGACCAGGTCTTTGGTGTTAGAAGAAAAAACAAGGAAAACACTTCAAAACACACTGACTCAATAGGACCCCTATATCTCAGGAAATCAGGGAAAGAATCAACAAATGGATGGCATCAAATTAAAAAGCTTCTGCAGGTGGTAAAAATCCCAGTGATTTGGGAGATGGAGGTAGAAAGATCATACGTTTGAGACCAGCCTGGGCAACTTAGCAAGATCCTGTCTCAAAATCAAAATAAAAAGGGCTGAGGACATAGCTGTAGTACAGTGCCCCTGAATTCAATCCCTGGTATAAATAAATAAATAAGGAAGCAAATAAATAAATAAATGCTTTTACATGGCATAACAAAAGAAATAGCAGAGTAAAGAGAGAACCTACCAGAATGGGGGGAAATCTCAGGGGCTGGAATTGGGGCTCAGTGGTATAGAGCTTGCCTAGCATGTATGAGGCATTGAGTTTGGTTCTCAGCAGTGCATATAAAAAAATGAATAAAATAAGGGTCCATCAACAACTAAATATATATATAAAATTTGAAAAAAGAATGAGGGAAAATCTTTTCCAGTTGTTCTTTGGACAGAGTTTTAATATCCAGAGTATATAAAGAACTCAAACAATTCAAAATTTTTTTAAAAAGCAAATAACCCAATCAATAAATGGGCAAATGAGCTGAACAGACACTCATCAAAAGAAATACAGAGCTGGGGTTGTGGCTCAGTGATAGAGCGCTTGCCTGGCATGTATAAAGCACTGGGTTTGATTCTCAGCACTGCATATAAGTAAATAAAATAAAGGCCCATTGACAACTAAAAAATATTTTTTTTTTAAAAAGAAAGAAATATAAATGGTCAACAATTAGATGAAAAAAGGCTCACTTCTTTAGCCATCAGGGAAATGAAAACTAAAACTACACTGAAATTTCATCTCACTTCAGTTAGAATGGCAAAGCATCAAAATTACAAATAACAATAAATGCTGGGGAGGATGGCAGGTAAAAGAAACTCTTATACTTTGTTGGTGGGAATATAAATTAATACAGCCACTATGGAAATCAATATGGAGTTTCCTCCAAAAGCTAAGAATAGAACTACCACATGATCCAGCTCTATGACTCCTTAGTATTTATCCAGAAGAACTAATGTCAACATACTCTAGAAATACATGCATACCCATGTTTATTAAAGCACAATTCATAATAGCCCAAAATTATGGAATCAGCCTAGGTGTCTGTCACAGAATTATGTCACTTGTAGGAAAATGGACAGAACTGGAGAACATAATTTTGATTGAACTAAATCAGACTCAGAGATAAAGTCTGAGTTTAAGTAAGTCCAAGTTTAAGAAAGGAAAAATGCATGTTTTCTCTTATATGTGGAAGCTAAAGGAGGGAAACAGGCAAAAACGGGACCTAATGAAAGTAGAAGGGCGATCGCTAGGATAGAGGAAGGGGGGTCAGGTGAAGGGAGGAAGGAAGAGTGAGGGAGGTTATCCTTATTGATGGCCTCATCTTTGGCTAGTGGGGTCCTCTTTAGTTTGGCCTCTGAGATCTTTTGACATGACAGATGACTTTGAGAGCTTCCTTGCTTTCTGATACATTGTACATTTCCTGCCCCAGATCTGGGATCAGCCCTTTCTCCAAGAATCCCTGGTTCCTTGAACCAAGAAATGGTATTTAGTATCCAAAATTTGAGAGTTATGGTTGACTGCAAACTGTGAAACACACCTCGAAAAAAACCTACTTCCAACTCAAATTCAAAACTACAAAATTTTACTTAGTCTCTTTAATCTGACATTTTTAGCTTCTTTTTCCTGTGCTAAACATTAAGAAACTCCAACATAACTCATTTGCTTTATTTCATAATCCACACACCATCAGTCTCTGTATACCAGTGCCAGCATCCCAACAACTGTGAGATTATTAAAATCAGTTTCTGATTTTTTAAAAATTCCTTTTGTTCTTAGGGATCCCACTAGGGATATACAGTCAAATGACTATGTTTAATCATTTAAAAATATTCTTTCTGTATTGCTACACCAACAACTTGATAGAAACTTAGGCTAGTTCATTACATTTTGCTTTTGATTTTAAGAATTGATTTTTAAAATTTTTGTTTTATCATTATTAAAATACTTATATAATTCTAAAATCAAACCTACAAAACTAGATTTAGTCAGAGGCATCTAGTTTCTTTTCTTATAAGTAGTTTCTTTTTATAAGTTTATCTAATATTTATTTAACATAAGCAAATATATACATATTATGTAACCTTTAGATGAATGGTAGCTTACTATATATATTTTTCTGTATTTGTCTTTTTTGCATGTAACTTTTCCTAGTGAGCCTTCCATACCGGCATGTAAATGTTCCTCATTCCTTTAAGTAACTGCATTGGCTGCCATTGGGTGAATGTAACTTAGTTTGTTCTACCAGGCCAGGGTCTGAGTTTAAGTAAGTCCAAGTTTAAGAAAGAAAAAAATGCAGGATAGACAAGGAGAATGGAGAGAATACTGCCCTTTCAGAACTTTCCTTGGTCCTTTGGGAATTGTTAGACCCATTATTCTCTTCCAAAGCCCTTTCTCGATTGTTTCCACTACACAAACCATCTTATCTGGATATGAATTTATTTATTTACTTATTATTTGGTGAAAAAATTCAGAAATTTATTTTTACCCTCTAGTAGGTAGACATTAGTTTCAACATATGCTAATTCCTATCGCTTATCTCTAAATATAATAATTATACTTATTCTTAAGCTTCACCCCTTTTAAAGTGCTTTTTATTGGTATATTATAATTATGCATAAGAGTTAAGAGTGGGGGACTCATGGTGACATATTCTTACATGCATATGACATAATTTGAATTCCCCCACTACTATCTGTCTCTTTCGCCTCTTCCCTCCCACTGGACCTCCTCCACTCTACTCCCTTCTATTTTCATGAGATGCCCTTCACCACATTTCTTTTCTTTTCTTTTTTTTCCTCTCTAGCTTCCACATACAAAGGGAAAAACACATGATCCTTGACATTCTGAGTCTGGCTTGTTTCACTGAATATAATGGTCTCAAGTTCCATCCATTTTCCTGCAAAGGCCATACTCTGTAGGAATGACTAAAACTCCATTATGTATACATATGACATTTTCTTTATCCATTTATCTGTTGATGAGCACCTAGGCTGGTTTCTATAACTTGGTGATTGTACCATAAAACATTTTTTTTTAAATCCTGAGAACTCTAATTACAAGTTTTACTTGGATGTCTCCATTAGGATGTACAGACATAGATTTCATCCACAGTGCTAGATAAGCAAGGGCAGGCTTTTCCAGCCTTGGTCAAGGTCAGAACCTTCTGCTTCCCCTCCCAGGGCACTGGCCACCTACCATGGACAAATGACAGCAAAACAATTGTGGGTTGATGGGCACCAAGGCATGGTCTCAGAAGTTTAGCATGGAAGGGGCTGGTAAAGAGCTCTCATAACAATATTAATAAATAAATAAAGGCTGCATATATATGGATATATGTATAATTTTAATACATAAGATATACTTTAAAAGAAGAAATTTTCTCCTTTCTGAAAGGTAGGATTATGGATGATTTTACTTCCATTTTATTTATCTGTATTTATTGATTTTCATGCAATGAAATGTGTTATTTTGTAATTAGAAAGTTACATTTAAAAAGACAACAAACGTGAGATCTGTTTCTCAATATTAACATATGAGTCAGGCAAATTCTTATGAGATTAGTTAGCAGTATTTTTAAAAATTCTCCTTCCAAAATGTCAGTAAATCTAACACAAACAACAAAACTATGCAGAATGGCATCAGTCAGTGCACATGTTGCTTATTTTCTTTTCTAAGAAACTAGTAAAATGAGTCCCCATAGACTGATCACTCACTTTCAACAGTTAGTTGAATAATAGCCAATTTTATTTTCATCTACATTCTTCTTTTTTTTTTTTCATTCTTACTAGACTTTAAAGAAAACCCTAGACATTACATCAATTAATCTGAAAACACTTTAGTATGTTTCTAGAGTTAAGGATTTTTTGGTACTGGGGACTGAACCCAGAGGCACTTTATTACTGAGCTAGATCCCCAGCCACCTCCCCACCTTTTTTTTTTTTTTTTTAGCTTTTAATGGACTTTTATTTTATTTATTTATATGTGGTGCTGAGAATGGAATCCAGTGCCTTACACATGCTAGGCAAGCACTCTACCACTGAGCCACAACCCCAGTCCCCAAGCCCTTTTTATTTTATTTTGAAGCAGGGTCTTGCTAAGTTGCTGAGACTGACTTCAAACTTGGATCATCTTGCCTCAGTCTCCTTAGTTGCTGGATTACAGGCATGTGCCGCCGCTCCTGGCTGACATAAGGAATCTTAACCTAGTCATAATTCTTAAAAAGTAACCTCACTGCTGGGCACAGTAATCCCAGAGGCTCAGGAGGCTGAGGCAGGAGGATCACAAGTTCAAAGTCAGCCTCAGGAACTTAGTGAGACCTTGAGCAACTTAGTGAGAATCTCTCTCAAAGGAAAAAAATAAAAAAAAAGCAGGCAGAGCTACAGATAGCATCACAAGGATCACCAGCCTAGACAGTGCCCAATGAACTCAGTAACTGAGGACTGAGGACTGATACCCACCAGGGACCCCCAAAGGGCCTGGACACCTGGTAATCAGTGCTGGGAGCAAATATTCACCAACCCTCTTCAGACTGGCCAGGGCAGGGGAGTCTTGGGAAGTTTGCAACTTAGAAACCAGAAACCTAAATTATCCTTGGAGAAGCCACATGCCCTAGAGAACATAACACTTGCCAAACTTCAGCTCTTTAATTTAAGCTTTAGTTTGTGACCTTCTGGTCCCCGGGAGTATATATATGGATCCCCGAGGCTACTGTGATCAAAGAAGACAAGATCCATTTCTGGATGTGCTGTGGGCTCCATAACCATGTCATGGTTGGCATGGCTGGCATTCAGGGTGGGCTAAGAACTTTTTCTAAATCAAGTATGGCATCCAGGGTGGGCCAAGGACCCCTTCTCTAGGAAAGTCCTAACTTTCCCTACAGTTAGAGGACCGTGAGGAATTACTCTGCTGAATGCTCTCTCAGGTTTAAAGACAGAAATTCTGTGACTACAGGACAGAACAACTATACCCAAGAGGATCCACCAGGAGCTGTGGAGTATGGAACTCCATGAATAAACAGTTAGCACTTATTGAGTGCTTATTGCAGACATTTGCTTTCTCCCTTATATATATTGTGCAGTGTAATCTTCAACTCATTCTATGGGAGTAGGTATTGCTCTCACTATTTTTTTCTCATCTCAGAAATGAGAAGGTCAAGGCTCAAAGAGATTCAGCAACATTCCAGAGCTCATACAATAGGGACGAGGCGAAGTCTCCATCATGGTCCTTCACTATCCTCTCTTTTCTAAAGGAGCAACCTGATGCCCTCTCATGCTTAGAGGTGAAGAAATGGCTCAGAAGTAAGCTGAACTAAGTGAATACAGGATCACTGGCTGAGATCAGAGCAAGGAAACTGCTTGCCTGTGTTTGTGGAAAACATCATAAGCAATACTCAGAAAACATCCAAGAACCCCCAAACGGGCCATGGAGATGCCCCTTCAAACAAAGACTTATTGTCCCACCTTTCAGCTCCTTCAGAGTTTGCCTCAGCTGCAGGGAGCTGTCTCACTCAAGATCTTGTTCTTCCCAGGGCTAAAAACACCTAGCGACAATGGTGATGGGTCCTGCAGCCCAGCCATTCCCGGCATTTCAACCCACTGCAGGATAACTGATCGGCTGGAGCTTTATCAGGCATTCTCTGAAGTTTGACTTCTTTCATCTAATTCTTCTGCCCTCTTCCTGCCACCAGAACACTCTCAGTTATTAGGATCTCCATAAAGTACCTTACATCCCAAACTCTCTCTTGACCTCTGCTTCTGGGAAACCTAACCTACAATATCTGTGCCCCAGGAGAGGCGAGCTCCTGGCCATCTTCCTGGGAGGGCAGACAATCACAGCTTACCCTGATTTTCCAAATAAGATCCTCCTTCGTCTCCCTAAGGGAAAGACAAATCATCTCCAAGAAGTTAAAGTATATGGGCAGCTCGCTGAAAGAAATGATGGAGGCTGCCCGGGGCTGGGAGGATAGGCCTGGTGTCTCTGACTTGTAGCCTTGAACTGAGAGTGTACTTGTAGCCCATTCAGGACTCACTAGCTGGGAAACTCCAGGCCAATTCAAAGATCATAATGCTTTAGAGGGAAAGAGAACGGCTTAAAAAAAAAAAAAAAAAAAAAGACATGCACACACACATACTGACTGGGCTTGATTGTGTGGACTAAAGACTTAATTGTTAAAGGAAAAATTGCAAAACTTTGATAGAACAATATCTTTCTGACCTTAGGACAGGGAAGGAGTTCTCAAAATGTACAAAAGAACAAAGAATAGAGGAGAAGAGTGATCACTATACTGACATAAAAATTGAGAACGTCTATTCATCGAGATAGGTGAAGAAACTAAAAAAGACAAACTATGGTCTGTAAGAAGATATTAGCAACAATCTATAATAATACTCACAAAACATTCGTATTCAGAATGTCTTAAAAATTCTGATGAATAAGAAAAGTCAAGCAATTCAGTAGAAAAATAACCAAAGGACATGCACAGGCATTTCACAGAAAACAGAAAAGGCCATAAATACATGAAAAAATACATGACCTTATTAGCAACCATGGAAATACAAATGTCCATTAAAAGGGAAAAGTAAATAAGCCAAAGGCTATTAGTATCACCATTCACAAACCTTAACATTGAGTTTCTACATTAACCCAATGTTAGTGAATAAAGCAAATTATAGGAAAATGTTTGATCATGTGCATACAAATTTTATTTTTTCCCCTAAAATCAGTAAAAACTAAAAATCTAAGACAAAACTATAAAGAAGAACAAGGAAGATTTCATATCTTAGCTATTGTGAATAGTGCTACAATAAACACGGGAGTGCAGATATCTGTTTGATATAATGATCTCATTTCCTTTGATTATATCCAGAAGTCAAATAACCAGATCATATGGATAGATCTATTTTTAGTTTTTTGAGGACCCTCCATACTGTGCTCCATGATGATTATACTGGTTCACATTCTCACCAACAGTGGAGAAGAATTTCCTTTTCTCTTATATCCTCATCAGTGGATGAATGGATAAAGAAAACAAGATATATATATATATATATATATATATATATATATATATATACACACACATATACACACACACACACACACACACACACAATGGAGTATTACTTTGCCATAAAAGGAATGGAATTATATATCATTTGCAACAAAATGGATGGAACTGGAGGTCATTATGTAAGATAAATACATCAGACACAGAAAGACAAGTACCTCATGTTCTCTCTCAGATGGAGGAGCTAAAAGCATAGTATGAATATAAAACAGTGATTACTCGAGGCTGAGAAGGATGGTGAAGGGAAGAAAGTGGGAGGCTGGATAATAGGTTCAAAAACACAGAAACAGGAATGAATCCTAGTGTTCTGCAGCATAGTGGGATGATTGCAGTTCACAATGAACTGTTACATATTTTATGAATAACTAGATGAGAGAAGTTTGAATCACACTCCAAACATAAAACAATGACAAAGAGATGGAAACATTAATTAGCCTAATTTGATCAGGGCAAGTACTGAAATACAGGTATACATGTATTGAAATATCACACTGTGCCCCAGAAATATGTACAATCATTATAAAAAAAACTAAGAAATATTTAGAGAGATGGAAATGCCAATTACCCTGATTTGATTATTATACATTGTGTACATATATCAAGTTATTACACTGTACCCCATAAATAGGTATAATTAAAATTAAGATAAAAAGAAGAAAGAGCCAGGCATGGTGGTGTGAGCCTGTAATTCTAGCAACTCAGGAGGCTGAGGCAGGAGGTCAGCCTCAGAAACTTTGCAAGGCCCTAAGCAACCAAGTGAGATTTTGTCTCAAAATAAAAACAATAAAAAGGGCTGGGAATATAGTTCAGTTATGAAGGAGGAGGATGAGGGAGAGGAGGGAGGAGAAAGAAAGAAAGAATAATAAGTGAATAGTTAACATAAAATTCAGGACATGTTTTGTTGGGGAGGAGGCAGAGACTTAAATGGAAAGTAATTAAAGTTCTGACAATATTCCATTTCAGAGGATGACAGCCTATGGGAGAAATCCAGTCCCTACCTCAGAGAACTGAGACAGTTTTTATTTTTTTTTTAAATTTTTCAATGGTTGGTGAGGAAATGAAAAGAAAACAAAGTTTGGTGACGTGTGAGAATTAGAGAATTATATGAAATTCAAAATCTCTTTTTCATCTATAAAGCTTTACTGGAATAGAGACATCTCTGTTTATGAATCGTCTATGTTCCTCCAAACCCACTTCCTCCCATACCCAGATACCACCTCCCCCTGTTTGGAAAATTTCCTATGTATTTCTTATGTTTCAGCATGTCTTATGAGCACAAGTGCTGACTTCCCTTGTTCTGAACGATCTTCTCAGCAAACAGCATTGGAACAGAAAGGCAGTGTTTCCTTCCAGAATAAAGGGCTGGCAGGCTTGCCAGCCATTATAAATGGTACAGGTTTCCTAATCTCAGGGTTTTTGTTCTGTGATACAACCCACTATCTGGCTGTCTTTATGTTATTCAGTGTAAACTGGAGAACCACTGCAAGGAAATGCTGACACTCTGGCCAGTGCTATGACTGTAACAAACTATCTTTTGTTTCTGAGCCAGGAGTCTTGTGTCTTTTACCAGCAACTATAAAAGTAGGGTGGGGTAAAGTCTCAGACTATTCACAGTCCTTGACAATTCCCCATGTTTATGGATGAAAGAAACCAAGGCCCAGAGAGGAAAACAGATAGGATTTAGGTGATCCCCCCAAGATGAGCAGCAGCTTGAGCAGAGGAATTTGTATTTTTCCAATTCCCACTCCAGGGCTCACTTGCCTGACTCAAGGTCTCCAAAAGACGTAGGACTTAACCTTGATGCTCCCTGGGCCTCCTGGCCACACTTAAGTCCTTACCTTTCACACTACATTTGAAGGTTTGACTGACCACTCCAGTATTATTCTCCTTCTCTGCGGGCCACTGATACACGTAGACAGTGGTTCTAGAAGATCCGGCATCCAGCACAATTCCATACTGAATAAAAAGGGAAGTGAGAGTCAGAATAGCTTGGGCCTCATGGAGGATTCATTTCCCAGTGGGCCATTGAGAACCCTGAATACCTTAATTCACATTGCTTCACGTAGGTTGGGGCTGACCAAAAAGAGATAAAAGAGATAATGATTGTCTCCAAGCCATCTTTGGCTCCTTGGACTGTGGAAAGAAGAAGAGGTAAGGTAGGAGAGGTTCTAAGGCATGGTTCTCAATGTTGGCCATGTTGCGAGTCCCCCAGGGAGATTTAAACATCAGGGAGCAGGTGGGTAGCAGGAAGAAGACAGAGTTGGGTATGAAGGCATGCTGAATCAGATAGATTCTCAATTAATGCTGAGTAAGATGCCCAACCTCTCTGAGTTCCCTCGTCTTTAAATGCTTTACTTTTAGAAATAAATAGAAGACCATTTGCCTGATGCTTAGTGGCTGCTCAATAAAACAGGCTCTTATCATATATAGAAAAGCCAGGCAAGTAAAGTAAATAAAATAACAAAGCAAAAAACAAAAACAAAGAAAATATGCTCCTCAAATTTACAAATCTAATTTATTGGATTAACCCCTGTTACATTCCTTTTTTAATGGTCTTCTGTGCATATGGCTTCATATATACATATGTTTAGATGTAGGTTTTAAAATCCAAATAGGATCATACTCTAGTTTTTTGTTTTTGTTTTTGCAATGTTCTTTTCTTAACAGTATTTCATGAGCATTTCTTCCTGCCAGTAAAAATAGACTAATTTTTCAATATATTCATCACATTTCAATATATTCATCACACCCTCTGTGAGATATGGAACAATTTACTTAACCAATTCCCCAATTTCCCGATTCTAGACAGCTTTCTCCTATTACAAATGCTTGCTTCATGTGAACGGGGCCAAATTCTTTAAAAGTTGCTCCAGCTTCTGAATCACAGCTTCTCCATTGTATTGAACTAGGAAATCCTGTGTACATTGGTATTTGAGCTGGGGCAACCTCTTAATCTCATCTTCTCAGTCTGATGAATGTTGATAGGAATCCTGACATGACATCCCTTGTGGAGAACAAGAGTAGCATTGTTCATAATCGTCCCAGGTGGAGATTGAACGGTGAGATTAAAGTGCAGGTCAGAACTGAAGGTAGGAAGGGAACCAGACCTCAGTGTTTCAGCCTCCTCCCTTTCCTCCATCCTGCTGCCCACCTGATCACTACCCTTCCCACAGCACCTGTCATGCCTGCTGCAGACCCCATAAAACAAGATGCCCCAAATATTTATTCCAACCATTTACATGGATGCATGTTTTCTCTGTGTAAGAAACCAGAGCTTCTGGGCAAAGAGCAAAAAGAAGGAAGAGTGTATATTCTTGTTTTCATTCCAGCTGAGAGTCAGCTTGCAGAAGAGGTGGAGCAGCCAGAGACTGCTCAAGTGGCTGTTCCTCCAGCACTTGCTGATATGCAGACAGGGCCAGCCTCAAGACCCAACTCTATTTCTAACACTGATCTATCCCCCACTGATATTTCTTTTCTTTTTTTTTTTTTATTGGTTGTTCAAAACATTACAAAGCTCTTGACATATCATATTTCATACATTAGATTCAAGTGGGTTATGAACTCCCATTTTTACCCCAAATACAGATTGCAGAATCACATCGGTTACACATCCACATTTTTACATAATGCCATATTAGTAACTGTTGTATTCTGCTACCTTTCCTATCCTCTACTATCCCCCCTCCCCTCCCCTCCCATCTTCTCTCTCTACCCCATCTACTGTAATTCATTTCTCTCCTTGTTTTTTTCCCCTTTCCCCTCACAGCCTCTTATATGTAATTTTGTATAACAATGAGGGTCTCCTTCCATTTCCATGCAATTTCCCTTTTCTCTCCCTTTCCCTCCCACCTCGTGTCCACTGATATTTCTAAAAGTGGAAAAATTAGTCTTTAACCAGTCTTCAGAGCTAATTGCCTAAATCAGTGGAAGTCATGTGGATCCACTGGAGGAGAGGAGATGGGAATGATTTCTTTTTTCAGTTCAGCTAGTCAGGTGATTGAATGCTTGGATGGAAAGTAACAAGTAACCCTCAATGTGGTGTCAGAAAAAGGCGTGGCTTGCACAGGGATCCAAAGACACACTCAGTGGGTTAACTGAAAGGAAAGTCTTCCGTTTTGCATCCCCTGGTCCAAACACTTATGGGGATATAACTTGGTTGGTAGAGTGCTTGCCTTACTTGCACAATGCCCTGCATTCAAACTGCACCACCACCACCATCACTAATAATAATAATCATCATCATCAACAGTATTGAGCACTTACTATATATTAAGAACTTTGCAATGGGCTTTAGTAAGTGCTATTGCTTTTATAAGGCAAGTGTAATCATCTTCCTTTTTTGACATATGGGGACAGACCTGGGATCAATCTGTATTCATGGTTTGCCTCCTTTACGGGGTTCCCAGGAATTCAAGGGGTGACTGTTCAGGCATAGGTGCTGAACTGTTATGGCACTGTAGTCCTCCTTTGTTTAGATAGCAAGTTTCTTAAAAGCATGCTCTTAAGTTAGGGTTATGCAGAACTGGCTGGATGAGAGGTGGACCAGGGGCTTTCTAGAAAGGAAGAAACCAATTATCCAATTTGTTCTTCAAGATGTAGATCAAAATGGGCCCCACGGCATCAGAAATCCAGGCTGCTGAGCAAGGCTCGATAAGGGTTAAAAGGGACCCATTTCTTCACAGCCTGGTCCAGTGGCTGTCATTGGGGAATACCGGTGGTACATGGGAGTGTGACCTACAACAGTCTGTAATCTTGTGCCCAGTGTGGAGAATTCACATGAACTGAGCAGGTCACATGGGAAAAGTCCCTGAAACCTTAAGATGTGTAGGACCCATCTTTAACAGTGACATCATGTGGCTGCAAGAGGCAACAGGCACTGGGGTATTCATCATCGGATCAAGAAGTCCCAAGATTCTTAGACAGTTGTGATTGGGGGCAGGGAGGCGAAGCCTCAAGAGGAAGCTATTGGACTTAATGATAACCAAGCAGGTGGGGGCCTGACTAAAAATAATAGCGATGGCATCATGTTTACTCTTCAATCTTGTGGAGCAGGTCAGACCAGTAACCCAGACTGAGGACAGTTCTGACCCTTGATGGAGTTTCAATTGCTCTGCCCTTAAATTCTTATCAAGCAAGGTCAGGCAAGTCAAGGCTGGATTTAATAGCCATCACAAGGGTCTTTCAAAGGCTGTTGGGGGAGCTGCCCTTCATACCAACTGTCAGTTGCACAGAAAGGCAAAATAGGGCTCATGGCATGAAAACACAAATGTGACAATTAAAAAGCCCCCATATTCATTTAATGTCACCTTCACAGTACTCTTCCCTGCCCCCACCCCCAACCTCCAGCAAACACTGCAAAACCCAAGGAGACCAAAGTCTCCATCCCCTGAGAAAACCTGCATATGGAACATGATCGGCCAAGGCTGCCGTTCGGCTTCTGGTTCAACTGCCCAGAACATCTGTTTTTTTCTCACATTTAATCCACCCACTTAAGCAGAATGCAATTTATGAGCTGATCTTCCCATATTATACAACTTCTTGTCTCCTGTAATGGGAGCCAAGGCCTGAGAGCAAGATTCTGAAGACACTGAAAATTCCCTCTTAACTGTCAATTAGTTGGTGGAGGGTGTGTCCAGTCCTTTCAAACCCTTGCTTAAGGCCACTGTTTCTGTTCTCTTCTTCTATATCGGCTCTGCTATTTTTCAGCCTTTGTCCTTTCTCTTTCTCTGTTTTCTCATTTGAAAGCTGGGAATAATAATCTTATTATTTACATGGACCTGTTGTTGACGGTTTCCTGCCCACATCTCCTCAGATCTTGCTGGGGTGCATAATCATCTATCATGCACCTGCCCGGAAGACTTTCTCTAGTGGCCTGAGCCTACCTGAGCACATAGTATGACAGAAATACCAGAGCAACGTCCCTAGGAGCAGCTTGTCATCTAATGATTGATGAAGTTGGTGTATAATTAGGCCCTGTTTCGGACAACCAGGAGTGAGGTGTTTGCCTTGACGTCCCAACATATGGGACAACTCTGAGGTGAATGATGCATAGGCTCCCTGAGATACTGCTAGGACTGAGCCTCAGTTGACCACGGTGCTGACCTACTGGATCACTGGGCCCTATAGACTGCCATACATCTGCCTCACTTCTCTGTTCCCTTCCCCATGTGTCCTGGGATCATCCCCAGATGATCTTTTTGCACTTGCATCTTGACTAGGGGAACCCAACCTTGGAGAGTAGCATAAATCGCGTGTGGCCCTCTCCTCTAATGGAGCCCTCAACAATGCCTGGAATTTATAGTCACGTGCTGCTTAATGACAGGGATTTCCCCGAGAAGTGCATTGTTTGGCAATTTCATCACAATGGGGAGATCATGCAGTGTACTTAGCAGACCTAGATGGAGAGCCTACTACACACCTAGGCTATGTGGTGTAGCCTATTGATTCTAGGCTTCAAGCCTGTATAGCAGGTCACCATACTGAATACCACAAGCCCTTGCAACACAACAGTAAGCATTTGCACATCCTAAGCATAGAAAAGATACAGAAAATGGGCTGGGGTTGTGGCTTAGCGGTAGTGTGCTTGCCTAGCACATTGGAGGCACTGAGTTCGATCCTCAGCACCACATAAAAATAAATAAATAAAATAAAGGCATTGTGTCCAACTATAACTGAAAAAAAAAAAAAGGGAAAGATACAGGAAAAATATGGGATCAGAGATAAAAAATAGTTCACCTGTATAGAGCACTTACCACAAATGGAGCTTGCTTTGGGTAAGTCAGAGAGTAGGGAGTGAATGCCAAAGGCTTAGGACTTTATCACGACTTTAGGCTTCATTAACATTGGACACTACATTCAACTTACAAAAAAGTTTTCTTTAAAGTTTCTTTAAAGTTTTCAATAATAAATTAATCTAAGATGACTGTAAAATTTTTTACTTTATGAACTTTAAAAATTTTAAAGCATTTTTAGTCTTCTTAAATAATATTTTAAAGCACCAACACATTGTACAGCTGAATAAAAATAGTCTCTTCTACCCTCATTCTACAAGCTTTTTTCCCCTTCTTTTGTTCTCCTATTTTACTTTTTAAGTGTTTTTGTTAAAGAAACCAAGACACAAACACACACATTAGCCTAGGCCTACACACGGTCAGGATCATCAATATCAACGTCCCCCACCTCCATGTCTTGTCCCACTGGAAGGTCTTCCAGGACAACAACACACATGAAGCTGTCATCTCCTACAGTAACAATACCTCCTTCTGTAATCCCCTTTGAAAGGCTTGACTAAAGCTATTTTATACAGTTAACTTTTTTTTTTTAATAATAAGAGGAGTATACTCTAAGAATAAAAAATATAGTACAGAAAACTCATAAACAATAACATAGGCATTTACTATCATTACTTAATATCACACACTGTGCAAAATCATATAGGCTATGCTTTTATATGACTGGCAGCGCAGTGGGTTTGTCGACCCCAGCATCACCACAAACATGACTAATGTACTGCGGTATGACATTACAATGGTTACAATGTTACTAAGTGATAGGAATTTTTCATCTATGGGAATCTCATGGGACCAGCATGGTCTGTTTTATCCAAAACTTCATATGGTACTGACTGTACTTTTCATTACTCAATTTACTTCTCAATTTTTCCACATCCCTGAATGATGAACAGAGGACTTATATCCCAGAACAAGTAGAAGACATCAGCTGGGTAACTCCTTTAAACTACCAATCCTTAACATTTATAGGATCAGAGTCAACATTTTATAAATGGAGGTGTCTGCCCTGCCCCCTCTCCCTCAAACCTGTCCTCTTCCCACCTGTGGCAAATCCAAAAAGTAAAGAAACTTATGCAGCTGTGTGTGGACAGTTCCAACCCACTGTCTTTGCTCTGTCTATATCCCCTGCCAACACCTGTCTCTTAGTCACCTCTTGGATTACCCTCAGGAGAAGAGGTGAACCCAAAGTGCAGCTACAGCTGGTTCTCTTGAAAAGTAGGGCCCACAGCAGGGGGTCCAATTATTGGAGTGTCATAGTAGTCCTAGCCTTCCTTTCCCTCCCTGAATTCATTAAACCTTCCTGCATTTGGACCCTTCCTCTCCACCCTCCCTCCTGTTCAGAGGAGGATGTATGCTGCTCCCATCAAAGGTCCATCCCTCCTCCTGAAGTCTTCATGCAGAACTCAGGATCAGGGGAATGTGGGAGATATGTGAAGAGGCCTTGGGAACAGAAGGGTCCAGGTTTCAGTTCCAATCCTGCCATTCACTAGCCACACCTAGGTTTCCTCATTTGCAAAATGGGAAGGGGTGTTGTTGTCTACTTCTATAGTTTTAACAAGGGCTAAATGAGATAAAGAAGGAGGAAATACTCACCAAACCGGAGCAGTAGGATATGAAGTATAAAGAGTAGATATTACTCTTAGTTGCAGTCTCAATTTTATATATTTTCTAGGAGAAGGCAAAGCCTGGAGCTTGGGAAAACAACTTCTAAAGGCCTTAGCTAATGTGTTGGGAGCAAGAAGATAATCTGTTTCCTCTCATGGTTGGGCACTTGAATAGGTTTATTTTTCTTCTTTTTTTTTTTCACTCATATTATTCATAAGGGATGAGATCTTAAGTAAAACATCCCATCAAAGAACCAACTGCCATGATCCTAAGGAGATTTTAGTCTAATTCTTTTGAAGTGTAGCTTCAGAATGTTAGATCAAACCTGATCATGGCGCCCTGGGCAAAATTAGTTTCTTTAAAAAATTTCTATTTAAAATACAGCCTTTGAACAGTCTTGGCTAAAAACTGTATCTTTGGTTCCTACAATCATAGCAAGACCACAAAGTCCTCGGAGTAGGTATCACTCCCCCTCCCCCAATCTGTAGCCTCAATTATCACAAGCCCAGCAGGTCTGGACCTTCTCCATGGGCCTTAACACCATTTTCTTCTGGTTACAGTTGGGAAAAGTATTTCCCAACTCATGGTTTTAGGGTGATTGATGTCATAGCCCATTTCTTTCTTTCAATGCCAATTCTTTTGCTCTTACCTTTAGTCCTGGAGGGAGGATCTCTGGGTGGCGGATCTGGATGAGTGTGATAGCCACAAGCACCACAATGCTCACAAGCAGGACCACCAAGGTGATAATGACTGGAGTTCGGGAGAGAGCCTTGAGGCCTACAACGGGAAGACGAAGAAGAAACATGAGTGAGAAGTAGGAACCAGGTCTTTGTAGAATCCACAGACTGGGCCCATCAATATGTGCATGTCACTTTCTTTGTCTTTATAGAGACCCATGATTTTAAGATGGAATAGTAACTTGGCTTCAATACCCATTTATTCTTCCCTTCCAAATTGCAGACTAAAACAGTGTTTGCAGGGAGTGTGTGCACAATCTAGTTTTCTAGTATTTCTCAAAATGTATTATGCATGTTACTAGGTCACCCCTGAGACATGTGAGATAACATTTATTATTATTATTATTATTATTAATATTTGATTTTATTTTGAGGTAACATTTTTAAAAACAGATTTAAAACACATGGATTTTCTATTAAAGCAGATGAGATGATATTTTATTTTAAAATACTCTCAGGTAAAAGAAGTTAGTACTGTATGGAAATTTGTAAATAAAAACGATTTCATTTATGTGAAGTTCAAGAGCAAGAGGGTGACAGGAATCAAAATAATGATTGCCTGAAGGCATTCACTGAGAAGTAGCATGTGGGCACTTTCCAAGGGTGATGGAAATGCTTTCAATATTAAAAAAAACTGTGGGGGAATACTGGTGTGTGCATTTGTCAAAACTCATCAAGCCTTTCAAAGTCCTCTGGGGAAACTTGAAAAATCAAAGTAAAACATCTTCTTAGGTACAATTTCCATTTAAAAAAAGATTCTTATAAATCATCCTCCCTCTCCTAAAACATACTCTCAGAAGGCAAGAATACCCAATTCAGAGGTAAAATTTAGGATTTATCCATTTCACTGCATATAAAATATACCAATTTTTTTTTTAAAAAAGGTAAAATGATTGTCTAAGTAATAATCTTGATTGAACTATTAAAGCATAAATATTAAATGGCTGAAAAACAATAAACACTAGCAGAACAGAAAGATCACTGGATTCAGAGAATCCTAATATGTCTATTACCAATTGTCTATTTAAATGTAAATTAGTTAAAATAAAATATTTATTTCATCAATCTCCCTAGTCACATCTCGAGTATTCAATAACCACATGTGACCTTGTGACCCCCATATTGGCCAGAGAAGATCCAGAGCAGTTCTATCACTGAAGAAAGTTTTCTTGAACAGCAGAGGGGTAAATCCTGCCTTATTCCAGATCATTTACTCTTAGGACCATCATAACCTACGCTTTACTGTTTCTTTGTTTCTAGGAGACATCTTTCGTGGAAATAAACAAGGCCCTGTATGTGTCGTCATAATAGAATTAGATACAGCTCCAATATCCAATTGCATCACAACACTCACTACTTGGGGAGGGCAGTCATGCAGCAGGTCTCAATGGCTCAGAATAGCCCTGTTTCCCCTATAGTATAGAGGCAGTCACAGACATTTCCTGATGTTAAAGGTGGTCACTCCTGCATCTTAAGTCTCCTACCTTGCCATTGGGAGTGTAAACCAGAGGGAGGGCAATTTGTCAGTATTGACCAAATTGCAAATGAGCATACCATCTGACTCAAAATCTCACTTCTGGGAATATATCCCACATAACTAGCTCCACGTGCATAAAATGACTTTGCGTAAAGCTTCTCACTGCAGAATCATTTGTAATAGCAACTGGAGGGAAGCCAACTTCTGTGGGCTGACCTTCAGAGCATCAGAAGGGGTTCTAGATCACTCCTCTGTTGTTCCAGAGAAAGTACAGGACCCAGCCAGTAACCAGTTAATCCAGAGACGAACATCTGCATCAGATTTCAACAATTTCACATTGGTGTCAGTAATAGAGGTTTAAGAGATTTTTTTCCCCCCAACAAGACATGGTATAGATTTAATCTGCCAAGTTAAACTTGTACTTTGGAAGGCATGTAACAGATCAGTCTGTGTGTGGGATGTTAAAGTATGTGCGTTAACATTTCAAAGTGTTTCGGGGAAAACCTGGAAATCAAAATAAACCAGCTTCTTAAGTACAAATTTCCCTTTACAAAAAGAAAAAAAAAACAATACACATAAATGGCTCTTTATCTCCTAAAATCATATTCACTTGGAAGACAGGAATACCCAGTTGAAGACATGACTAAAGAATGTCTTTCAAAGGGGGAGGGGGATGAGATATGTAAGCAGTCTCCTGACCACAGCCACGGGGCTGGCCTCCTAAATCCTCTGTGCTTCAGCAGTTTTCAAGTAAAAAGCTATGATTACTTTAAGCAAACCCTTGCCCCAGCAGAAAAGCTTGTTACAACGCAAAATGGACTAGGCTAGGTCTCACTCATTTAAGAAATGCAGCCTAGAGCTGTGCTGTCATTAGGGTTGGACAAACACTGTAATTGCAAGGTGTCTACCTGACCATGGGGAGGCCAGAGCCTTCTGAGCTTCCACATGAGCAGTTCTATAAAAGTGCTGCAGAGGCAGGCAAGGCAACTTGGAAGTGTGCATTGGGGAGAGAAAACATTCCGTACTTGTGCCTGCAGTATCAACCCCAATACTGACCCACGGTGGGGTGGAGGGTATTGTAGGCACCGTGCCAGCGACAACATTTGGATGGAAATACCGGAAAGATTTGAGTACATTACAATTCATCACAAAATTAACAATATTTTCAAGCACAATATTTACACACAGCTGGGTCAGGGAAACCACAAAGGCCAAATTAATGGATTATACAAACCGGAAAAACCATTTAAGCGAAACATGCATGTTAGTCCTTGTTTTGTGCGGCTTTGATGAAAAGCATTACTTTTCTTTACCTGAGAAACGCCAAGGGCAAAACCTGGGTGAGCAACCGAGTTTCAAACCCATGAGGTTAAACAGTCAGTGGCAGGGGACTTGAAGGGAAAATGGAGCTGAAGCTGGGGCACTCCTGATTTGACAAAACCATGCTTGCTGCCTACTGAGGGACACGAACCTGCTTGCTCACACGGTTGGCGGGTCACGACAGAAAACATCTTTTCTTCCCAGCTGCAGGTGAGAGAACACAGGATGACAACAAGTGTATGGACCTGGCTCCAGAAGTTCAAAAAAACGTGCACCCATTGAAACACATATCCACTTCATTTCCTCCAAATCAAGACGTCATCCAGTACCATGAGCTTAAACCCAGAACTTTCAAGATAGACCCAAAGCTGGAACTTAATTCTAGCGTCCCCCGCCCCATGCAAGGCAAAGAAGGATGGCTATGCTGAAACTTTAAACTGCAAACAATTTTTGAAAATTAAAAGTCCTTCCCCCCCCCCCCCCCCCCTGCAGATTGTTCCACCTGTACACACCACCCAGGCAGAGCAAACCTTCCTCCTATTATGAACATTCATGAGGCTGCGGCAAGGCTTTGCTTTCAAGCACAACAGCAAGGCAGGTTTATGTTTGTGTGTGTCCGTGGCCCTCGAGCCCGGAGTCGCCCCTTAAAGACCGGGCAGGGGTACCTAGAGTTGCCGGCTGGAGATGGTTGCCAGAGGATGCCAGGCCCTGGCCTCCAGCGCCCCCAGATCCGGGGAGTGGGGTGGGGGGTCACTCTGGATTGCGTCCCCACACAGCTGTGGGCATCTAAGCGCCTAGCGCATCTCGCGCTCGGTTGGGGCGCTCGGTTAAAGACGCGTCCGCAGCTCGCGGGCAGGGCAGGGACCACCCCCCGCCGCCCGAGGATCTAGGGCTCGCGCCCTGCGGCCCTCTGCGGGAATCTGATTTCGGTTCTTGCCCTCCCAGTTCTCACCCTGGGAGGGAGCCACCCGTTCCCTCTTCCGCGGCTCGGGTGCCAGGTTCCCTGACTTTACCTGTGCGCTGCTGGTTCCAGAAAGGCGACAGGCGCTGGAAGTATTGGCGGAGGCGTCGGGGAGGCGGGGCGAGCTGGCGCGGGGGTGGCGCAGCCTCCGCTCGGGACCGCCCCCTCAGCGGTGTCAAAGCCAAGAACCTCTTCACCTTCTCTATTCCACTGGCGGGCGCCCCAGCCTTCGGTGGAAGCGGAAGGGAGAGGGTGAGCGCCTAGTTGTTGAAGACAGTCCCTGCCTGCCCCTGGGGCCCACAGTCCCTCGCCAAGTTATAGCCAAATAGCACTTCACCTTCCCTCTTGTAGTTCTCTCTGCTATCACCTCAAGCAAAGTAGAAGAGGAAGGGGCCAGATTTTGCCCTAGATCCCTCGTAAGCCTGTGTAGGGGAGAAGGAAGGGTCCTATCCATTGCTGGCTTCGCTTCCATCTTTGTCAAAGCAGAGAAGCTTTTGATGTCTTCTAGTTTCCTTCACTGTCACCCCAAACCTAAGTGGAGGAAAAATAGGGCCAGGGGCCAAGTAGTGACTAGTTATTCCTGGGGCATGCATGACTTTGTGCAGTTCCCCCACCCAGGTGGAGGGCCCTCTACTGTCTTTGGGAGCTGGAGTGGAACACCGATAATGTTGGTGATGAGCCAAGTAGGCAGGTGGGTCCCTGGGTCGCGTACTTCTGAAGCACAAAGCAATGCACTGAGACATTCCCTTTGGTATTATAGCAGAACCACTTTGACTACGCCCAGGGACATTCCCAGTGATTACTAAACAATGTTCTCCCCTTCCCTGTTTTTAAAATGAGCATTTTTAAGCCAAAATTTAGGGCTAGCTCAATCTAGAAGAGGCCAAATAGGAAAGATTGGGGGGCGGGGACAGCAACACCTGGGCAGCAGTGATCCCAAACCCTAGGAATGTTTCTAATGCAGTAGCAGGCAGCTCCTGGTCCCTCTGAGTGACCTCAAGGACCCTGGAATTATCCCAGGAAGAAGCCTGAGTGGTCTGTGTTGGTCCATCCTTCCTTGTGGCTCCTGGGGGTCCTGGGCCTGCTCACCCTCTTCTAGAGATACACCAGTTTCCTATCGTGTGCAGTTGATAGAAAAGCCTCTATGAGGTAAGAGGGCCTTAAGAGAGAAGTGTCTTTCTTAGAGATGTCTGAGCTTGGAGAGGAGGATCCCAAGTGAGGGCTGTGTGTGTGCACATGTCCACATGCATTGTGTGAATGGGCCCTTGCTGTTGTATTGGTACAGGGTCTGCACTAGGTGTGTCAGACATTCAGTGAGTGCTGACTACAACATGAGTCTTATTTTCTTTGAAAGCTGCGGGCCAATGAAAGATAAGGCATATGACAGAGCTGAGGGTCCCTCTGTATTTAGTATTCCAGACCTGAGGTCAGTAAGATCTGCTCCCAGGGATAGATGCTGGTCCTAGCATCTCCAGTGATTGATTTCCTGGGAACTGGGAAAAGTGATTTCCTAGGAAGCCTGGAAATACAGTTGGTGATAATATCCAAAAATAGCAGGGATTGGTCCATTCCAGCTTTCCTCTCTGCTTGCCTCAATCTACAGGTCTCATAATTTAGCTATGGAGCACTAACCTCCTTTGAGAACCTTACAGTCTCCAACTCACCTTTAAGTTTTCCAAACTTCTCTGGAAACCATCTGCTCCAGGCACTGTGCTAACTTCTTTGCAGTCCCCAACTAGTCCTAGTCATCCATAGGCACTTTGCCATCTTCAGTATGTAAGGGGACACACATAAACACACACACACACACACACACACACACACACATTTTCCCATCCACCCCCACATAGAAAAACTCAAACCCTTTACAGCTCTTTTTGATTATAAAATAGTACAGATGTGCTTCACTTGATATCAAAGCATATTATAAAGCTATAGTACTTTTAAAAAGCCTAGTTTGGGCACAGGAATATACCAAAAGATCTAAAGGACAAAAGACACTCTAGTATCAGACTAATGGGTGTGGAATTTAGTATTCAGAAATTGAGCGGTTGAAAGAACATATTCTCCAATAACTAGCATTGAAACCACCACTTTGGGGAAAAAAAATCCCAGTCACTCACCAAGCACGCACACACACATACACACACACACAAGATTTTAGATGGATTAAAATTTAAATATGAAAAAGAATTTAATGTTCTGAGAAAATATAGAAGAGCATTTTTATGATACTTGGGAAGGAACAGTCTCTCCTGGCATGAGATCAAAGCAGGAAGATAGTCAACCAAACTGAATCCTTAAAAATGAAAAATTACTGGCTGGGCCTGGTGGTGCACACCTGTAATCCCAGCAGCTCAGGAGGTGGAAGCAGGAGGATCACAGGTTCAATGCCAGCCTCAGCAATTTAGTGAGCCACTAAGCAACTTAGTGAGACCCTGTCTCTAAATAAAATACAAAATAGGGCTAGGGATGTGGCGCAATGGTTGAGTGCCTCTGAGTTCAATCCCTGGTACCCATTCTCACCCCCCCCCCAAAAAAAGAAAAATCACTGTATTGAAAGATATGCAAACAAATATAAATATATTATATTATAAAAATATAAATTGTGGGGGAAATGCTTAAGAATGTAATAGCAAGGAATTTAAAACCATAATATAGCCTAAGGTCCTACGAATCCATAGAAAAATAGGAATGTCTAAAATAGAAAGATGGACAAATAACATGCACTGGCCAATTTAAAAAATAAATATAAATGATGGCAATTAAAACTTTAATATCTTTAAACAAGATTTTTTTTTAAAACTGATGAATTTAGTAAAGTTTAAAAAGATGGCAGGGGCTCTGGTTGGAGCAGGTGGGTATGGGGAAGCAGGCCCTTAAGAGGCTTCTGCCACATGATATATCTTCCTTGCTCTCCAGATACTTTGGGCTGGTGTGTGCTCCTCTCCCAGACGTTCCACAAGGCTCAGGTCTGAGCCCCCTTTTCTTGCCTCATTCTGTCCCATTCATGTCTATGACTTCTGTTCCACTCACAGAAGCCTCTCAATTCATAGTTCCTGCTCAGGATCTCCTTCTATATTTGAGGACTTAATGAATTTCATTTGACTTCTTCTGGGTGTCTTACAGGCATCTCACATTTCTTAAGTCTCAAGCTGAGTTCTTTATCTTCCCCCCACCAAACCATCATCAGCTCCTCAAATGTTCCTTATCTCAGTGGCACCCACCCTCGTCCAGACAAACAAGGCCACGACCTGAGCTTTGTGTTTGATAATCTTGCCCTCATTCCTCATAATCAGCCAGTCACGGATTAGGGCCAATTCTAACCTCTTAATCGTCTCTCCAGTACATCCTTCTCTCTATCTCCACTACCGTGATCTGAACCAGGGTTTCTCCATCTGAGCACTATCGACATTTCAAGTTGAATAGTTTTTGTAATAGAAACTGTCCTGTGGATTATAGGATGTCATTTAGTAGCATCCCTGATCTTTACCCATCTGCTAGGAATGTTATCCCCCCTGCCCACAACTTGACAAACAAAAATGTCTCTAGACATCATGAAGTGTCTTCTGACTGATGAAATTTCCCTGGTGAGAACCCCTGGTCTAAGCTACTGTACACTCTTTCCCAGATGTCTCCTAATTGTAGCTAATCTCTGTGTTCATTTCTTCCTTTCTGATCCATTTTTTCTCACTGCTGCCAGCCCTATCTCCTTATTTATTCATTATTTTATTTTGCCTTTTGGTATAGTTGTACATTTGATGGGTGTGGTGAAATGTTCCCATATATGTACATCTATACGTTGTGTAATGATCAAATTTGTAATGATCAAATCAAATATTCATCACTTCAGATACTTTTTATTTCTTGTGGTTATAACTTATCAAAATCCTGTAAAGAACATTTTTTATGATACTGGGAAAGGAACAGTTCCTTCTAGCATGAGATCAAAGCAGGGAGATAGTCAACCAACTTGAATCCTTAAAAGTGAAAAATCATTGTATTGAAAGATTTCCAAATACACATAAATTGTGGAGAGATGCTAGTGATTTCGAAGTATGTGATAGAATATTTTAACTATAGTCACCCAACTGTGCAATGGAACTTCATAACTTATTTCTTCTAATTATAATTTTGTACCCATTGACCAATATCAAATATGAAGCTCTCCATCTTCTCTTTCTCTCATCCTCCACAGCCCCTTGTCACCATTATTCTATGAGGTACTTCTATGAGATCAGCTTTGTTTGAAATTCCACAAATGAGGAAGGTCATGTGGTATTTGTCTTTCTGTGCTTGGCTTATTTGACTTAACATAATATCCTCCAGATTCATCTGTGTTTCAGAAACGACAGGATTTCATATTTTCTAATGGCTAAATAGTATTCCAGTGTACATATGTACCATATTTTTCTGTATCCATTCATCAACTGTTTCCATTTCTTGCAACTAGTGCTGCAATAAACAATGGAAAGATGTCTTTTTTATTATCCTGTTCTCACTTCCTTTGGATAAATACCCAGTCATAGGATTGGGTGGATCAGATTCTATTTTTAATTTTCTGAGGAACCTCCATACTGTTTTCCATAAAGGCTGTTATAATTTACATTCCCACCAACGGTATACAAAGATTCCCTTTCCTCCATATCCTTGGCAGCTTTTGTTATTTTTTTAAAAATCTTTTTGATAATAGCCATTTCAACTGGGATGAGATGGTATCTCATTGCGGTTTGGATTTGCATTTCCCTGAAGATTTGTGATGTTGAGCAATTTTTCATACAGCTGCTTCTCACTATGCCAAAACCCTCCCTGCAAACCTCTTCTGTGCTGCCCATTTATCACTGGATACAGAATCAATCTTCTTTATGATCTAGAAGCCCTTCAGGGGATGGCCAGTATCTCCCTGTACAGCCTCTAAGTCCCAGACACTTCTCATTTATGCCCTGAAGGCAGACCAACCTTCTTTGAGTCTTTCAAAGGTACCAAGCTTACTCCTGCCACAGCCTTTGCACCTATTTCCTCCGCTGGTTGTGCCTTCCCATTCTTTCAATCTCCTCTGATGAGCTCTGTGTCATACTTCTCTCACTTGAGCCATTGTTGCCTCACGGACACTCCCCAATCTAGATCACACAGCCCATTGGGCCAGGTTCTGGAGTTGTGTGCTCCCTTAGAGGCATTCCTTGCTTCCAGCTGGAGTTTTAACGTGGTAAATTGTCAAGCAAGTGATACCTGTTGCCTTTCACCATGAGCAGCAGCCCCAGGATGTCAACCCACTGAATGGTTGGCAGATGTCAGGTTGGCAAGGCAGACAGAACACAGGCAGGAACTGGATGGAAAACCCTTTACTCACACAGAGGGAACAGAGCAAGATAGCCTCAATACCAGGTATGGGCCCCCCATGGCCAGCAGGGCTCACCTTCTGGTTGATGCAGGCAGGTGGTCTGTACACACCACCCTTGTGCTCTAGGTCAAAGTCCTCCACCCATCCCCCAGGGGATCTGAAATGCAGAAACCTGGAGATGTGCCTGAGGGCCACTGAACCACACTTATAGGCAGAACAAAGAAGTACACATCAAACCCGGAACAGGGATCACAAAGCAAAGAGACATGCCTAGTGCAGGATATAAGGACTCTTTATCTCTTTGCAAGGAAATGTTCCAGGTCTAAAGTCACTCCTATGCATCATGCAGGGGGAGAAGCTGTGCATATTGCCTTTCCCACAATTTAGTCCTGTGGCAGACAACGCCTATCAAATCTAGGCTTTGCCTATCAATTTTCCAGAATGTTCAGGTGGCGGTGGAGGTGGAGTTGTGTCCAATGAGCCCCTAAACAACCTATGTGGATTGGTTTGCTTCTTGCAGTGCCTCTCTCATTTTGAGACAGCACTTTATTAAAGTCACTAGGAGAATTAGACTCAGGAGGATGGTCTCAACCAGGAATTTCAACGTCCTGGATCAATCTGTCTAGGGGAACTGTGAGTGTATAGCTGAAAACCACCCCACCTGAGTATAATCCTTTCCACTTCGTTTCCCTCGTCCCTGAATTGTAAATGCACACAGAAATGGGTATTAGCAATAACACAAATGCCACTTCTTCCTCCTGTACAAAACTGCGGGCTATTCAGTTATCCATTACCACCGAGGTTAGAAGTTAGCAAGTCCAGTTGATCTTGGCTTGAGGAGGGTGTGAGTTGTTACGTGATGGGCTGACCATTAAAACGGGAGTTTGGAACTCAGAAGACTTCAGTCCCAGTCACAAATTCAACGTTGCTCCAGCTCACAGAACATTCAGTGCTGCTGATTCTTGTCAGGAGTTGTTCCAGGCATGGCAGAAGAAGATCCAGAGGCTGGAGATGTTCTTGATTAATGACCTGGAGGGAGGGCTGCTTGGGGGTGCTGCTGGGACAGCTACCTAGACTATGGGTCTGGGTCCTGAGGTTACAACTTCTTTGGGATCCCATTGCTTTCTAAGACCCAAAATTTTCCACCTTTGTGGTCCGACCTAGGAAAGGAAGTCACATCTTGTACAAATTTGGCATATTCTATAATATGGCCTAGCTGTAGCAGGGATTAGGAATCACAGGTGGGATCGATTGACTGATTCTTCTCTTGTTCTGTTGAGGTCTCACAAGAAGGAGTTTCTAGAAGGTATCATTGCTTTCAGCTTTGAATCAGAGGGCCCAATGGTGGTGCCACTGAACTAGACCACAGGTCACCCTGGGTAGCACGTTTCAGAGGGAAGAAAGAAGAGAGAGAGAATAATTGGCACTACTGGAAGTGGGATTTCACAGACACAGTGTAGTCAGGTGACTTCTTGGTCCTCCACTCTCTCCAAGCTCAGTATTTCCAAACAGGCATTGCAGCACTGTGCTTCTCTTCCATTTGAGTGCAATACCTAGTGTCCAGATGGATCTGTAATACCTGGTAAGCCATTCCTTCTGATGGCCCTTGTGTAGTGATTACTTGATTCTTCCACTCCATGACTCTATCATCCCACTTGCGTGGGAGTAATAGGAAGATAAAGGATTCATCTTATGCTATGGGATCATGTGCATTGTTGTGTAGGTTGTGCAGTAGATGTGGTGCTTTGATGGGTTGAGATCCTTCTGGATATCTAAACACATGGAAAAGGTGCTTTTTCTTTATGGTACTGGGATTGAACCCAGGGGTGCATTACTGCTGAGCTACATCCCCAGTCCTTTTTATTTTAATTTCAAGGCAGGGTCTCATTAAGTTGCTGAGGGTTTTGCTAAGTTGCTGAGGTTGGCCTTTAACTTGTGATTCTTTTACCTCAGCCTCCTGAGTTGCTGAGATTACAGGTGTGCACTATTGCACCCATCAGAAGACATGTTGTTCTAAAGCCAAAATAGAGGTTTCTGCAACTATACGGTGCCCTGGAATGGTGGTCCCATCTCCAGGATGTGTCCATGGTAGTGAGGCATTGCTGGAGTTCGTGTCTGGGAACTTGCAATCCAGTATGGTTAATTCAACACATGGGTATGGGCAAATGTCCTAGTTGATATGACCTTGGCTTGGTTAGCAGCAGGCATCACAGGACTGTGCTGTGTCTTTGACTTTTGTTTCTTTTAGGGTAAGGTCTTATGTTTTGGCACATTATTGCATCTGAGGTGATCTTCCATGCCCTATTCAGTGTTAAATCAAAGGACAATAATAGTAATTTGATGAGCACATGCTAGGGCACCTGTGAGTTCCAGTCAAATTCCACTTCAACTTTTCTTTTTTTTTTTTTGCTATGGGATCAACATAGATAATAATTTGATTTCTTTCCCAATATTCAAGTTGCTGTCACAGTCCCTATCCTCACACAGAGGAGCCCTTAATGGTCTAATCATTAATTTGTCATATTATAAGCTCATTTGCAACAGCCCATGTGTTTGTAAATATATAATAGGGAATTGCTGTTAGGGTGACCTTAATATCCATGAATATTACATGGAGTTTGGCCTATTGGGTAGAGCATCTTTGTCTTAGTCAAAAGGTGGCCATCCTTTGGGTAGGTGGCCACAGTGGTCTCCGGACTCCATCAGCTTTGAATTTCTCAGATGCCCCAAGTCACAACATCAGCTAGAATATCTTTGAATTAGGGGCCTCACTTAGGTAGAGGATGGAGCAGCCTCCAACAATCCTCCTGGCTTTTCCTTACAGAGTTATATCTTCTCTTCCACCTAGTTCTTTGTTCTGCTTTTTTTTTTTTTTTCTGAATAAGGCATTGGGGATTGGGTAACTTTAGTAGTAGGTGGGAATAAATATGCCCTGTCATATTTATGGAACTGGAATCCTCAGTTGCGAATGGCATATCCCTTGATGTGGTGGTGATGTTCTGTGCCACCAGCAGCCCAAAACATCAATACCTAAAGACTACTTAGTAGTGGGAACCATGATCATTAGTGCTTGAAATGGCCCCAAACACCCTACCTACAAATACACCATCACCTGCCTGCCATGGGTCTCAATGTTAATCCCAAAGCCTCCTAATGGCACCATTTACTCCTATACCTGGAGGGCTACCTGGAGAGGCCTGGGATTATTGTCATTTATTTATTACCAGCATCCATGAGCCCTATAAAAGTCTGAACCTCCTCTTTCTCTCCTTTTACCCTCCTAGGAGCACAGGGCTGTTGGCTCCCACTCAGAGAACTTGGCCCCACATCTCACTATTCTTGTTGAAGCAGGGTGAGGTCAGGATAGATGTGAAGATCTTCATCCTCTCTATCTAATTCATCACATTCTCAGTTGGAGTCATGTTCTTCACCATTCCTGTCAGGGTGCAGAGAGACTGTGGCAATTTGTAACTGCCCTTTTCCAACCATGTCCCAGGGCTTAAAAAGGGTCTTTATGTGGGACTGGAGATATTTCCAGCCCTGTAAGGCCTCCTCCTCCTCGTGCCTCTTTCTGGTTCCAAACAGGGCCTTACTTTTAACTTAGGAGGAGCCTATAGCACTGGTGGAGATCTATGGAAATCCTGTCAACTTCCATTTTTTTTTCTATTCTATTTCACTAGTAGAGCAACATGGTTGTGTGGGAAGGTGCTGCTCCTCCTTTCTCTTTTCTCCCTCACCCTCTAAGTTCCCTTTGGGACCTTTGGAGTGGCTTCTTATCATCAGGTTTAGAAGTGAAATGATTATAGTATGAGAGGTATAACCTGATCAGTGGATTAATCCACTGATATGCATTAACAGGGTGGTAACTGTAGGCAGGTAGGGTGTGGCTGGAAGAAATAGATCGCTGGGAGTGTCTTTGGGTTTTATATTTTATCCTGGTGAGAAGAGCTTTCTCTCTTCTTCCTAGTTGCCAGGTCCTGAGCTGCTTCCTCCACCAGACCATTTCACCATGATGTTCTGCCAGAGATATGGAATTGGCCAACTATGGACTGAACCTGTGAAAGTACGAACCAAAATCAACTTTTTCTCCTCTAAGTTGTTCTTGCCTGGTCTTTTGGTTACTGCAGCAAAACTGACTAAAACATTTGTCCTGTACAACGTGAGCAAAAATGTCTTGCAGCAAAAGATGGGTGGCAGCTTCCCCAGGTGATGCATCTGAACCTAAGAATTTTGTAAGAACCTTTTCATCCAAAAGGTTCACCCACTTGGGACTCTTCTGGCTTCTGCCTGAATGTGAACTTTTTTTTTTGTATTTAATTCTCAGAAAAAGACCTTATTTTAGTAATTTAATCTTCATCAACAGCATTGGTGATGCTGCACTGGGTGAAAACAGGTCTTACCCAAAGCCCACAAGTGACCAGGTTTGGGCAGAGCTTCTCACACAGGGACCCTGACTTTCCTTGGTGATCATTTATGACACCTGATGAATTAAACAGGATGCTCCAGGAAACAGAACCAACAGAATACATACTCAGATGCACACATGTGTGCACATACAACACACTTATTAATAGTTACCTATTTATTATAAGATTTTTGGTTCACATGAATATGGAGGCTAAGAAGTCCCATGACCTGCAGTCTATAAAGCAGGAGACCCAAGAGAGTCAATGATATAATTTTATTCCGTGTCTGAAACCCGAGAATGAGGGTCATTAAGGGTGTAAGCCTCAGTCAAAGGGCAGAAGACCA
Organism: Marmota flaviventris; assembly: GCF_047511675.1. NCBI lineage: Eukaryota > Metazoa > Chordata > Mammalia > Rodentia > Sciuridae > Marmota > Marmota flaviventris. The sequence continues at coordinate 198,399,492 of NC_092498.1, read as the reverse complement.
ATGTTCCAGCTGGGGCAGTCCACTAAAGCAGGGGAACCCTCCCTTTCTCCTCCACATTTTTGCTGTATTCAGGCCCTTGATGGATCAGTGATCGATCGATATTGGGGAGGAACATCTGCTTAACTCATTCTACTGATTCAAACGCTACTCTTGTCCAGAAACACCCTTACAGACACACCCAGAAATAGAGTTTAACCAGCTATATGTGCATCCCATAGCTCAGTCAAATTGACCTGTAAAATTAATCATCACATCTGATACAGTGGGAGACGGCAGGTGGCATGGGAGGGTATAGGCAGCCAAGATCCAGGGTATGGTCCTCCTATTTTTTTCTAGGATCCACCTCTTCTATCTCCACCCTTATCCATTGTTTCAGTTTATCCTGCCAACAGAGAGATTGTTTACATCTCCGTTCTTGTGTCATGAGTGTGAGTCCAGTATTTCCATCAGCCTGTCACCCTCGAGAGGCTGGCATCACTGTAGGATGACTGAACCCAAGAGCATTTGTGCATCTACCACACCATGGCATAATTTACAGACAATCCTAATCGCTGAGCCAAACTGTTAAATGAGTGTCACCTGCTGCTTCCATTCAGAAGCAGTCGTCCAAGCATGTCAACACAATGCATGGTTTGCAGGTGTTGGGGTTATCAGGAAAAACTCACACAGGCACTGGCAGGAACAATAATTCACTCACGTAGAAGAGAGAGCAAAACCAACTTCAGTACTGAGCATTGGCCCCCACGGGCAGCAGGTCTCACTCCTCATCCATTGCAGGAAGGAAGTCTGAACACTCCCTTCTTAAGCTGCAGGTAAAGGGCCTCCACCTGTCAGCCAGGGGACTGAAATACAGAAAGCTGGGGATGTGCCTGAGATCCCTACCTGCGACTAAAGCAGAACTAAGAACATATCAAACCCAGCGCAGAAAAAGATATTCCAAACAAAGAGATATGTCTAGTACAGGTTGTGAGGAGTCTTTTTTTTTTTTTAATTGCACATGGACACAATGCCTTTATTTTGTTTATTTATTTTTATGTGGTGCTGAGGTTTGAACCCAGTGCCTCACACACACTAGGCAAGCGCTCTACCATGGAGCCATAACCCCAGCCCTGTGAGGAGTCTTTATTCCATGCAAGGAAATGTTCTAAGCCCCAAACAGGGGACAATTTCACAGCAGAGATTTTTTTGTGCACTAGAGAGAAAACCCTGTACAAGTAGAAATCATGCTGTTTTGACACCACTTTGGTATTCTCAATGCCTAGCACAGTTGCGTACTTAGTAATTCTCAATAAATACGTGTTGAATGAATAGGATGCTCTTTTATCAATCGGGCATATTAACCCTTTGACTTCAATGATGCTTTCCTCCAGGTTTCTACTTAAGACTCATCACTTTTACAAGTGACTGCTCTCTCTCTCTCTCTCTCTTGCTCTCTCTCTCTCTCTCTTTCTCAATGTTCATTGAAGCTTGTAGTATGTGACATGAACAGAAGATATCTAATTTATGTAATTGGAGATAGTTCATAGCTAATTAGAATATAGACCAAGAGACAGCCAGGTTATCAGAGAGAATGTTCTATTAGTAGTCAGGAAACCTGACTTCTAATCTCAACTCAGCTAATTACCAGCTGATGTGTGACTCTGGACACATCTCTAGACTAGTAGAATCCTCAGTTCTTTTTTATTTCTCTCTCTCTCTCTCTCTCTCTCTCTCTCTCTCTCTCTCTCCCACCTTCTTTGTTTCTTCTTTTCCTCCTTCTTCCCCTTCCCCTCCTCTTCCTCCTCCTCCTCCTCCTCCTCCTCCTCCTCCTCCTCCTCCTCCTCCTCTTCCTTTTTCCACTGGGAATTGAATCCAGGGGCACTCTACCACTGAGCCACATCCCCAGCTCATTTTATTTTTTATTTTGACACAGTGTCTAGCTAAGTTTCCCAGGCTGGACTCGAACTTGAGATCCTCCTGCCTCAGCCTCTTGATTCACTGAGATTATGGGTGTGCACCATCATACCTGGTCCTCAGTTTTTCATCTGTGAAATGAGGCATTGGATAGAATCAAATAGCCTGATTCCATCTGTGTGTGTGTGTGTGTGTGTGTGTGTGTGTGTGTGTGCGCGGGCGCGCAGTGAACCCAGGGTTTCATGCATGCTAGGTGAATGTTCTATCACTAAGCTATATCCTGAGCCACCCACCATTTTTGAAAGCTCAAGGATAGAGATATCAATCATCAGTAAAACAGAAATGGTTGGAGACATAGCAGTGGTAAACAACAGTAAATATCTAAAAGTAAAGCCTATGAATGGAAGTCAGACCGCCAGGAGTCATGAAGAGTGGAGGACGAGGAACGGAACAGGTGTGTGTGTGAATGTTTGCCTATCCCAGACAGCTGTCATTTCTGCCCCCTCTAAAGCAGTCCTTACCCCACCGTTTCAGCCAGACTTAACATTCTATTGAAACTCATTACTTCATTTTTCTCGATGGCCTTTATATGGTCCAACAGATGTTTTGCTCCAAATTATAACCTTTTAGTGGACAGAGAGTTGTAGATAAAGGTCTTTTCCACCTGACATTTCAAAAAAAAAAAAAATCTGTATTAGTGCAGAGAAGCAGAACACACACACACACACACACACTCAAAGAAATTTATTTTATGAGATTGACTCATGTGGTTGAAGAATCCCAAGGTCTGTGGTTAACAAATTTAAAGCCCAGGAAAAATCAATGATAGAGTTCTAGGCCTAAAGATCTAGGGCCCTAGCTTTAGTTCAAGGTCAGAAAACCAGGACAGCTAATGGTTAAGAACCCTGCTAGACTGATCTTTTTATGGCAGAAGTCAAATTGTGTGGATTTACTGATCAAAATCCTACAACTTTTTCTTTTAATAATGAGCTCTTAATGTCTAATAATGTCTAATAATGGAATAAATTCAAATTCAACCTGGCATTCAAAGATCCTCTTCTACCCAATTTATTTTTTTTTTTCTACTTTTTAAAAGTTTATATAAATAGTGCTGTATAGTCTATTCTTTTTGCGACTTGTCTTTTTTCCCTCTAAAGACTCCCCACAATTTATCCATGTTGATATTTACAGATCTATTTAAAAATAAACTGTGTAGTATTCTATTGTAATCATACTTTTCCTACCTGTGGATTTTTAGAATGTTCTCAGTTTTTTTGCATTGGTTGAAAACATTGTTGTACTTATTGGTTTTGTTATTATTATTTTTAAATGAATAAACAAATATGTATTTTTTTAAACTTCCCAACCTTAAATTCTAGTGCATGTAGCTAGGCCAATATTAATGCATTAGAATTAAATATGACCTCAACAATGGAGGTCATAGAAAACTCTGTGCTAAGCTAGCTCTACCCAAGTCATAGATTAGCACACACTAAGGCCTTTTTTTAGAATTGGGCTCTGTCTATGCCAGGGGCCAGTGTGGCATGATCAGGTCTAGACAAAGCCTTTCAATGGGACTATTTACAAACGAATGCCTCACTTGTCTCCTGGTCACCAATTTTAACTATAATCTCTTTCCAATTTTTACCAACTGATTTGGGGACACAAAATTCTGCACTCCTCTCCGGAATAGGCCCAATTTGCTTCACTTGACTGGCTTCAGTTTATCTCTTTTCCACCTGATTGGATTCTGCATTCTTTACATAGTTTTCTTGCCTGGCCCTCAGCCACAGCTCTAATATCATTTTGCTAATAGTCCTCTATTGTGCCTTTGTTTGTGATCACAGCTCATTTTGTTTTCGTTTGTACCATTTTCTTCTTTCAACTTAAAAAAAAAAAAATGTTTGGTCCTTGTTCTAACTTCTCGAGCACAATGGTTAGCTTATTAATTTTAAAAAGAAATTCCTGTTTCCTCTCCATCCATCTCAGGCTGTACTCATTACTTCAAATGACCCTTCAGTTGTGCTCCACAATTTTTCATATTTAATGCTTCTGTTTTAATTCTACTATAAATATGTGGTGATTGCCCCAGGACTTCTTTGATTATTTAAAAGTACTTAAAAAGCATTGTCTTCGTTTCTGAAAATGTGAGGTTTGACAGCTAGATTTTTATAGCTTACTTGAAGTTTTACTGCACTAAGTTAGAAAATTTGATGTGTATGATGTTGATCTATGGTAGTTCTTAAGGTTTCCTGTGCAACTATGTACTTGGTTAATTTCAAAGATATTTTATTGAGCTTGTAAAGACTTGAAAATTCAATTAAAATTGGTTTGCATGCAATAAATTTCTCAGTGTTTTTATACAGTTCTGAGTTTCAGCAGATGCCAAGAGTCATGCAATCATCATCATCAAGAAAAAGCACATTTCAATCACCCCACCCCCAAACTCCCCTGTATTTCTCATTTTTTGTCAACCCCTTGTACCCTCAATCCTTGGCAATCACTGATCTGTTTTCCATGCCTTTGATTTTGTCATATAAATGGAACCATATAGTATGTGACCTTTTGAATCTGGCTTCTTTTCACTCAGCATAAGCATTTAGGATTCATCTGCATTGTAGCAAATGTTAGCAATTCATTTATTTTTTACTGCTGAATAGTATCCCATTGTATGGATATACCACAGTATGTCTATATACTCACTATTTAAGAGACATTTGGATATTTTCCTGAAGCCCATGTTGGATCCATGTTGGTATAAGACTGTTGTATGTTCCCAGTCACTTGTTCCTTTTATCATTATGCAGAGTGCTCCTCTGAACTCCCAATAATGCTTTTGGCTTTAAATTCCTTTGTGTCAGTCATGAATAGTGCTACACATTCTCTACCCTTCTCTTGCCTGCTGGCCTACAAACTGTGTGGGCCCCAGCTCCCTTGCCGGCTGCCTTGGCCCCTGTGTCTCTTGAAATTCCATCAATCAGCTTCTGAGGTCTGTATTTGGGCCTGAAATCCCTTTGGGTTACAGTAGTTTTTAGCTCATGCTTATTCCAATGGCCCCTGATTCTCTCTTTGTTTATGGCATCTGGGAGTGACCCTTCTTTAGTTTGACTTCAGCTATGTATTAGCCATTTGTTTGCATCGCATTTTGTGCAGTGTTTCTGTGTGTCTGTCTGAAGGATAGAACCATCTGTGGCAACTCAGTCTGCTATATTGATAGAACACCTAGCTCTATTTTTTATTCTCTTTTATTACTTATCCAGCGCAGTCTGGCGTTATGGTGATTTGTGAGTATCTTCTTTTTCCTCCATCAGATTGCAAACTTCTTGACAGCCCCTTAGTCTCAGTTCATAGCACAGAGCAGAGTGAACACTGATTTGAACTGAGCTGGAATCCCTGGACATTTGGTTCTCACCCACTGCGAGAGCCTCAGATAGGGAACTGTCACTGTGATTGGCTTCACGATGGAGCAGTGAACCAGTCTAGCTAATGTCTTGGGTCACAGCTATGCTCTGAGGACAGGTTGTCTGCCTGTGAGTTAATGCTACATCCTGTACCTGCAGAATGACATTAAATCAATTATTTGATTCCTTTTCACTTTGGTTTCTTTGTAAATTCCTTATAAATTACCCTTTATAAATGATTTTTCCTGAGGATTATATAATACATAGAGTTTATAAAAAATGATCTTTTTGAAGATTAAGTATAACATAGAATTAAGTAACCAAACTACGCACTTAACTTCCAATTTAAGACATAATAAGGGCCCAGTGAATATTGGCTTCAGTGATAACAGTCGGAAGGTGGTTTATCATGTGGCAAATGAACATTTAAAAAGAACTGAAAGATGACTTAATGATTGTAGAGAACAGCTCCTTTGAGAGCTGTGGTCTCACCTGATTCTATAAAATACGAAAGTAACAACAACAATAAAACACACACTCACTCCTACACATACACTTTGAGAAATATAAAAGCAAAACTTGCCAAGTAAGAATTTTTTACCATTAACTTTCCTTGCCTCACATTCATAGATAGTTCTGACTCTAGACTAGGATCCCTGTTGATATTTATAAAAATTTGAGCCAACCCTTTTGAGCAATTTTTAAAAATTGTTTCAACAATCAACTTTGATACCAAATCCCAAAGTTTTATAAATGAATTCACTGACAAAAGTAAAAATAAGAGTACAAGAAATGGATGAACTGACCCATCGATTTGATTTCTTGTGGCTGGGGGGGAGGGTCATTTTTTTTTTTTTTTAAATCTTTCTGAAATTAGCGTGTTTCCACAGAGAAGAAAGCAAGATTTTCAGAGAAGGAAGCCCTGCCTCCAACTTCTAAGGCCTAAGCCTTTGTAAGTGTTCCCTGTACTGGGCATACAAGGAGAGACTATAAAATTCAGCATTGTCCCTTTAGATAAAATATTAGTTGTTTTATTTTGATTTTCCTTTTTTTTTAGTGGTTTGGGTTTAAGTTCTATTTTAGTTTGTATTTCACTGGGCAATGACAGGGGCATTTGTACAAAGTTTTGCACAGAGGATTAAGTTTTATAATGTCTTGTGAATCTTAAAAATGCAAATATTGATGATGAGTTCCGGTGTAAGTCTCCAGTCCTCTGTCCTGGCCCTTTCTGTACACATGCACCATTTTGCCATGTCAGAGCACATGAGCCACAGTTACAGGTTCTGACGATATTCGTTCTATCAATGGATACAAAGGGGAGTGGTGTGTGTCACTAACATGACTTAGCTCAGGAGACCTCTTGCCCTCAAGTGTAATTGCAGGGTTTCAAGTCTCCACCCCTGTGGTTACCCCAGAGCATCACTGGGTGTAAGTTTTCCCAGGATATTTATGGGAGGAATTGAAGGGGGCACATAGATAGCAATGGAACCAAGTCCTACTGCAGCCTTGGGCTCTGCTCCTTGCAGAAATCACTATGTAAAGAGCTGATGCAGCCAGGTTAGGGCTCTGATTTGAAAGGTTCTCCTTTTGGAGAAGCCTGGAGGTTCATCTGGAAAGATCTCTGCCCTCCAATGGTGCTTTCATGGTGATCTTCACAGCCCAACTGCAGACAGCATCATTCATGTGGGCTTCAGCCCTGGAGCTGGGCAGGGGGCCAACCTATACAGCCAAACACAGGGGCCTGGCCCTGGCCAGGTACACAGCCTTCAGGCCAGCAAGGCTCCTCTCATTCTCCTCTTCTTGTCTTTTGTCTTCATAACTTCTACAGGGTCAACTGTCAAACTGGAGATCCAGGTGTCCACCTCTCTGAGTTCTTTCTACTAGATTTAGATTGAAGATTAAATTCTTTCTGCTTTTGGGTACTGTGAGCTAGACGTTGAATGCTAAAGATTCTGTCTCTAATAGTAATAGTGATAAGCCATCAAGTTTATTGTATTTAAAATACTAACAAAACACACACATATATATGTATGTACATGCTATACATTCTAGATTACATAGAATAGAGTTTTCTTTTTTGTGACTACAACTAAAGGAATCACAGGCTGGAATACCTGGAAGAGACACAATGAAATTGGGGCTTAGAGAGGTTGAATGATTTGCTCAATCTCACCCAGCTAACACCATCTGTATAGTAACACCAGCTGTATGGTAAAGATGTTGTCTAAACCTATTATCTGCTTAGTAATTTCTAGTGATGGTGGTTGGGGAGGCAGTACAGTAAAGTTTGTTGAGGCATACTTTATATATAGTAAAATGCATAAAATCTCAAGTGCTTAGTTTGATGACTTTTGTGATGTGAAATAATGCTTTGTTCAAGTTACGAGGCATTTCCTTCACTCCAGAATGTTGTCTTGTACCCCCTCCCATAGATAACCTCCATTCTGATATCCATCCCTATTAGCAAGCCCTGCCTATTCTTAAACCTCCTATAAATGGGATCACATGATGTGTGTTTTCGAGTGTGGCTTTTTACTCCTGGTAATGGGTGTGTACAAGTTAGTGCACGCTTGGATGCTGCCGAGTCTTGTTTGCCCTTCTTGGTGACACATTGGATACAAGACCTTAAATAAACAGCACGCACTGTGAATGGATGTGCTGAGTCATGAATGCTCTGCACATCTCTAATTGCCAGGTTTAGGGTAAGGCAGCATCTTGAGTGACTCGGCTACATTTATATTTGTTTCAGGGACAAAACTGAAAATCAATGCCTTGGTGAACTTTGTTTAATAACTTCCCTTCTTTAATCACTTTAGATGCTTATTTGGAGACAAAATAAACTCCATTAGGGCAGCACTGTTGGGTAACTGCTTTATCCCGTCTCAGGACGTGGAGCGCGGTGGGTATTGTAGACTCACACTTATGAAGGATGAAAGTCAGTGCCTATCTCTCCCATCTCTTTATGGTACTGCTCTGGGCAGAAACACACCCAAAAGAGAATGTGAACCGCTCACTACTGATCTTGAATTAGGCAGGAGAAGTCTTGCTTTTCCTCTTTCTTGTCTCTCCTCTGTCATTATTGTTACCATAAGTGTTGGTACAGACAGAAAAAACAAATACTGCATGTCCCATAGGCTGTTTCTTCTTCAAGTCTTCATGCGTTACTAGGTGACACCCACACTGGCCTTGCTGTTCACTGGCTGTGTGACTTTCTGTGCTCATGTCCTCGGTTGTGGAACAGAGCCAGGCACAGTCCCTGTGTCACCGTGTTGTTGCAAAGAGTAAACGAGTAGCACATTTTTGTGCATTGCAAAATTACCCAAAGCAATGGCTGGCACACAATGAACTTTCAGGAAATACAATCTATTGTCATTATGGGAACAGTCTATAAACCTATGAAGATCTTCATGCAAGTCTTGGAGACTTGAAAAACATTTATTGGGTTTTAAATACAAAAGGAAAACTTCAAAGTAAAATCATTAAATATTAAGTAACTTTGGTTGCAGGGACATTTACTGCAACATCCCCGGGCTTTTCTGAATTTTCTAGTCCTCTTGCAGTTAGACAGGGCCTGTGGCTAGTTCTGGCCATTGGGTGTGACTGGAAGTAGCCTTCCTCACTATTAGTAGGAAGTACTCAAGAGTCAGGGACTCTCTAGCTCCCTCCTTCCCAATTAAGGAGACCAAAGAGATCATGTGTTTCACTGATGCAGCTAGAATGCCTTCCAATGTGTGGGTTCCCCAAGAATGATATGGAGGAGGGCAAATCCAAATTACACTGTGCATGTTGTGAGTTGAAAACAAGCTTGTCTTAAGCCACTGAGGGTTTCAGGATTGTTTGTTATCTCAGCATAGTCTAGACCAACATGACTAATGTAGGTGTCTATGCAACATGTCAACCATTCAATTATCCTCAGTTTAACCTGACTCTTCCTTAGTTGGATCTCAAGGTTCCACAAAAATAGGAGGTCTGTTTTTGTTCACTAATGTAGGCAAAACTTTGAAAATAATGCTCCCACAACAAAATAGTTGGAAAAAAAAAAACTGTGAGTGGGGCTTTTAAAAAATAAGGTCTTCACAGGTCTTAACACAGCTCAGAATCTGGGTATCTTGTACCTCCAGTTCTTTGGGGTCCATCCTAGAGTCCAAATCATAAAATGAAGGAAACAAAACTCAGAGGTGGATGAGCCATATTGCATCCTTAAGGTCTTGCTCGTGTTCTTCCATTTAAAAATTCCTCTCTTGAGAGAGGAGGATAGCACAAAATGAACTCCTTTAAATAATATAATTTAAAAATTACTTTGGAGCAAAGTCAGGAGATTGGTGTGTAGCCTGGTAGACACTACTTTTAACTTAATTTTTTAAAATTTTAATGGTGAGGTATTATGTTGTTTTTAAATATAGAAACCTCAAGCTCTAAAACCATCACAGTAAGATGACATTGGTAATTATACTGACAGCTGCAGATATTAGCATGAACTCAATACCTAAAATAACTTAGACTGTGGCTAATGGGAATCAAAGAAAACAGGCAGAGACACTAAAGAAGTCAATGTATTTTGACTTTCCTTTCTTGGAGTTGGTTTTTACTTTGAAGTTATGTGCCTACCTTGCTCTTCTGATAGAAAATAATAATATGATGGGCCACCAGAGAAGCACTTGTTGGCTTTAGAAAAGCCAGTGGAAATATGGGACCTGAGGAAATTAAAAATAAATAGCACTATTATTTACTATTATTTTAATTGTAAAAACTTATGGGATACAGTGTGATAGTTTGTCGCATGTATACAGTGGGTACTGATCAAGTCAGGGTAATGAATGTTTCCATCTCCTTATCATTACTTTGTGTTTGGAGTCTTTGATCTCCTCTCTTCTAGCTATTTATGAAATACATAATAGGTTATCATGAACTATGGTCATCCCGCTCTGTAAGACACCAGAACTCTAGCTCTGTTTGGATACCCATCATTATCTTATTACTTCCCCATCCCCCTACTTTCCAGCCTCTAGTAATCACTATTACACATCTGCTCAGCTTTTTTGGTCTCCACATAGAGAGAAGACATGAGGTATTTGCCTTTCTGCATCTGATTTATTTCATTTATTAGAATGTCCTCCAGTTCCAATAATTTTTGCTGCCAATGCTAGGATCTCATTCACCGAGCAACGGGTTTCTAGGTTGATTTTATATGTTAGCTATTATGGGTAGTGAGTGCAGCAACAAATATAGGTGTAAGGCCTCCTTTTGGTATGCTAATATCAATTTTTAATACCCAGAAATGGGATAGTTGGATCATATGGTAGTTCTCTTTTTAGGTTTTCTCTGTGTATGAGTGTGTGTGTGTGTGTGTGTATGAGTGTGTGTGTGTGTGTGTGTGTGTATGTATGTTGGGGATTGAACCCAGGGGCATGCAACCACCAAGACACACCTGCAACCATTTTTATTCTTATTTTGAGATAGGATCTTGTAAGTTGCTGAGGCTGGCTCTGAACTTGCCTCAGCCTCCCGAGTTCCTGGGATTATAGGCACACGCCACCACACCTGGCTGTTTTTAGTTTTTCCTCCACACTGTTCTCCATAGCGGCTGTACTAATTTACATTCCTTCTAATAATGTATGAGAGTTCCCTTTCTCCACATCTTTGCCAGCATGCACGATTTTTTTCAACTCTTCTAACAAAGATAGAATGATATCACCATATCAAAATGTGGAAGGATATTTTTAAATAATCTCTTCATATTTTATATCAGCCATTGGCTGTTTTTCTTTGTTTTGGTGAACTAAAAGTACTCATCATTTACTCACTTTTTTTTTCTTTCAGGTCACTTATCGTTGAAAGATTCAGAGACAAATATAGCCCAATTGATGACCACACAGGTGCTATTCCATCTGGACTTGGTGGCTGTAATGTATGGTGCCCAGCCCAGGACTTTGCAGGCAAACACTGGGCTTCTCAGTGTCTGTGTGGACCCAAGTACTTAAAGAAAAAGCTGGCTCTGAGAACAAGCTATATGAACAGCCCAGTCCTTGGAAAAAGACTGCTGCAGAATATCCCCCCACCTGGAGCCACTGCAGAGATGGCACACTCCTACAAATGTTCCTTCATCCAGGACACCTGCCTGGGTGACTCCTCTCTCAGCCTGGGAACCTGATCCAACAGGTGCAAAGGGTGAAACTTCACACATCCCTGTGCAAAGTCAATGAGAAAAATGCTCTTCTGTATGAGCCACTCATGTGGAGCTGGAAGCAAATAGCAAGGTATCAGCAGTCCCCAGTGGGAGTTGCCTGCCATCTCTTTGACTTCTACTTCCCCCACACCTGCCACTCTGTGCAATAAAGCAGGAGTTGCTCCTACAAAGTTAGTAATTATAGCCAAAGGAAGTGGTTGCTCCAGACTGATGTGGTTGAACCTGGCCTTGATCATTACACTGGGACTGTGTCCCCTGTTGCCGAACTCTCTTGCTCACCATTGTCCCTGATGCTGCTCTGGCTTCTTGACTGGGCTGATCTGTACATTTGGATCTCTGAACATCCCAGTCTAATTATCCCCACAGCTCTCAACCCACAGTTCCTGCTTGATGGTGGAGCCTCTGGCAGATAATTCCCATAAACAGACATTTCTGCCCCCACATAGAAGTTTTGCAACAAGGCTTATGATGGAAAGTCATCCTCCTTCTGATGACACACTGTGTTTCATTTCTGGTTAAAATAAAAATATTTTATGAACTCCTGAAACATTTTCAGATTTTGGAAGGAATTTAGAATTTCTCTCTTTTTCTTTTTCCTATTAATACCTAAACTTTCTTTCTTAGTTTGGTAATTTAAACTTAGTTTTCTCAGTTTGGTTATTTCTTCTGTAAAATTACCTAATATACAATTACAGGTCCTCATTTATCATTAAAAAAATGCCTTTCACTGTTTCTTCCTGGGCTCCCCCAGATGGATATTTATTAAATGTCATTTTCCAGGAGTTTCAGCTCTTGTCTCTCTTATCTTCACCGTCACCCATGCTCCTTAAATTTTTCTGATCTGGTTTCATTGTGTTTTCTTTGCAGAAGGGCATGACCTCACTTAATCACTATTATTTGGGTTTAAAGAAAAATAATTTCTAGGTGAAAAATTGGAGTAAGTTGTGATGTCTAAGAAGGAAGGAAAATTGCCTTAGAATTAGAGCAATTCATGGAAATCTGGCCTACTATCATCTTTCTCTCCTCTAAGTTATGACACGGACTTAATAGGGAGTCATAAGGGAGTGTTTGGAATGTTCTGTAGAAAAAGTCTTGTGTGGAGACCCTCAGATAGAAAGTCCAAGTCCAAAGAGGGTTGGGCTGGTCAACTCAGTTGCTTATGATCAAAATCTTTCAAAAAGCTTTATCACAGGAGATTATAGATGCACTTTGAGAAGGTCTCCAAGAACAATCTAGATTTGGGGAGTCATTTGTTGCTTAGTGGTGACTGAAGACCTCCGCTTCAGGGTAAATGACTAATCCTAAATATGAACTAATAGCCAAGGCTAAACAGAGGAATGTTGCCAACATGCACAAGAGAAGGAGAGAAAACAAAACAAAGCAAAACAAACAAAAACCCCAACAGCAATAACAACAACAACAACGATGAAGAAGAAAAACATTAGGCAGAGAAAATGAAGACAATGCAAGTAGCAGAAGAAAAGATTTTTTAAAAAGCCATCAGTAAGCTTCTTGGACAGACTTGAAGATGCTCTGTTCAGTAAGCAAGAGAGAAATGCTGTGGAATAGCAATAATGAGAGTGCATGAAACACGCAGGAAAGATGAAGTGCAGAATTTAATCAACTGAAAGATAAAGATGGAAAACTACATTAGGGTGTGTCATAAAAAGATAGACATTAAAATGAGAGAGAAATAATAAGAAAAGCAGATGACCAGTCCAGGAAATATAGTATTCAATAAAAAAATTCCAGAAATAGGAGGAAGAAATGTTTAAGAAATTAGAACAAGAAAATTCTCAAAAATCATAGAAAAGTAATGTCCTGATCAAAAGTGCTAAATTGAGTGCCCAGCACAATGGATGAAACAACAGAAAATGCCATGGAAAATTTCTAAAGCAGTGATGCTGGAGAGAAAATAGATAGATAGATGATAGATAACTATATAGATAGGTGATGGATGGGTGGGTAGGTAATAGGTTGCTTATGAAAGAATGGAAATTAGATTGGCATCAAACTTCTTAAGAATAAGTCTAATATCAAGAATACGGTGAAATGATGCTTTAAGATTTCCTTCTATGACCAAATAAAAATGGTGAGAAGGGTGATAAATAATTCCAACATACAAAAAATAGCTAGTATTTATTGACTATTTTCTAAAAGTCAGGAACTAAGTTCAATTTTTTCACACTGGTTTTCTCATTGAATGCTCACAAGAAGTTTATGAGAGAACTTTTAGTATTATTCCTGTTTGAGGAAACAGATGCAACATTATTAAATAATTTGTTGAAGGTCAATTTGGAGGCAAAATGAGAGTTTCTGAAGAATTATAAAAATACCTAGATTATGCAGTGAGATGCTAATGTTATATCTGGTATTAGGGTAATAAAGAGAAGAAAAGGACAAAAAAGGGGAGAATTTTACAAAGATTATGACATCTGAGATATGAAAGACTTACCAATCATAGAAGGAAAGAGGTTTTTTTTTTTTTTTTTTTTTTTATTAGGTGATAGTTCTGTTTCACTCTTATGCAGTATGAGCCAGATTATAGTCTTTGACATTAGCGAATGTGTCTGCTACTTTGCGTCAACTATGGTACTAGGGATGTGAACAAATGTTTTTTTTTCTGTGAATAAGCAAACTTGCTAAGCTAAAAATGTGATCCGGTGGTGAATTTACACTTTGAGACTCATTTACCTTGAAAAACAAGAGAGGGAGTCCCGAGGAAGAAGAGTTGGGAAGTTTCAGCAGCCCCTGGAGAGGAGAACATGCCTCTTGAGGAAGCAGAATTTAACTTAACTTTTTCCAAGTAGGACTGTGTGAGTAACAAAGTTAAGGTAAAGAGTTCATGAGAGGAAAGGAAGCTCTGAGGAAGGAAGTAAATCATCTTGGATAGCTGCTACAGATGACAGCTGATAACCAGCACTGATAATATTAGGAGAGGCAGAACAAGAAAAAAATTGGGGGACATTTGATGTGTTTGGACATTTTGAAAAATTAGGCATGTAACAGATCTATTGAATCATTTGGAAAAAAAAAAAACATAGAAAATTAAGTATATAAAAACAGAGAAGCCAGGTGTGGTGGCACACATCTGTAATCCCAGGAAGCTGAGGCAGGAGGATCACAAGTTCTAGGCCAGCCTAGGCAACTGAGCAAGACCCTGTCTCTAAACATAAAGGGCTGTGTTAGAGTCTGTAAACAAGTCTGGATGGCGCCTGGCAAAATGCCAGAGGGAGTGGTTTGTGAAGTAACGCCAGCGAGCCATTAAGTGTGGAGATTCCTTATTGGTTGACTGCTATATCTAGTTTATGCTAATTAAGATAAGCTGTGTGTAATGTATAAATATCGCTCGTGTCCTACAATAAATGGCTCCCTCTCCTGCTGTATCAACGTACACAAGTTGTTCGTCACCCCCCCCCCCCGTTATTTTGCTGCAACCAGACTGTGGCAGGGCTGGGGATGTAGCTCAGTGGTAGAGCACTTGTTTAGCATGAAAAAGACCCTGGGTTCAATCTCCAGTATTGCAAACAAACAAGCAAAAAGTAAAAACCAGAAGAAAAGTAGAAAACTACAGGAGGAAGGAAGAAAATTATAGAATTACTCTGCTCACCAGTGAATAATACCTGCATCGGCTATTAAACCAAACACTTTTGATATAATCACATTGCAAAGATGAAGAAGGGAGAGCCGGTGGTCACATTATACAAACGAACTAGATTCTCTGATATCACAATTGGAAATCAACAGATATTTTCTAAAATTGATAAGTGTAAGAGTAGCAATAAGAGCATCCTACTTAGAAATATAAGGCTAAGTAGGAGAAAAGGCTACAAGGGTTGAAAGAGATGCTTCTGAAGGAGAAGTAGGGAAGGGAGGAGGAGGAGGACAGAGAGCATTTAATACCAATAATTTTAAAATAATGTGCCTCTCTTACTTTATTGTTCAATATTTATAATAGAAAGTATTTTCATGTTTCAACATTCAATTGGTATAGCAAAAAGTCCCTGCCTGCTTCCAACAAAGACAACCAACATTTTTTTCTTATTTATCTTTATTCCAAAGATAGTTTGTTCATTATTTTTTATTAAATATTAGTTTAAAATGGGTTGAAGCAAATAGAAAATTTGATTGGGTATCATTCCCAAGGCCTAATAAAATAAATTTAATATCAACTCAGTGAAATATCTCTTGGAAATTTAATAGAATTTCATAAGATAAATTGCACAAATTTATCCTTTCGAGGTGTATTAGGGCCAACTACAAGGTTAGAGGGTAGAGTCTCCACACATCTTCATTTCTGTCACAAGTTTGGAAGATTCCCTAAACTAAACTCAGGTTTGATAATACACCATCTTTGTATGATTCATCAAAGTGCATAAATGCATTCTACTGTCATATATAACTAATTAAAACAAATTAAAAAATTAATCAAAAAAGAAGAGCTCAGAGAATTCAATGAAAGCTATTACATTCATAGGTACAGTTTATTACCAGGAAAGGACATAATTTAAGCTGAACCAAAGGAAAAGAAAAAAATGGGCAGAATCCAGGAAGATTCCAAACGTAACCTTTCATTGTCCTCTTCCCAGGGAATCAGGATATGTTACTCTGCCACCATCAACATGTGACATATTGCTATATTGCTAACATATTGCTAATCAGGAAGGCACCTTACCCAAGCCTCACTCTTCAGAGTTTTTATTGGGACTTCATTATGTAGGAATGATTCTCCAGTCCCTAGGTCGACACTGCATGACCCAAATATCCCACACTGGGTCATATAGAGGATTTTTCTAGCATAGCCAGCCCTCCACTATGTCTGTTGGGTATAGACATCCCCACCCTAAAATCTGGTATGACCAGTCTCCACCTTGAATGAAGATCCTGTCAGGTCAGACTTTCTCTTTGGACAAGGCCAAATTCTTTACTACACAACCCTACATATACAGTTATACATGCAAAATAACACATAGATAAAGCTTGTTAACTTTAGTGGTGTTTATCACAGCAAGGTTCAAAACAACTTATGTCTTCGCAGACTGCTTGTTGAATTTATGATGTACTTATCTAATGTGGTATTCTGGGCCAATAAACAAGAATGAGGAATCTCTTTAGGAACAATATTTTGCTAAGGAGAAGCACCAGCATTTACTACCATTGCGTTTAACTACGTTTAACTATCATTATAAATAAATAAATATTCCCCCCACACACAAATGTGCTTGCAAAGGTATAGACTAGGTCTGAAAGAATATTCCAGAAACAGGGGGAAGAAATTTTCAAGAAATTAAAACAAGAAAATTCTCAAAATCATAGAAAAGTAATTTTATTTGTCTCTTGGGAGAGTAGAGAGTAACTGGGTAGGTGGATGATGGGCTAGGAGAAAGTCTTTTCATCTATATCTTTTTATGTCTTTTAAATTTTGAAGAAGGGAATATATTGCCTACTAAAAAACAAATTAACTTAAAATTTCAAAATAATAATTTAAAAAACTGGGCTTCTTTGAGATCAATGTCATGACTAATTCTTCTTCCCTGTCTTGTTGGCTACAGGTCTTTAGAAGTCATTCATCATTAAGATAAGGGACTTTCCATTATTCTTATTTTGTTAGGAGTTTCCTTAAAAATTATCATAGAAACAGGTGTTGAATTTTATCAATTTTTTTCAGCATCTAGTGAGATAATGATTTTTTTCTCTTTAATATCTTAATGCACTTTATTGCAGCAACAGATATCTTGGTATTGAATTACCTTTCCATTTCTGGAATAAATTCATTATATATAATTCTTTTAATCACTGCTGGACTCAGTTTGCTAGGATTTTATTAAGACATTTTTTCATCCATATTTCTAAGGAGCAACAGCCAATCACTTTCCTCTAATTGATTGCTTCTGGTATCTGGATTTATGCCAGTTTCATAAAAGAGGTGGGGAGGTGTCCATTGTTTTTTAGGCTGAAGAACAATTTATGTAATGGAAATTCTCTGGACCTATTTAATCAGTTAGCTCCAGGTGCCTTATTTAGGATTGATCTTTTTTCTTAAATTTTTTTGTAATTGTGTATAGACTGCATGCCTTCATTTTATTTGTTTATTTTTATGCAGTGCTGAGGATTCAGCCCAGTGCCTCTCACATGCTAGGCAAGTGCTCTGTCACTGAGCTACAGTCTCAGTCCTGGGGTTGATCTTTGACTGAGCTTTCTTTTCTGTTTATTTATTTTTTCTATATTGCCCTAGAGAGAACAACATGTTTCCTGCAGATTTTCAAATTTACTGATATAAAGTTTCACACAGTTGATTTACCTTTTTAAAAAACTCTTTCATATTTGCAATTATTTTTCCTATATGTCTAATGTTGTCATGTCTGTATGAGTGTGTGTGTGTGTATGTGTGTGTGTGTGTACATGTAGGTTTTTCTGGTGAGACATGCCAAAATACTTCCTCTCTCTCATACACACACACACACACAAACACACACACTCACACACACACAAATATATATGAAATTTGGGGGAATTGCTACAGTTAGGAAATAATACATACAATCAAGTTGGATAATTTGAGGAGAATTTAATAAGGAACTCTTTTACAAAGATGTGGGCAGGGTGTAGGGACATCCAAGAAGTTAGTAATGGAAGGCTTTGCTACTCAGCTTTCTGTTATTGTTAACAAAATACTAATAAACAAATAAATAAATAAGAGGAAAGATTTATTTTGCCTCAGTTTTGAAAGTTTTAGCCCATGGTTGGTTGGGCCTGTGGTTGGTTGGGCCCACTACTTTTGGACCATGGTACATCATGGCTGGGAGTTTCTAATGGAACAAGCTGCTTAAGTCATAGTGATCAGAAAGAGACTGGCATCCCCTAGTCCTCTCTGAGGCCACGCCCCCAATGATCTAATGCCTCCCACTAGACTCCACCTTTTAAAGATTCCATCACTGAGAGGAGCAGCCGCCTGCTGAGAGGCTGAGCCGCCCCCTCCCCCTGCGCCAGCATACTAGAGGGAACTGTGAACACGCACAGAGCAGGCCCAGCGGCCTGCTGAGGGGCAGAGCCGCCCCCCACCCCCCTCGCCTGCCAGGTAGGGGAAGGGTGACCACCGACAGAAAAGGCCCAGTGGCCCGCGGCGGGACAGAGCTTCCAATCACTCCTGCAAGGTAGGCGGGCCTGCGACCCACCGGCAGAAGAGGAGCAGCGGACTGCTGAGAGGCAGAGCCGCCCCCTCCCCCCCACGCCTGCAAGGTAGTCGGAACTGTGACCACTATCAGAACAGGTCAGACCTGCAACCGAGAGACAGAACAGGCCCAGTGGCCTGAGGAAGGGTAGAGCCGCCCCCCCCCCCCCACGCCTGCAAAGTAGACGGACCTGCGACCCACTGGCAGTACAGCCCCAGAGGCCTGCAGAGGGGCAGTGCCGCTGCCTGCGCCTGCAAAGTAGGCAGAACTGCGACCACCGACAGAACAAGCCTAGCGGCCCGCAGAGGGACAGAGCCGCCGCCCGCACCTTCAAGGTCGGCGGACCTGCTACCGACTGGCAGAGCAGGCCCAGCGGCCTGCCGGCGTGGTAGGCACATTGCCCCAATTGGAGGAGGGGCAGAGCCGCCGCCCGCGCCTGCGAGGGAGACTTTGCAACTATACAAGACCAATATAAATATATAGGGGGAAAATTCAATAGCACAACAGTTTCACCAAGTAGAAAGGAACGCGAACAGTATGAAGAGACAAGGAAAGAAAGGACCACAAGCATTGCAGGTCAACTCAACGTTAGAAGAGGTAATAGCTGCAGCAGATGGAATGTCAGATAAAGAATTCAGGATATACATGCTTCAGATGATCTGGAGTCTCAAGGAAGACATCAGACAGCAAAATCAGACAATGAAAGATCACTTCAACAATGAATTACATAAACAAATCCAAGAAGCAAAAGATCAACTATACAGGGAAATAGAGGTTATAAAAAACAAACAAACAGAAATCCTAGAAATGCAGGAAGCAATAAGCCAACTTAAAAACTCAATTGAGAATACTACCAGCAGAGTAGAACACTTAGAAGACAGAACATCAGACAATGAAGATAAAGTATTTCAACTTGACAAGAACATAGACAGCTCAGCAAGACTGTTAAGAAACCATGAGCAGAACATCCAAGAAATATGGGATAACATCAAGAGACCAAATTTAAGAGTCATTGGGATACAGGAAGGAACAGAGTTTCAAACCAAAGGAATGAGCAATCTATTCAATGAAATAATACGAGAAAACTTCCCAGACTTGAAGAATGAGACAGAACCCCAAATCCTAGAAGCCTACAGGACGCCGAATGTGCAAAATCATAAGAGACCCACACCTAGACACATTATAATGAAGATGCCCAACATACAGAATAAGGAGAGAATTTTAAAAGCTACAAGAGAAAGGAAGCAGATCACATTTAGGGGTAAGCCAATCAGGATAACAGCTGATCTTTCAACACAGACTCTGAAAGCTAGAAGATCCTGGAATAACATATTTCAAACACTGAAAGAAAATGGGTTCCAACCAAGAATTGTGTTTCCAGCGAAATTAAGCTTCAGGATGGAAGATGAAATTAAAACCTTCCATGATAAACAAAAGTTAAAAGAATTTGCAGCTAGAAAACCATCTCTTCAAAACATCCTTGGCAAAACATTACAGGAAGAGGAAATGGAAAATAACAATGAAAACCAACAGTGGGAGGTAGGACACTAAAGGGGGGAAAATAATCAAAGTGGAAAACAAACCATGTTTAGTAACATAAATAAACAAATATGGCTGGAAGAACAACCCATATCTCAATAATAACCCTAAATGTTAATGGCTTAAACTCACCAATCAAGAGACACAGGCTAGTAGAATGGATCACAAAACAAGACCCAACAATATGCTGCCTACAGGAGACGCATTTGATAGGAAAAGACATACATAGGCTGAAGGTGAAAGGTTGGGAAAAATCATATCACTCATATGGACTTCGGAAACAAGCAGGAGTATCCATACTCATATCAAATAAAATAGATTTTAAGCCAAAGTTAATCAAAAGGGATAAAGAGGGACACTACATACTGCTCAAGGGAACCATACACCAACAAGACATAACAATCATAAATATATATGCCCCAAACAATGGTGCAGCTATGTTCATCAAACAAACTCTTCTCAAGTTCAAGAGTCTAATAGACCACCATACAATAATCATGGGAGACTTCAACACACCTCTATCCCCACTGGACAGATCTTCCAAACAAAAGTTGAATAAGGAAACTATAGAACTCAATAACACAATTAATAACCTAGACTTAATTGACATATATAGAATATACCACCCAACATCAAGCAGTTACACTTTTTTCTCAGCAGCACATGGATCCTTCTCAAAAATAGATCATATATTATGTCACAGGGAAACTCTTAGACAATACAAAGGAGTAGAGATAATACCATGCATCCTATCTGATCATAATGGAATGGAACTGAAAATCAACAATAAAAGAAGGAAGGAAAAAGAATACATCACTTCGAGAATGAACAATAGGTTACTGAATGATCAATGGGTTATAGAAGACATCAAGGAGGAAATTAAAAAATTCTTAGAGATTAATGAAAACACAGACACAACATATCGGAATCTATGGGACACATTGAAAGCAGTTCTAAGAGGAAAATTCATTGCTTGGAGTTCATTCCTTAAAAAAAGAAAAAACCAACAAATAAATGATCTCATACTTCATCTCAAAATCCTAGAAAAAGAAGAGCAAAACAACAGCAAAAGAAGTAGAAGGCAAGAAATAATTAAAATCAGAGCTGAAATTAATGAAATCGAAACAAAAGAAACAATTGAAAAAATTGACAAAACTAAAAGTTGGTTCTTTGAAAAAATAAACAAAATCGACAGACCCTTAGCCATGCTAGCGAAGAGAAGAAGAGAGAGAACTCAAATCACTAACATACGGGATGAAAGAGGCAATATCACAACAGACACTTCAGAAATACAGAAGATAATCAAAAATTATTTTGAATCCTTATACTCCAATAAATTAGAAGATAGTGAAGGCATCGATAAATTTCTTAAGTCATATGATCTGCCCAGATTGAGTCAGGAGGATATAGACAACCTAAACAGACCAATATCAATTGAGGAAATAGAAGAAACCATCAAAAGACTACCAACTAAGAAAAGCCCAGGACCGGATGGGTATACAGCAGAGTTTTACAAAACCTTTAAAGAGGAACTAATACCAATACTTTTCAAGCTACTTCGGGAAATAGAAAAAGAGGGAGAACTTCCAAATTCATTCTACGAGGCCAACATCACCCTGATACCTAAACCAGACAAAGACACTTAAAGAAAGAAAACTACAGACCAATATCTCTAATGAACCTAGATGCAAAAATCCTCAATAAAATTCTGGCCACTCGGATACAAAAACATATCAAAAAAATTGTGCACCATGATCAAGTAGGATTCATCCCTGGGATGCAAGGCTGGTTCAATATACGGAAATCAATAAATGTTATTCACCACATCAATAGACTTAAAAATAAGAACCATATGATCATCTCGATAGATGCGGAAAAAGCATTCGACAAAGTACAGCATCCCTTTATGTTCAAAACTCTAGAAAAACTAGGGATAACAGGAACATACCTCAATATTGTAAAAGCAATCTATGCTAAGCCTCAGGCTAGCATCATTCTGAATGGAGAAAAATTGAAGGCATTCCCTCTAAAATCTGGAACAAGACAGGGATGCCCTCTCTCACCACTTCTGTTCAACATAGTTCTCGAAACACTGGCCAGAGCAATTAGACAGACGAAAGAAATTAAAGGCATCAAAATAGGAAAAGAAGAACTTAAATTATCACTATTTGCAGATGACATGATTCTATACCTAGCAGACCCAAAAGGGTCTACAAAGAAACTATTAGAGCTAATAAATGAATTCAGCAAAGTGGCAGGATATAAAATCAACACGCATAAATCAAAGGCATTCCTGTATATCAGCAACAAATCCTCTGAAATGGAAATGAGGACAACCACTCCATTCACAATATCTTCAAAAAAAATAAAATACTTGGGAATCAACCTAACAAAAGAGGTGAAAGACTTATACAATGAAAACTACAGAACCCTAAAGAGAGAAATAGAAGAAGATCTTAGAAGATGGAAAAATATACCCTGTTCATGGATAGGCAGAACTAACATCATCAAAATGGCGATATTACCAAAAGTTCTCTCTAGGTTTAATGCAATGCCAATCAAAATCCCAACGGCATTTCTTGTAGAAATAGAGAAAGCAATCATGAAATTCATATGGAAAAATAAAAGACCCAGAATAGCAAAAACAATGCTAAGCAGGAAGTGTGAATCAGGCGGTATAGAGATACCAGACTTCAAACTATATTACAGAGCAATAGTAACAAAAACAGCATGGTACTGGTACCAAAACAGGCGGGTGGACCAATGGTACAGAATAGAGGACACAGAAACCAATCCACAAAACTACAACTATCTTATATTTGATAAAGGGTCTAAAAGCATGCAATGGAGGAAGGATAGCATCTTCAACAAATGGTGCTGGGAAAACTGGAAATCCATATGCAACAAAATGAAACTGAATCCCTTTCTCTCGCCATGCACAAAAGTTAATTCAAAATGGATCAAGGAGCTTGATATCAAATCAGAGACACGCCGTCTGATAGAAGAAAAAGTTGGCTACGATCTACATACTGTGGGGTCGGGCTCCAAATTCCTCAATAGGACACCCATAGCACAAAAGTTAATAACTAGAATCAACAAATGGGACTTACTCAAACTAAAAAGTTTTTTCTCAGCAAAAGATACAATAAGAGAGGTAAATAGAGAGCCTACATCCTGGGAACAAATCTTTACTCCTCACACTTCAGATAGAGCCCTAATATCCAGAGTATACAAAGAACTCAAAAAATTAGACAATAAGAGAACAAACAACCCAATCAACAAATGGGCCAAGGACCTGAACAGACACTTCTCAGAGGAGGACATACAATCAATCAACAAGTACATGAAAAAATGCTCACCATCTCTAGCAGTCAGAGAAATGCAAATCAAAACCAACCTAAGATACCATCTCACTCCAGTTAGATTGGCAGCCATTATGAAGTCAAACAACAACAAGTGCTGGCGAGGATGTGGGGAAAAGGGTACACTTGTACATTGCTGGTGGGACTGCAAATTGGTGCAGCCAATTTGGAAAGCAGTATGGAGATTTCTTGGAAAGCTGGGAATGGAGCCACCATTTGACCCAGCTATTCCCCTTCTCGGTCTATTCCCTAAAGACCTAAAAAGAGCATGCTACAGGGACACTGCTACATCGATGTTCATAGCAGCACAATTCACAATAGCTAGACTGTGGAACCAACCTAGATGCCCTTCAATGGATGAATGGATAAAAAAAATGTGGCATTTATACACAATGGAGTATTACTCTGCATTAAAAAATTACAAAATCATAGAATTTACAGGGAAATGGATGGCATTAGAGCAGATTATGCTAAGTGAAGCTAGCCAATCCCTAAAAAACAAATGCCAAATGTCTTCTTTGATATAAGGAGAGTAACTAAGAACAGAGTAGGGTCGAAGAGCATGAGAAGAAGATTAACATTAAACAGGGATGAGAGGTGGGAGGGAAAGGGAGAGAGAAGGGAAATTGCATGGAAATGGAAGGAGACCCTCAGAGTTATACAAAAGTACATACAAGAGGAAGTGAGGGGAAGGGGAAAAATAATACAAGGGGGACAAACGAATGTCAGTAGAGGGGGCAGAGAGAGAAGAGGGGAGGGGAGGGGAGGGGAGGGGGGATAGTAGAGGATAGGAAAGGCAGCAGAATACAACAGACACTAGTAGGGCAATATATAAATCAATGGGTGTGTAACTGATGTGATTCTGCAATCTGTATATGGGGTAAAAATGGGAGCTCATAACCCACTTGAATCATATTGTGAAATATGATATATCAAGAACTATGTAATGTTTTGAACAGCCGACAATAAAAAATTAAAAAAAAATAAATAAAAAATAAAAAAGTACTTTAGTATTTAAGAGCATGTGGTTTAAAGTCAGATTATGGTTTCATTCCACTTATCCTTGACTAGTGAGTTAATCCTCAGTTATCTCATGAAATGAATTGAGTAATATTAACACCATAGTTTTATCCTAACTGTGAAATAAAATGTATTAAGCCTTGAGCATATAAAAAAAAAAAAATAAAGATTCCATCACCTCCCAATAACGCTGCTGGCAACCAAGCCCTTAGCACATGGACCTTTGGGGAACATTCTAGATCCAAATTTACAGTAGGGCATTATCCCTTCTACACATGAATGTGTGAGGAGAGGGAACAGTGGACAGAACCTGGAAGACGAAGGTGATGGATGAGGCCTCCTTGAGAGGGCTCTGATTTGGCAATGAGACACAGATAGATCCCCGCAGAGAGGAGGAATCACATTCTAACCTGACTTTCCTCTCTCTGCCCCTAGCTGGTGTTCCTTGCAGTCAAACCCAACAGGGACCTCTGGAGAGAGTTCACAGAGATGAGACATAGTGTAGGGTGGAACAAATAAAAGACTTCCAGTGCAGATTTTTAAAGATTTTAAAGACTCTGCATTTCATTTTATTGATCTATGCTAAGTTTCATTTGCTATTGTATTTTTTTGGCCTTTATGCTTATCAATTAATTATTTTTCCTGATTTGTTTGTTTTGGTTTAATTGTTCTTTTTAAAATAGATTATTGTGTATTTATTTTCAACATTTTTATTTTAATAAGTTTATGTGAAGCTAAAATTTTTCTTTTAGATACCTCTAGATTGTATCACAGATTTTTAAATGTGATGTTTTCATTTCTAGTATACTAATTCATAGTTTCCTCTTTTTTGTTCGTTGGCTGTGAATTATTTAGAAAATCGTTCCCCACCCACTTGATGACTCCATAGTTCCAATATAGGCAGAACTGATATTTGGTGTTAGAAGTTAGTGTATTGGCTAACTTTGGGAAGGAAGGGGATTGGGAGGGACATTAGTTCTGCCTCTTGGCCTGAATGGCGACTACCTGGGTGTGCTCATGTTGTGGGAAATCATTGTATTTGGATTCATATGCTCAAGCTACCCTAATGAAATATCATAGATTGGGTGGCTTAATGATAATTTTATTTTTTTCACAAAAGCCCAAGATTAAAGTGCCCACAGATTTGATTCCTGGGAATGAGGAAAAGTATATTTGTTTAACAATGACTTGTTGAGGGCTGGGGATGTGGCTCAAGCGGTAGTGCGCTCGCCTGGCATGCGCACGGCGCTGGGTTCGATCCTCAGCACCACATACAAACAAAGATGTTGTGTTCGCCGAAAACTAAAAAATAAATATTAAAAAAAATTCTCTCTCTCTCTCAAAAACAACAACAACAACAAAAACACAACAATGACTTGTCGAATGCCTGCCGTGTGCCAGACACTGTTCCAGACTTGTATGTTTCATTATGAGCAAAACAAAGATCCCTGCCCTTGGGGACCTTTCATTTTAACAAGAGGCAATACCCAATACTCACAAAAATAATCAAGATATAAAGTAATATTATATGTGCTCTGGAAGAACAATTGTTTTCCAAAATGATAGAGCAAGAAATGTGGCATGGGGAGTGTGGGGCAGGGGTAGAGATTGCAATAAATATTGGAATAGACCTCACTGAAAAAAAAAATGACATAGGACATGAGAGAAGAGGAGGTGTGCATGTGTGTTTGTGTGCGCAGCAGCACGTGCACAAACTGAGGTATAATTCCTGCTGGGCCTTGTAAGACCTGGTAGGACTTTTGTGATTTTAACTCTTAGTGAAGTGGGTTTGGGGCAGAGAAGTATCATGACTGCACTTAGTTTTCGAAGGGATCACACTGATGCCTCTGTGAAAAACTGACTGTAGAGGAACAAGGTTGGCTGCAGGAAGACATTGCCATTGTCTCAGTGGGAGATGATGATGTCTTGGGTAAGGGTGGAAGCAGTAGAGGTGGAAAAGAGGTGACTTTGGGATATACTTTGAAGATAGAGCCAATAGGATTTCTTGGTTAGCTATAGAGATCAAAGGGAGGAGTCTAGAATCAAGCCAAGATTTTGGCTTGAGTGGTTTTCTAGAGTTGCCATCCACTGAGATGGTGATATCGTTTGGACATGTGGTATCCCCAAGGCTCGTGTGTGAGACAATGCAACAGCATCCAGAGGTGAAATGATTGAATTATGAGAGCCTTAATCTAATCAGTGGATGAATCTGCTGATAGGGATTAACTGGGCTATAACTATAGCTGGGTAAGGGGTGGCTGGAGGATCACTGGGGGCATGCCTTTGGGGTTTATATTTTGTCTGTGTGGGCGGAGCTCTCTCTGCTTCTTGATCGCCCTGTTCTGAGCTATTTTATCCTTCCCACCCTTCTGCCCTGGTGTTCTGCCTTACTTCAGGCCCAGAGTAGTGGAGTCAGCCATCTGTGGACTAAGAACTCTGAAACTGTAAGCTCCCCAAAATCTTGTCCTTCTCTATATGGTTCTTGCAAGTGTTTTGGTCACAGTGATGAAAACTAAAACAGATGGAGAAGACTGTGGAAGGAGCAGTTTGGGGGATGAAATCATTGCCTCAATCCCAGCACAACCACAAACTGAATTGGACCCCCTTCAACTGGGTGACTCAGTCTTACTTCAGGAACTGCATTCTCAATCATTGGAACCTCCCTGGACAGGACCCCATACAGTCATACTTACTACCCCAATGGGGTGACCAAGCATTTAGACACTCTCTCTGGTACCATGTCTCCTACCTAAAAAAGTTTCTATCCCAACCACAGATGGCGCTTTAACATCCAAGCGACATGGCACCAGGATGACACCACCCACTCTCAGTTTATGGGTCAAGGTGATTGTCCTTCCACTGGCTGCAATCGGGCTGTCACCCTTAACATTACTGGATTCAACCAAGCCACCTTCAATACTTCCTAGAGTCCCTACGACAAGACCAATGGCTGATACCAAAGATCTCCTCCGCTCAGAAATGGTTTGATGCCATCGACGACTTGTGGCTTCAAGGAACTTTTATGGACTTTACCCCTACCAAAGTAGTTGTCTGTAGCCACGGAGTGTTATGTTTTGGCTGCCCTGGTGTTCTCAGACTTGTCCCCTGAACATTCCTCCACTTTTCCTCCTAGGTCCAACGCCACTCACCATTAAGCAGGAAGTAGCCAGAGGACTTTACACCATCCCCCATGTCACTTAGAAAAACAAAAAGGGAAAAATGTTAGGTGCAGGACAGGCTGAGTAAGCTGTCTGCAGGGCATTCCAAACAAAGTTAGCTGCAAGATGACCTGGCCACTCAAACCCTCTGTCTGGTTCTTTATCACCTGTTTGCTTCAAGCCCAAACGCCCAAGCCCCCCTGCTCAAGGCTGAACACTCAGCCTGCCGCTCAAGGCCGAACACTTAACCCCCTTGTGTGCCAACAAGGCAGCTTGCAGGCCCAGAGACCTCATTAGATTTGGGCTATAAAAACTCCCTCCTGCCGGGCCCCTCTGTCTCTTGCTATCTCTCTTGCTTTCTCTGCCTCTCTCTCTCTCTCTCTTTCTCTCTTCTCTCCTCTGTTGCACTGCTGTAATAAAGATCTCTTGGTTACTCTAAGTGTTGTGGTCACTTTCCTTTCAAAAACAAGTAGGAATTCAGAGGAGAAGTATGCATTAAGAATCAAAATGCATTCTGCTGTCACATATATCTAATTAGAATAAATAAATGAATGAATTTTTTAAAAAAGAATTATGCCTGAGAAAAGCTACAGCTATTGAATACTGACCAATGCAAGCTCCGCCCCCACCCATTGTCTCCTGTGCAACCTTTTGATGATAAGACAACAATGAGTTGATTTTTTTACTGTGGTAAGAAACCCACTTCAGCAGAGCTTTGGCTGAGTCTTCAAGGAGCAGAGACAAAGCTGGATTTTACTGAGAACTAGAAGTTCTAAAGCAGGTTTTACAATGAGATGCTTGATTAAGATTATATAAGGATCTCGAGGTAACCATTCATAATTGATGGAAGAAGCATGGTGAGGATTTTGAGATGGGGTTGCCGAGGTGTTTGACGAATCTTCAGAGTAAGCTGTCTGTTGCTTCCTATGAGGTCTTTCAGGAGGTTTCTGTTATGAACGTTCAAGGGATCTCCTGGCATGGCAAGGTTATGAGGATAAATGCAATGGCATAGTAAAGTCATGTTAGTGTGCGTGCGTGCGTGTGTGTGTGTGTGTGTGTGTGTGTGTGTGATCATTCAAGTCCTCAACCCCAAACCTAAGAGGGCCATTTCTCATAGCAGGTGCACACCTCCAGCCTCCAGGACTGACTTTGGTATGCCTGCTGCTGACCCTGGACTCCCAAGGCTTCCAGTTCTACCCTAAGCAAGGGGTTGATTGTTCCACACCTACGTAATGCCTATAATGTTTCGGCAGCCCACGAGGCTGTGATTCCCAATGGGAAAGTCATATTCAAATAGAAAAAGGCATAAGACATTGGCCAACGCTGCTCATTATTTATCTGCAGCAAAAGTCCAGATAGACATAATCTTCTGCCCATTACTGATAAATCAGATTTGCTGTTTTCAACTCCCACTTCATGCAGTTACAAGCTTTCAGTTAAGAATGATTGATGACTTTTATTGTCCTAACTTCATCAGACAGGGCTTTCGTTTTCAGGAAGCCAAGATTTCCTGGTAGACGTGGCTCTCTCCAGCTGCCAGGCATAATTTACCGTGTTCAGCCTCATTCCCTTAATACTTTTGACAAACCCCAGGCATTGTTGAGAAAGACTCAGCTTATAATGTGGCTTTAACTTATTATTATGTTTTTATGATTATTGGGCCTAAAATGATCACTGAGGTTCTAAAGATGACTTAAAGTTTAAACTAATCTCCCTGTAATGCTAGTATTGTTCTTATTTTGCTATCTAACTAATTGAATAGCTGAAAAATTAATTGAATAAAAACTGCTTCCAAAACATAGGTATCACATATTACATAAAGAAAAATGTAACTGATGTCATCCTTTCGGTGGGGGACACTGTTGGTGTCCCACCCAGATTCCTTCTCTGGCCAGTGGACCCACCCCAAACGTTGGGAGGTTGACAGCTAATGGCTCACAGCTGCCCCTTGAGCAAATTTTCCTGGCAGAACAGGGGCCATCTGGCCTGGAATATGGCACGCCACTCCCACCCAGGGCAGCCCACAGCCATGGAGAGGCTAACTCAAAATTAAAAGACTTCCACCCCCTGACAAACTGGGATCACCTTTGTGGACCAGTTCTTATTCCAGAGACTTCCCCAGATTAGGCTGAAGCCAACTCCAGCTAAAACCACATTTTTGCTTAGTTCCTTCTCATGCTCCACCCCAGTTTTCCTTTCCCTTTTCTTCTAAGTACATTCACTCTATCAATCATCTGTACCTAATCCTCGTCTTCCGCCCCGCCTGGAGGCAACCTCCCGTGTCACTCCTCTCACTAGATGTGGTTTTGTGATCCTCGAAGAAGGGAGGGCATTGTCTTGTTGTACAATTGATCTTAAATCAGGGGCATTTGACCATCCTTTTTATATTTTAATAAAAAAAAACGAGGTCTCACTAAATTCCCCAGGTTGGCCTTGAACTTGCAATCCTCCTGAGTGACTGAGATTCCAGATGTGCACCACCACACTAGCCCATCACTGTGTTCTTAACAGCATTCAGAAGGTTGCAGGGTGCATAGTAGGTGCTTAAAGAGGCAGCTTAATTCAGGCTGCTCTGAATTAAGCCACCCAGTTTATTTAATTAAAATTAGCTATTTTAATTAAATAAACTGGGTGGCTTATAGGCAACAAAAATTTATTTCTCACAGTTCTGAAACTCGAAGAGTCCCAGACCAAAGTGCCAGCAGATTTGGTGTCTGGCGAAGGCCTGCTTCCTGGCTCACGGATAGTGTCCTCACATGGTGGAAGGTTTGGGAAAGGTCTATGGAGTCTCTTTTATGAGGACACTTATCCCATTCATTAGGACATACCCTTATGACCTAGTCACCTACCAAAGTCTGCACCTTCTAATATGATCACATTGGGGATTTTTTTGTTTTGTTTTTCTTTTTTGATACTGGGGATTTCACCCAGGGGCGCACATCCCCAGCCCTTTATTTTATATTTTATTTAGAGAAAGGTTCTCGCTGAGTTACTGATGGCCTTGCTAAATTGCTGAGGCTGGCTTTGAACTCTTGATCCTCCTGCCTCAGCCCTCCAAGCCATTGGGATTACAGGCGTGGGCCACCATACCAGCCCACACTGGAGATCCTAACATGAATTTATAAACCATTCAGTTTATAGCAAAAGGGATCATGATCTCAGGGCAAGCTTTGTAAAATCATCTTTCTAAAGACACACAGCATATGACCTCTTGTAGTACAGTCTCTTCTTGTATCCTACCCTAAAATCCTGGCTTTTATTTAGGGAAGCAGCCCTCTCCAGCTTTTGGTTCAATTGGTGCCAATCTTAGCCCAGCCACTGCCTGCATTGACGACAGTATGGAGGGTAAGAGCATGGATGACATAGTGTGACCTAGATTCAGCCTTGGCTAAAAACAGCTATAACTGTGAATCTTCAGTTTCATGAACCAATGAATTGTCTTTTTATGCATAAGTTAATTTGTGTTGTGTTTTTGGCACATGTGACTGAAACAGTCTGGGCTAATGATAGACCCCTTTATTACATTGCTAAACGTCTCTTTTTTTTAAAACCCACTTTCCTCCTTGTAACCACCTCCATCTCAAATAGCTGGGGAGGAGAAAGGATGGCTTACCTGAGAAACTCTGATTTTTGCTGCCAATTGAAAGATGCTCATCTGGGGGAGGTATATGATCTCAGGCATCTTGTCTGATGATTTTTTTTCTTTCTTTTGTGGTACTGGGGATTGAACTCAGGGGTGCTCTACCACTGAGCTACATCCTCTTCTGCTTTTGTTTTTGATTTTGAGACAGGGTCTTGCTAAGTTGCCCAGGCTGAGCTTGAACTTGCAATCCTCTCAGCTCAGCCTCCTGAGTCACTGGGATCCAGGCATGTGCCACGAGGCACCCTAGCTTGATCTTTGTATCTTTGATCATCCTCTGAAAACCTCTCATCCAGATTACAAAACTTTACTTGACCCCTGGGACCAGAAAATACTGCACAGAATCCGAAAGCAACTTTTTCTAGTGTTTACTTCAGAGATGGTCAAGAATGAGTCATATTGAATATGTTCAAACAGATTTGGTTTGTATTATACATCAAGAAAAAAAAAACAGGGGCTAGGGGCTCAGTAGTAGAGCATTTGCTTAGTTAGTTTGTGCTGTGTTTAGTCCCCAGCATCAATCAATCAATCAATCAATCATTCAATCAGTCAGTCAACCCAACAACTGGAACTGGTCAGTGAGATTTGGCCCTAAAATAGTTTCATCTTAAGCTTTAATGAATATTTTCTCCCTGAGTAAGATAGACTAGTGGAGCCAACTATATGTCTTCCCCTATTGGAGTAAGTCTTAAGGGGAAATAAGCGAATGAGTCACAGGTCCTAGAATTATGATGTGTCAGCCACAGCCCTACCGCCGTTTCCACACAGGGTCAACAACCGAGCATGAAGAATGAGGTGGCGGCACCTCAGTTATAAAGAGGGGGTAATCAAAGCTTCATCCGCCTTGCACCATCTCTGTGGCTCACTATAATGAGAGTCCTATTTGAGGTGAGGGTGGGGAAAGAGGTTGGATAGAGATTGTGGCCAATTCCTTCCTGGGCCTCTTTGCTCTAATACATAATGATCATCTTTTCTGTTGTTAAATTTATTGAACCATGTGGAAAGGCAAAGGAGAGGTTTTTTTTTTGTTTTTTAGTATTTACTTTGTTATTTATTCATTTATTTTACTCCAGAGAAAATGAGATTTAATTCTGGAGAGGAGTTATTTTGGGGGAAGGAAATAGGACGGAGAAGGGGGCCATAGGTAGATTTCATCTCTTTTTTTTTTTAAATTTTTTAATTTGTTCTAACTAGTTAAACATGACAGTAGAATGCACCTTGATACATCATACATGAATGAAGTATAATTTCTCATTCTTCTGGTTGTACATGATATAGATTTCCACCGATCATATAGTTATATGTTTACATTGGGTAATAATGTCTGATTCATTCCTCAGAAAACTTGGATTGGAACCACCATTTGACCCACCTGTCCCACTCCTTGGTTTATACCCAAACAACTTAAAATCAGCATATTACAATGATGCAGCCACATCAATGTTTATAGCAGCTCAATTCACAATATCAAAACTATGGAACTAAATTAGGTGTCCTTCAACAGATTAAAAAAAATACACACACACACATATACATACAATGGAATATTACTCAGCCTTAAAGAAGAATGAAATCATGGTCTTTGCAGGTAAATGGATGGAGCTGGAGAATGTCATGCTAATTAAATAAGCCAATCACCCAAAAAAACAAAGGCCAAATGTTTTCTCTGATATGTGGATGCTAATTCACAATGAGTGTGGGTGGCTATGGAAAAATAGAGTTACTTTAGATTAGGTAGAGGGGAGTAAAGGGAGGGGAGAAGATATGGGGGTAGGAAGGATAGTAGAAAGGAAAGCTTTTTATAACCATTCCTTTGGCTGGATTTTTCTAGCAAAATAAAAAGTGCCTTCTAGAACACCGTAGTTTGCCTTAGCTCCATTTCACTAACTTCTTTTAAAGTCTATTTTATAAACTATAACAACAACATAAACTACTTTGTGTTTGCATAGAGTTGTCTACTAGACTCTGGAAAGGTTTTTGTTTTCAAAGTACATGAGAAAAAATGACTCCAAGTCAAGTCAAGGGAGGTCTTCAATAGAAATCAAGGGAGTTTTAGAGGTGAGTTAGAAAGTGATGGTTATCCCTTAGTAATGGAGTCAAAGAAATTATTGTGAGGACTTGGCCAGAAAAGTGATAAGGAATGACCATAGATGGGGCAAGTTCTAATATGCATATCTTGTTAAAAATAAGCAATAAAGCACCCTAAATATCCCTGAATGGTGAGGAATGGATAAACAGACTGTGGTATGCCCATACAGTGGATTATTATTCAGCTTAAAAATAAGGAAGTACTGACACATGCTACAATGTGGATGATACGCAGGACCCAGGTGCAGAATGTTGCATGTTACATGATTTCTACTCAAAACAGTTCAATCTACAGAAACAAAAGATAGATTGTGGTTCCAGGGACTGACGGGAAGGAGAGGGGGAGCAACTGCTTAATGGGAATGGGGTTTCCTTTTGGGGCAAATGAAAATGTTTTGGAACCATAGAGATGATGGTTGTACAACATTACAAATGTATTAAATGCCTACAAATCATTAATTTTAAAATGATTACTTTTATGATATGTAAATCTCACCTCAACAACAACAGATGACAGGAAAGGGTGTTTCCATCCCTATTATCAATCCCAGTGGTATGGACAGGCATATTTTCTAGGGTTAGCACTGCAGCTGGGGCTACTACCCCAAGCTCCATCCAATCAGGGTAGTAGGAGCTTCTGCTTTGTGGTATGATCAGCCTCAGCGGCCCTCCTGGGAGTCCTGTTCTGAGCGAAGGTGCTAGACTCCATGTTTCCTCCAGCAGTTTCCAACCAGTTTCTTCTGGTTATTCCACATTGCACAATGCGGAACGTGACATCTACTCGTTGCTGCTGAATTCTAGAATCATACACTTCAAAAACTGACCAACACAGATAGAGATGATGGTTTGAGAAAAAGAAATGTGAAATTGTCAGAGGATGGTGACTAAGAATAACTCACTGAATGCTTTTATACATTCTCATACACTAATGGTGGGAGTGTAAATTGACTCAGTCATTCTAGGAAGCAATTTAGCAATGTGTTTCCAAAGCTTATAAAATGATCATATCCTTTGACTTAGTTATTGCACTCTACAGATTTATTCTTCAGAAAGAGATGGTTAATTAGGCAAAGAACCAGCTATGTGAAAGTTCACTTCATTGTTATTTATAATAGTGAGAAATTAGAAACAAACTAAAGCCCAAGAGAGGGGAGTTATGAGTTATCCATGAAAATGTAATACTTCTTTAGACATGTAACAAGAATCATTTATTATCTCTCATGGTTTTTGTGGTAAGGAACTTAGGAAGGACAAAATGAGGATGGGTTATATCCACTCTATAATGTCTGGGGCCTTATCTGGAGAATTTAAATAGTAGCAATCATCTGAAGGCTTGTTTGCTCACACATTGTCAGATGCTAGAGTATCAGCTGGAGGCCTAAGTGGATCTGTCAGCTGAAACAGTTACCTGCAGCCTCTCCATGGACTATGGACTTCCTCACAATATGGCGGTTTAGTTTTGAGAGTGAAAAGAAAGAGAACCATGTTATCTAAATAACATAGCCATGGAAGTCACAAATCACCACCTATGTTGCACTCTATTGATTGCAAAAGTTCCAAAATAGTCTCACTAGATTCAAAGGGGGAGGGGGCCAAAGACCCCAACTCCTGATGGAAACATGTCACATTGTAAGAGGAGCATGTGGATGATAGGTATATGGGTACAGGCATATCTTAAAAGAATATCTAATGGCATGGGAACATGATAGGTTGGTTATGAAGATAATAAAGTCAGATTACCAAAAAAAAATCCCTGTTTGAAGTAAAAAGGTATAGATACAAAATATTAATAACAGTTCTCTGTAAGTTGTGAGAAAACAGGGAATGTATATTTTCTTCCTTGTTCTTTTCTATATTTTAAAATCATTTCCACAATATATATGAATCCATTTTATAATTAGATAATAAAATTACTGAGTAATGTTATTTTTAAAAGAATCAAGCTGGGCATGGTGGCATACCTGGTAATTCCAGCTACTCAGAAAGCTGAGGCAGGAGGATTGTCAAGTTCAAGGCCAGCCTGGGCCACTTAGTGAGCCCTGTGTCAAAATACAAAATAAAAAGGACTGAGGGTGTAACTCAGGGTTAGAGAGCCCTTGGGTTTAATTCCCAGCACCACACACTACACACACACACACACACACACACACACACACACACACCACACACGCACACAGGAATTAGCCACTGCCTTGAAACCTCTTAGATGAATCTTTACCTTAGTGGGGTCAGGTGGCCCTGGCCCCACCTTAGAGAGCTGTGTTAAAGAATAATCCCATAATAAAGCACTGAATCCATTCTTGGCCTTCACTTGAGGAACTTTGCTCACAGAGTATCCTCTCTCCTCTGTCTTCAACCCCTTCATCATTTCTGGATCTTTCCTCCATGTTTAAAATTATTCTTGAGTGCCCAAACTTTAAAAACTAAAATTCTTCTTTGACCTCAGTAACTGTTGCTCTAGCCCTGTTTTGAAAGACCAATCTACTCTGTCCTCTTCTTTCTTTCTTTTTTTTTCCTTCCAATTATTTTCTGAGCTCTCCACAGTATGCCTTCTGGCCTCACTAATTTAGAGTGCTCTTGAAAATGCCACCAGGGGCTGCCCAAGCGACAAATCCACTCACCAACTGGTGGAATGTGGATGGGCTCTGTTCTCTACGTGGATTTCTCTCAGGCTTCATGGTGTTTTAAAAAATTTTAATTGATTCCAACTTTTAAAAACTGGGAAACCCCACATAAAAATGTAGAATTTCAGCCTCTCTAAAAACTGGAAGATCTAGCAATAGCAGCCCCCACTTCTGGCATGCCAATAGCTTCTTGAGTAGAGTAGCAGCCATCACCCAGAGGGACATAGGCTCTCCAGGACCTCTTGGGTTCCAGTTGATTCTGGCCTATAGATTGATATTTGACCTGCAGATATTTGGCCACTCGTTGCCTTTGACTTGTAAATATTTGAATCTGAGAGCCTCAATTTTTAGTAAAGCCAACTTGCAAATATCATTACTACCCAGGTTCATTCTAAATTCATGAATTGGTGTGAGTCCCACTAAAAGCAGATGGTGAGGCTACAATTTGGGTGCAAGTAGTTTATTTGAAAGGTGATCCCAAAATGACTGGTTACAGAGGAAGGAGGTGAGTCAGAGAAGGACAAAGGTAGATAAAGGGTGAATTAATAAGCAATTGCTCAGGGTGGGCAATAGGCACTCCATTCTGCTTAGGATCTTCTGAACTACTAAGAAGGATCAAGAGTTGATGAAGCCAGGGTGTTGATCCACCAGCTGCTTTCTCTCATGAGATTCCCTAAGTGCCCAAGGCATTAATTAGCTCCCTGGCACTTCTAGACAATACTGCTTGCCTATACCATGCTCCCATAGCCAGAGGAGGTCCTCCGAGGGATGCAGATGTGTAGGGTAGATGCAGAGGACATGTGCAGAGGTGATCTCCAGGTGCACAACGGGCAGGGCCCTGGCAATGTCTGCAGAAAATTGTTTTCTCATTTCCTCCGAGCACCTGGCATCAAGTTAGCTCTTCGTACATGCGAGTGGCTGGAAGCTCTTGTTTTTCTCAAACTCATCCTGGTGAATTCCCATGGGAAATGAAATGAATTTAAGTAACTGATTGCGTAATCCCAATTTGTTCAGATCTGTGCGCGTGTTTGAGGGAGAGGGTTACTGAAAACATCCGTCCTCTGCCTGAAGGCAGTTCCTGGCTTCTCTTGGGAGTGCTAGTTGCTCCCTGAGTGAAGCACTAGATTTAATAGTCAGGAAAATCTATTTTTACTTGGTGTTGCCTCTGGGTGTTCTGCAAGGCCCTGGCCTGCGTCCAGGTTGCTGTGGCACCAGTTCCCATCAGTATGTACCTCCAGGGACAAAATATGAGCGAATTAAAGTTTAATTAAAGGTGAAACTCCAATGTGGACGTAGTCTGTCTCTTCCTGGCTAAGGCAGGTGAGGGCTTTTAAAGGACAGCACAAGGACCTCACTGATATCATACCTGCCAGTGGGTTTGTGGGTGATGGTCACCTCCCTTGGGCAGTATTTTTTCCCTCTCAAAAGGAGAAAATGTTGAGGAATATGGTAGTAGATACAAAGCCATGGCTTCTCCTAGATTTAATAGTCAGATTGGATGGCATGACTTCTGGGCTGCTTCTCCTCTGCCCCTAAGCATCTGTCTTTAACAGACCAGCAGCAAAGGGTTTTTGGAGACAGACCTGATTTCATAGATGGCCTCCCTACTCTGACTGTGAGCAAGCAGTGGAGGGGAGAGGTCAGATCCTGCAGCTTCTGTCCCCTGCAAGAGGCATGTTTAGTTCTATATCTTTGGCCCTCCAAAGCTGGTTCATCCAGAGAAGAACCAGGCTGGGGGAAACTGGGATGACTACCCAAATCACTGAGGGTGGAGGTCGGTGGAGTCCAGCATTCTCTCTCCTGACCCATGATTTTCTCCTCATCTCCTCCTCCCTTTTTCCCAATAAGACTCCAACAAGAATTCCATGAAAGGAATGTAGGGAGACATTCTCTTCCAAATCACCTTGATCCCATAAACAATAAATATGCACCTCAGCCCCACACACCTAACCCTCATTTAATGGAATTATAATTAGGGCACAGAGAAGCCCACTTACAACTGAGACCCATCAGCTGGCTTTTATATTCGCTGCCAAACTGATTTATCAGCAATGGAATGATGTGACTCTACTTCGTGTACAACCAGAGAAATGAAAAATTGTGCTCTGTGGGTGTACTCTGAACTGAAATGCATCATTGTCCTGTATAACTAGTTAGAACAAATAAATAAGTTAAATTAAAAAAAAATAGAGAAGTCACTGGAAGATCAGAAAAGCCACATTCTAGATTCAGGTATCGGTCTTAACACATGGTAGGTCTAGAATTTGGGGGAGGTGTCAGGAAGCTCCTTGAGGCAGGTTTCCACCTGTGGAATGAGGGATAGATACCTGGGTCACCTCACTTGGAGACCCAAGGGAGGCGGTCCTGCCAGAATGAGGCCTTTCCTACTCTAAGGTGGAATTTATTGGAAGAATATGACAAAGCAATGAAGAAGACTGGCTTTTCTGGAAGCTTCAACAGAAATTTTAGTTGTATCAGGCCTTAAAGCAACTGGAGCCCCCAAGATCTCAGCAAAGAGAGTTCACAGATCTTCTCAATGACATCAGCAATTCTAGTAATAATAACGATAACACATAGCAACCCTGACTCAGCAGAAACCACGCTCACCCCATTACTGTTACCCCTCACTGCAACACCACAAGCCCAGAACTCCTTTGAGCTCTCCTGGTCTGATGATTTCTTATAATTCCAGCTTAGGCAACTCTGCAACTTACCCAGTGTTCTGCTCCCCACCGGGCCCTACTGTGAGCTTTCTTTCAGACACCTGCTGTGCTTGCTGCTAATTGCTTGGTGATTTCCCCATTTCCCGGCTCAAATCTCTGAGTGCAAGAACATTAACCATCAGCAGGGACCTTGTGCTTAGAGACCCTCTTTAAGAAAGGAATAAATGGCTCCAGAGTCTGAGGCAGGTGGATGGAGAGTTCAAAGTCAGTCTCACCAACTTAGCCAGGCACTTAGCAACTCAGGGAGAACCTGTCTCTAATAAAATATTTAAAAATGGGCTGGGGATGTGGCTCAGTGGTTAAGCACCCCTGGGTTCAATCCCCAGTATTTAAAAAAAAAAAAAAAAAAAAGGAATAAAAACGAAGGAGTAAGTGCCAAACTAGGCTAGGGAATTTGCAGATGGCCTGAATAAGAGAGGCCCTGGAAGTTTAAGGGTTTATATCAGGGTGAGTTGCCACCTGCTGGAAGCTGATAGTAACTTTGTTCTGGTGATTGGGCCAGGAGGTGACTTGCCACAGGACCAAACCTGGCTGTTAAAAATTGGAGGGGGCACAGGGGCAGGAAAGATGGTGGAATGACCATGGACATCATTACTCTACACACATGTATAACTGCACATATGGTGCAACACTACATATGATGTTTCAGAAATACTCCTTTAAAACTAGGATTTTTGTAGATTTCTTGTAGGCCTTCTTCTTTATATATCCTTTTTACTAAAGAATCTCATTCATTCTTTAATATTCTACTGTCTGAGCCTCTTCTTGGTCCAGGTGCCTCCTGAAAGGGGTAAGCATGAGTGTATATGTATGTATGTTTGGGCACCAGTCGGGAACAGAATGCTGGCACTTTCTATTACAAATAAAGACAATTCTTATTGTCTAGCTGGAATGTGAGATTTTTCTCCTTGCTTATATCCTTAAGAATAAAAAACTCTTGTGATCTGTCATTAAAATAATTTTCCATAAATTCCCCCTGAATTCCAAACATAGAAATCCAATTCCTTTAGGCGTCTAAAACTCACCATGTTCAGAATGAAATTCTTTTCATTTCCCAATCCTGTCCTTTTACCTGAGTCTTTTCAGCCACCCGGTTTCTAGAGGTCGGATCCTGGGGGTTATCTTTGCCTTGTCCCTGTGGCCAATACAACAGTAAGTTCTATTAATTCTAACTCTAAAACAAGCCTCGTCCACCTGCTTCTCTGCCTCTTTGCTACCATCATCCCACCTCAACTGATGTAGTGGCCTCCAAGCAGTCTCCCCGCCTCCATTCCTGTCTTCCATACATTCCTTTCTTGTAGAGCAGCACAATCAGCTTCTTCAAATAAATCAAGGCATGCTGCTCCCTTACTTAGAAGAACAATTGCCTTTTAAATAACATTCATGCTTCTTGTTGTGATCTGAGGCCCCGTCTAATCCACCTGACCCTCTAACTTCACTCTTTTCAAGCAAACCTCTTCTTCCCATCCAGTTGCTTTCCCATGGGAGGGCTTTGTGTTTGCTGAACCCTCTTTCTGAAGTTTTCCACCCCAAACTCTTTCCCTGGCTAACTCCCTTTCAGTTCTTATTCAGCCATTTGGTCTCCTGTTGGCTGTTTCACAATATGCACAGTGTTATAAACAATAAGGCAATGAACATCTAAATGTATTTGGTTTTTATCCCACTGTCTGATTCTCTCCACAGCATAAATTTCCAGAAGTGGAATTGCTTGGGAGAAGGAAATTCTTCGATTACATTTTGGTATGATAATGATAAATTGCCCTGATTGAAATCGCAAAATATTCATGATCCTTCTGATTTCTCTCATGATAGTTAATCTTCCAGCGGAAGAGGCAGAACCAGGCAAGGATTTGTGTGCACATGGTTTCCTCTGCTGCGGAGCCCAAAGCCCTACTTCCTGCCTTCTGGGAGTGCCCATGCCCATGCATGGAGGCTGGGAGGCCAGCCCTCATCCTCTGAGTTAGGGGCTCTGTCTGGTGATTGGTACCCCCATCCTCTCTGTTCCATCTTTCACTGTCTTGTTGAGATTGTAATCTAGACTTCCCTTGGTCCCATCTTTATGTCAGATAATAGAAAAACACTGCCATTCAAACAGAGGGCATCTTTCTCTAGTTTCCAGAATAGACGTGGGTTTTCATATTTTTATATCCAGTGTTCTGAACTTGCCTGATTTCAAGAATTCTTCTGAGTTCATGTGTTGAAAAATGCAAGCCCCTGCCCTCCATAGAGATTCTGGCTCCGGATCTGGAATATGATGGGCCTCAGGGGTTTGTGTTTCTTCACAGTGACCTGGGTAATTCTAATGATTGACAAATGTAGGAAATTATTCCACAGGTCATTTCCATGAGGACCTAGAAGTGGTCCTGGGCGTTCTACTCCAGTATTCCGTTCACACTGTCATTCTACATATGTCTTACATTTCCTAACCATGTGTCCAAGCACTTTCTATGGCAGGGCACTATGTTTCATGCACTACACATGCCATCTCACGATAACAGTTTTTTCATACTAAGCACAATACCTCTAGAGGTTCCTGCCGAGGAAGTAGAGGTACATAGGTTAGCTGGCTTGATCAGGTCACATGGCTGGAAAGTGGTGGAGCTTTAACTTGAGTTCAGGGTTTATGGTGCCAAGTTCTGTGGCTTTTCTCAAGTGACAACTTTGGCTCCTATCCTTATACCACTGCATGGCCACAAACCCTTGCTCCTCCAAGTGTGGTTGACAGAGCCTCACCATCAGTATCACCTGGGAGCTTATTCCATGTGCAGAATCTCAGGGCCATTCTGGGTCTGCTGAGTCAGAATTGCAGTTTCACAAAATCACCAGGTGAATTTCATTCACAATGAAGCCTAAGAAGCTCGGAGGTTGTGGGTGGGGGAGGGTATGTATGGGAGAATATGGGTGTGCCTGTGCACAGGGCCTGTGTGCACCTGGAAATGTCTAATAGTTCAAAAGCACCATCACTAGCACATCCTGTTTTCTTCTGATGGAAAATTTCCCAAATAAGGACTCCAACCATTTTAACTCTAAAGGGAGTTTGGGAGGATGGAGCATTTGCAATCCAAAAGAAGTCAACCAAGTGACTGCACCAAGGAAAGAGTCTCCAGGGAGTGTGAACAGCTGTCTCAAACGGGTACAGGGAAACTGATGCTGCTTCCTTCTTCACAAGGTCTCTGGATCTCTGGAATGAGAGGTCCCCTGAGCGTGTGTTGCTGGATTTCGATGCACCTTTTAAAGCAAAAGTTTTATTTATTTACTTTTTCTTGAGAGCCTACTGCATCTAAGAATGTAACATCTTTCCTCAGTTCTTCTAACTTCGGGGACTTTTTCTCTAAAACAAAATCAAACGCAAACAAATAAGTGTATGAAATATAAGGATTGGTCTTAAGTGGGCCAATATCATCATCTACTGGCCATTTGTAGGTACTGCAGCTACCATTTTAAACTCAAAAGTACAAAACACTCAACACCTGCAGATTTGTGGTTAAATAAGGCAAAGATGTTCCTGACACACTCTGATGAATAGAAACACCAAAGAGAATGAGGAAGTGCAAATAAAATGGTATCTTCAGGAAAGTCAGTCAACACCTGATATCTCCAAATACAATATTTGAATTGATTCTTTTTTTTTTTTTTACAAGCACTAAAAATGAACCAGGTTGGGGAGGGTGTTGAGAACGGTGCGTATTTCTGATGATTTTGCGGTAGGTAAACCTCAGAGTTCCCTGATGAGTGGAGAACACCTTATTGAATGGATATTAGACAACATACTACTAAGTGATTGATAATAAAAATGCAAAATATCAAAACCTGTGGGCCGCCCCAGGGCAATTTACATTCTCAAATGGTTACAATGGGAAAGAAGTTAAAAGTTAGTGAGTTAAGCACTAACTTGAGAGGTTACAAATAGAACAAAGAAAGTGGAAAAAAGAAAATTAATGGCTAAAAGGATAAAAGTTAGTGAAACAGAAAATAAGAATATATTAAGGATGGGCTGGGGCTGTCCATATACAACTACAAAAAAAATAATATATTAGGGAGGATTAATAAAGTCAACGAAGTTTGTTTAAAGATTAAAACCTGATAGGCCTCATGTATTTGTGATCAAGGAAAGAAAAGGAAAAGTCAAATAAGAATGAGAGGAGCCAGTACTACTAAGCTCAGAGATGAAGCCATTCAAGGTCAAAGCTCATTCTTTGTCTAAAGGTGATAGTAGACCTGGGGCCTCTGGGTCATGCCACACACCTAATGTGTTTATTTTATCCCAGGATTCCATGGCCCTGCTTGGAAAGAGACAATTGACATCCCATGTTTGATCTCACATTTCCACATTTTCACATTCCTTTATCTCTTTGATTTCCATAAAGTTAACATGTCCAATGTTTCTTTCTTAATAATAATAAAAGCTAACATTAATCAAATCCTTGTTATTGCTGTGCATCCTGCATAGTGACCCCTACAGAGACTGGATGTACAGCGAGTCCCTGAGATCATCACTATCATCTCCGTGTTATATATAGAAAGGAAATGGAGGTTTGGAAGATGAATAACCTGCCTAATGTAGGGTTTTGACTGAGTTTTCAAGCTTTGGTGTCTCTCCTGGTCACAAAGGACCTGAGTTGCATCTGTGCATCCAGAGTCCCAGTGTACATTCCTGTTCAATTTGGAAAGGGAGAGAAAAATATCCTTTTTTGGAGTTGCCAGTCTGGCACAG
The DNA here is from genome assembly GCF_047511675.1 of Marmota flaviventris. Classification (NCBI taxonomy): domain Eukaryota; kingdom Metazoa; phylum Chordata; class Mammalia; order Rodentia; family Sciuridae; genus Marmota; species Marmota flaviventris. The sequence continues at coordinate 198,355,971 of NC_092498.1, read as the reverse complement.
GCAGTGTTGACATCCTGAGGACTTTTTGTCAAGAGGCCTAAGTTATGTCCTGGCTGTACTGTTCCTCTGTGACTCGCTGTATGGCTAGCTAGTTAAAAACATTTTTCACATTCTCAAATAGTTGGATAAAAAAAAAATGGAAGGAAGAATAAAATTTTGTGACATGTGAAAGTTATTTGAAATTGCAATTTTTCTGTCCAAGATGAAGTTTATTGAAACATAGCCATCTGCAGTCCTGTCCTATAGTCTGGCAGCTTTCCTGTTTCCATGGAACAGTTGAATAGTTGCAACAGAGACCATATATATATCTGAACAGAGACCACATATATATGAAGACCCTTCATAACAAGCTGAAATAGAAGGGACATAGACTAGCCAAAACAATCATGAAAAAGATCAAAGTCAGAGGGTTCACATTTCCTAATTAAGGCTGTGTGGTTTGGGCATGAGGATAGATATACAGAGCAATGGAGTCAAACCACCAAACCATCCAAACTAGTCATTGCCAGATTCTTCAAACAGCTCATGGGGTCTCACCTTTAAATACCTACTATTAAGAGATACAGAGAAAAAAGAGAAACATCAAAAAAGTTTGCATCAAATTATCATTACAGAACTCAGATTCAGAGACCTCTAGCAAGAAAAACAAGCAAATTTTTTTTTCAAAATAAATGTTAGGTTTATATATTTTAAATATTTATAATAATAATAATAATTATTATTATTATTATTATTATTTTGGTACTGGAGATTGAACTCAGGGGCACTCGACCACTGAGCCACATCCCCAGCCCTATTTTGTATTTTATTTAGAGACAGGGTCTCACTGAGTTGCTTAGTGCCTCACTTTTGCTGATGCTAGTTTTGAACTCACGATCCTTCTGCCTCAGCCTCCTGAGCTGTTGGGATTACAGGTGTGCACCACCGTGTCCAGTGTCATTTGGATCTTATAAAGAATCCCCAGGCTTCTGTGTCAATGAGTGCAAGACCACAGAGAGATACTGCAGCAGTTCAGGAAAAGCCAAGGTGATTTTTGGAGGGTGAATCAGAAGATGGAGGGTGGAGAAAGATGGATATTGTAAGGGTCCCGCGAAACTTCGGAGAAAGAGACCACCAAGTGACCACTCATGCAATTGGCAGAAGGGGGATTTATTGAACCAGCATGCTGGGGCTCCGTGCCCACTCAAGAAGGGAAAGCAGCCCAGAGCCCCGAGCAGGGGCTGAGCACTGCTTAAGTACACTTTTTGGGGAGGGCGGAGGGCTTTGTATACATCAGAACAAATCATCATTAGGCGCGGGAAAATTGAACAACAACTCCTAAACATGATTGGTTCATTCATTGGCGGGAACAGGTCAGGCTGGAGTGATAGGTCATTCCTAAGGAGGGGGTTACATTTAAACTGATTGGTCCATGTCCTCTGCCGGACACATCAACGTGGGCAGCGAACCTAGATGGGGAGGAATGAAGGGACAAGAGACACGAAAGGTGACAGCAAGACAAAAATTCTGATCAAGCTGCAAACTTTTATTGTTCACACAGGGGTATTTATATGCTGGGGATGGGGAAGCTCTCTAATCAACAATTGCTGGATGTGGGTGGTAAAACTGCCAGGTGCAAGATGTCTGATGATCCTGATAACCGCAGGATGTTCCAGGGAGATAGGTGGCTGCAGGATGCCTCCCAGGCAGGATGTCTCCCAGGGGGCTGTCAGGCTAATCTTTGAAGGAGAATTTCCTTCTAGTCCCTGACAGGTCCAGGCCCTGCAATGCCTATGTGCGACCACACAGAGCCCTTATTAAACAATCCAAATAGTCAGGGGAAATATTTACTGGGCAGTTCCAAGCATTGTCTTAACAGCTACAGAAATTTCAGGTTTTGCAGGTAGCATAGAAACCTAACAATACCTAATCCTTTACATTTTAACTCAGACCTTGCAGCTTAGAAACTTTACAACACCCGGTCTTTTACCCTTTAACTTTTACGCTTTAACTTCAATTTCTTTTACCCTTACAGACATGAGATATATTTTTCAGGTAGAAACAATTAGACTTTGTTAAATTGGATGGGCAAGGGGTAGTAAATTCAAAGAGGATGGAAGTTTAGGCTTGAGTAATTTATGTGGGTGGTGATGTCATCTACTTAGAAGAGACAGACTGGAAGAAGTTTGGGGTAAAGGATGAATATTTTCACTTAAGTCATGTTAATTTTGAGATTCCTGTTACTTATCCAAATGGATGTCAAGTAGACTGGTAGTGAAGGGACCATGAGATCAAAGAAGACTCCCCCCCCCCCCACCCCCCCCCCCCACCCCACCCCCTTCTATTTGAAAGGTACTAGAGAATGTTTCTATCATGAAAATGATCCAGCAGAGGGGAAAAAAATTGATGAGTCAGAAGAAAGTAATTCATGGTGAAATTGGGGGATGGTAGTCAGGGCACAAATGAAGGGGTTTGTTTTATGGGGGCAAGTGAATGTCATCCTTGTAAACAAGGAAGATGACAAAGTACAAAGCATGGCCTTACATACAGAAGATCTGGAGGTGAAAAAATAAGGAAGTTCAAGTATCTCCATGATGGACCAGGCTCACTGGTGCATGCCTATAATTCTAGCTACTTGGGACACTGAGACAGGTGGATTGCAAATTGAGGCCAACCCTGGCAAAAATAAAAAGGGATGGGGACAAAGCTCAGTGGCAAAGCACCCCTGGGATTAATCCCCAGTACAAAAAAAAAACAAAACCTCAATGATGCAATGATAGAGGACACACAGCCTCCACCTTGAACAGTTGGAGGATGGGGGTGAAAGGGAAGGAGAAGGAAAATCATATTTTTTTCTCCAATTATGTCCAGCTCCTCTGTGCAAGTATACAGTAGTCAGATGATCAGGGTGAACAAAAAGAGTGTTCACAGGTGAATACAAAGGATGGAGACAGGATCGAGGGAAGTAAGGACACCTGCCAGGGTGAAATTGTATGGCAAGCCAGAGAATCTATTTTGGCTCATATAAGTCTGTGAACTTTTCAGAGCAGGACCTAGGATAAGTGCTAAAAAGAAATTAGCTATCATAGAAATTTTTAGTATTGATGCAAAATCAGTGAAAAAAACGAGGCGTAAAAATGCTTGGTGAAAATACTTCTCAATGCCTCTTAAGGGATTCCCTAAGGAGGAGCCCACCCAATGGTGCCACTTGATTCAAGCAGAATCAAATTCCTGACATACCATCTCAAGATTACTAGTGGGCTCTCGTCAGTCCTCCTCTATTTGTGCAGTTGAGATCTGCCAGGGGTTTTCAAGTGAGGATATTATTAACAATCAGTTTCCAAAATGAATCCTGTTCTGAGTCCATAACGGAAAGGTACCATGTATTATGGCCTTAAAAGGATTTGGGGGAATCTAGCCACCACTTTTCTCAGTACTATACCTTCAGGTGACCTTTCTAAGTGGATGTGCCTCTGGTAGCCAAAAGGTATGTTAACCAGTGCATTGGCCTAAGACAGAGGTTTAAATTGAGAGCACTGTACATTCAGGTTGTGTGTATAAAAACTCCAGATTGTGTTCCTTAACAAGTGACGATTAAGGAATCTTGATTATTTCCTAGTTTAATTGCCCACTCCCTGGAGGTAATAAACAGAAACTGTTATTTACATTTAAATTAAATTCCTTCTAACAACACCCTAGTAGATTACAGGTGAGGTGACTATTATATCCCCAGGGCAAGACTTTGAGATCATTATCATGTCTCTCAGGTCAAAGCAAATTATAATTGATTTTTATGGATTACAATAATAAGGATTGGCTAGGTCAATTTCTGGATAACCTTTTAGGGTGGACAAAATCAAACCTGTCACCTGGTGCTTTAATGACTACAATTTAAATCTTCGTAATTTATGTGAATGCCAGAAGTCATTGTCTTTTTTAAGTGGCCACAAGAGGGTAGTGGAGGACTACATACTTGCCCTAATCCGACCCTTCGTTTTTTATTTTTTATTAGTGCACTATACATAATAGTGGGTTTCATTTTGACATCCATACATGTAATTTGTTCCACTTCAATCCCAGTATTCCTCTTTCCCTCCCCCCTTCCTCCTCCATCCCTTCCTCTATTCTATTAGTCTTTCATTTTTTTAAATTGGTGCATTATAAATGTACATTAAAGTGGCATTCATTGTGCTATATTTCATACATGCACATAGCATATTTTGGTCAATTTCATTCTAGTGTTCCTCCCTTTTCCCATCCCTCCTTCCTCCCCTTCATTCCCCTTTCTTTACTCAACATTCTCCCTTCTACTTTCACGAGATCACCCCCTCCCTTTTTAAAAAAAAAAAAATCCCTATTTCTGTCTAGCTTCCACATATAAGAAAAAATATTCAACCCTTGTCTTTTCTGAATCTGGCTTATTTCACTTAGCACAATGTTCTCCAGTTCCATCCATTTACCAGCAGATGATATAATTTTATTCCTCTTTAGGGCTGAGTAAAACTCCATTGTGTATATATACCACATTTTCTTTATCTATTCATCTGTTGACAGGCACTTGGGCTGGTTACATAACTTGACTGTTGTGGATTATGCTGCTATAAACAGTGGTATGCATGTATCACTATAGTATACTGATATTAGTTCTTTTGAATAAATACCAAGGAGTGGGATATCTGGGTCAGATGGTGGTTCTATTTCTAGACTTTTAAGAAATCTCCATACTGCTTTCTTAAGTGGTTATACTAATTTGTAGTCCAGTCAACATGTATGAGTGTACCTTTTCCCTGACATACTCATCAGCATTTATTGTTTGTGTTCTTAATGATCATCAATTTCTTCTTTAAGAGCCTCATTTAATCATTCATGTACCCTACATTTTGTTTCAACTCTATCAAGTAGATTGCTAGTGATTTCCATTCAGTGTGTCCAACCACTCAGGAACTATTCTTTCTGATGCTAGTAGTTTAATCTGAATATCAAGCTAAAATTTCCTCTGAGTTTTTTAACAAGTCAATAGCACTAACAGACTCAGGGTAGACTTTTGTGATCAGGAAGTCATGGGTATTTTTCATACTTCAAGGAATTATACCTCTCTCCAAGTCCTTCTTTGGCAATGTCTTTTCCTGAATTTGTCATGGTGGATGTGGAATCGAGTGCTGATTCTGTCTCCACTCCCTAGACTGCATATTGTGCATGTAGTTCCTTGTTCAGTGGGCTCAGGAAGGTGGGTCTGGGATCTTGGCAAGCATGGGTATGGGACAACTTGGGGATTAGGGCTAGCCCCTGTCTAGGCCATACTCCTGGAAGCCCTTCCAAATTCTGGAGAGCAGCAGCTGAAGACTTGCAGGGAGCCTGAGATCACTTAGGTTCCCTGTAGAGGATTTTGCCTTTGAACTTTAGACATCTTTTATACCTTAAATCAATGGTGCCTAGCTCTATATAATTGATTTTTGCATGAAATCTGTAGGTTGTTCACCAAGATTCAGCATCACACTATTAATCTCTAGGGAGCAGAGCTATATAGACCAATATAGTTTCCCATCAGGCTGACAACCTAACAACCTGACCTACAATGGCATTTTCACAAACCAATGCTAGGTCTCAATTGCCATTTTTAATTCTTTGTTTAGGTCAGAATCCGTACAGGCTGCCTGTCATCTTCCATAATGCTTGGATCCAGGAGATTCAAGGACATTTGGTACCAATTCCTCTCTGCAATGTTTTTCTAGGAGGGAGGAAATCCGGCCATTCCTCTGATTTGTTGTTTTCTCCCATGCTTCCATTGTTCTGATAAAAAGGAAGTTAAGTGACTGACTGAAAGAAGTTATCACTGCTGAGGCCTTCTTAATATTAGTTTCACTTCTGTTAATTCTAGCTGATTCGCTTGGCCTCTTGATCCCAGACAAGCACAATGTCATTGGGCTACTTTCTGCTTTCAAGTGATTACAGTCTACTGCCAAATGAGGCTTTCTTGGTTTTAGTTAGAGAGCAGGTTCCCACCTCTCTCCTTTCCCTCCCACATGGACCTCTGGTGTGGTAATAGGAATCCTCAAAGGCCCAATGAACAGGCATCGGGGGCGAGCTAATGAGGTTGACTTTTCCTTCAGCTGGAACCCAGCTGGTGGCACACAGAAGCCTGCATTACCATTCTATTTCTCAAGTTATTTTGGTTAACCGCCATCATGACTGCGACTAGAACTGTTCCTTCATGTGATCAGTACCGCCCCCCTTTTTTAGGATGGTTGAGAGAACAGCTCCTGCTACTAGAATCCCTAACCAGGCAGAGTGAGCTTTTTCCCCAGGGTTACCTCTTTCTCAGGAAGGCCAAGACTAAAGCAAGGAACTTGCTTTTTTTCACTCTGAGCTGTGCCTCACAAATCATTTAATCAAGTGAAAATAAACTGAACAATAAACAAATACTCAAAACAAAATACTTTCCATTGGAAACATGTTCTCAACTTCCTAATGGTTCTGCCCAGATCTCTGCCAAGTCTAAAAGTCCAGGGACAAATTTACCCGTCCTCTACTTAATTTTTTCCATCTTGCACCCTGAAGCAGAAACCACTAAAGAAATTGCAGATCAAAATCTTCCTCATAGGAAAGATAAGGAATACCTGGTTTGGCTACAATTATTTTTCTTGTACCTGTAAGACATAATCTACCTTCCTTCCTCAGTTACACAATACTGCTTTGCCTCTTCTGATGTCAAGCAAGATAAGGGCAGTTAGTCTTGCTCCCTGGCTCTCAAAAGCTCTTGGTCAGTTTTTTCAATTGAGGATGATGATCCCAAGTTCATCTTTTAACTAGTTTCAGTAACACTGCAGATATGATGCACTCTTATTCCCATTACTTGCTCAAAGACAAGGGAGAAGGGTACTCAATCTGTTCCTTAAAGACAAGGTAGATCTGGACAAGTGTTTGGGGATCCTGGCGGATGTGCACTCTTCAGAAAATCCAGTGAGGGAAGTTTTGCTCTAGGCTTTTGCTCCCATCCACTGGGAGCAACCTGACATACAAAGTGAGTATGAAGAGCTCTTCTGCGAGTTTCAGGATGACGTTCTCCCCCCGCCCAATCTATGAAGTCTCTCTCATTTCTTTTTAACAGAAGAAAATTCTTAGTTGGGTACAGTGACACATGCCTATAATCCTAAATACTGAGGAGACTGAGGCAAGTTCAAGGCCAACCTGGGCACCTTGGTGAGATGCTGTCTTTAAAAAAAAAAAAAAAAAAAAAAAAGATAATTCTTCTCTAGGCACTAGCTCACCTCTTAGCAAATATACTTATTTAGGTTATACAAGTCTAAAAGTCCAGGGACAAATTTAAAGTGAATGTTAAATGTTTCTGCTTTACCATTTCCATAAGGCCAGAGGAACCTTTTTTTTCCCTATGGTGCTAGGGATTGAACCCAGGGCTCAGTGCATGCAAGGCATTCTACCAACTGAGCTATATCCCCAGCCCTCAGAGGAACCTTTTACTCCAGGTTGTGCCTCAACTAAAGTTCTATTTCCTCTATTATGCCTCACCAAAGTGCTATTCCCATAGCATCCCTGAACTAGAGGTAGAATCATTATTCAATATTAGATGTAGAAAAGTGGAAGTTTCTGAATAGGCTGGAAAACTTTCTCGAACTTCTCATCTTGGTCAAATTCTATTAACATTTTTCTAGAAGTGAAGCTTACCAATTATAGCGCCATATTCTGATGTACTGACCTCTTACTAGTGCCAGCCTTTCTTGCAGCTAGGATAGGGCGAGAAAACAAAAACGAATCCTTAGTGACTTTAAAAGGCCAACTTTGTGGGGGTTGTTTCCTCACAAGTAGTATCATGCAGCTGGGTGCAATGGCACACATCTTTAATTCCAGTGGTTAGGAAGGCTGAGGCAAGAAGACTGCAACTTCAAAGCCAGCCTGAGCAACTTAGTGAGACCCTGTCTCATAATAAAAAATAAAAAGGGCTGGGGATGTGGCTCAGAGCTTAAGTGCTCCTGGGTTTAAGTCCTTGTAACAAAAAAATAAAAAATAAAAAAGGCAGTATCATCCAAATGGGGCAACATATAAACCTTTTTCATACTATCAAAATTCCAATGTAAAAGGTCACATTTATGGATGCATTTCTTTGCCTTAGCTAAGTGGTTTTAATGGCACAGGTTGTACCAATGAGCACATAACTACTGCTCAACAGAAAGCAGAAGACTGGAACCTGTGATGATGGGCTGCAGAAATCTCATAATTAAGTACTGCAAATTTTCTTATAGCACCATCACGCCTGGTGCTGTGTCATTTGTGGCTCTTGCTTCTTTAGCCAAATATGGTTTTTCTACCTGAAAGCCTGAGCTTGCACCCTAACTCTGCCAAGTTCTAGTATTCTGAGCAAGTTAACCTGAAACCCAATGTCTTTTACCTAGAAGATAAGTGATACCACCACTTAAACTTGCAGGGCAGTGCCTGTGACTAGATGTAGTGGTCATGAGCCTATAATAATATCTGGCATTTTGGGAAAAGATTAATGTTGGCAGCCCATTTAACAGAATTGTTAAAAAATACATAAAAGAAGTCTTATCTTTTGACACTTTAAACTTGGCACTCTTACACTACATTGATAAATTCCATGACAACTTTTAGTTGGCTTGCAAGGAGTGGTGCTGAGTTTATATTCCTGCTTGTATTCTTATTTCTTAATCAGTAAATGAAAAGCACAAGTTACATATACCAAAAGTTCTCTGTTTCTGGGTGTAATAGCAGCTGCAGCTAATCAGAGGTCTTTGCAGAATAAGAAGTCCAATTTCCAAAGACAAAACATATGTCTATCTTACTTGCTTAAACTTGGGAGCATAACTGCTTATAAAAGGATTCATAGATTTTTTTTTTTTTTATTGTTAAGCTGCAACATACATGGTTTATTACAACAAAAAAAAACATTTAATCAAATGAAAATAAACAAATAAACACTCAAAACAAAATATTTTCCATTGGAAACATGTTAAGATGAATACGGGGCTTTGTTACCATCTTACTGCAATTTTTTTATGTGTTACTAGCCTACATACCCCATGTTTTCTGTAATCATGCAGATGTGAATGGAAGTTTGAATGATTAAATACATGAAAAGTCCATTTACTGCAGAGAATCATTTCACAAGGCAGCCACACTGGTTTTAGAGAACAAAATCATTCAAGAAATTCTCCAAGTATTTAGGTTCATTTTAGAATCCGTGAACCTTAAGCTGCTCCTCCTTGACAATGCCAACCTGTAAAATAAAATTTAATTTAGTAGAATCACTCTGAGGTACACATAAGTTAATTTTTAAGAAAACACCAAACAGTCATCAAAAAGATCCAGCTAACAGTTCATTGCAACACTTATCTATGGCACGCACTGTTAAGAGCCAAACAATTCAACACATATTTGTATACCCTGATGCATGCCAAAAAATACCACTTAAACTGGATAAAAATCTTATTGCTATCAAAATAAATACTGTCTATATTTTACTTGATTACCTAAATTTACTTTATTTGCGATTTTTTACCAAAGGAAATAATTCATGTTGCTTTTAAATAAAATTTTAGAAGCAATCTCAGGTTACACATGAAGCACCCAATCACTCACCTCCAAGAGAAACTGGCAAATGTTTTTTCTTTGGTCACCTTGAAGTTGAATAACCTCCCCGTATTCAGGATGTTCAATCACAGTACCATTACAGGCAAATTTCTAGAAAACACAAATGTACAACAGCATTTCGTTAAATACAGTGAGGTTTTACTTCCCCATTTAAAACAAAACAAAAACACAAACTTAACTATTTTAGTAGGCTTGACTGTATTTAGGAAACAGATTGTCTCCTATAATCCCCAACAAAGCCTCAAGGATTAATTTGTAAATGAATCAGTAGGTCACATGAAGGAAATGAGACATTAATATCTAAATTCTTTTAACATTTTATTTTGTTCGAAAGACATGTATATCTTATTTTAAGATAGGGAGACAATCTGGGAGAATAGCCAAATTTCTGGATGTTAATTACAAAAAAGAAGAAGAAGAAAAAAAAAAAACCCCAAAACATCAGCTTTTTTGGGTCTCATCATTTTCATCCACACTGATATATTTATTCAAAAGAAGGTGGGAACCACAATCCAATTCAGAGGTGTGCACCAATGATTCTATTTTAATCCTTTCTTCCTTAACGCTCTTACCTTTTTGAAAGCTTTCACAAGTTTCTTTTTGTCATAATCATCTGCAATGCCCTGAACTGTAGTCAGTGTCTTCCTGCCGTTCCGTTGCTGGATTCTTATATGAATGTAATCCTCAGTCCCTGCCGGGAGTAAGTCGTCACCCTTAGTTGCATCAGCAAAGGGGTCTGCAAAGAGAAAAATCCGAAGCTGAAAAATACGTGTTAAGAAACACTCTCTACAAATAGGGTAAAATACCCATCTAGACAGTTAGCAAGGAAGGTTCTAGAGCTTTTGCTTTTATTTTGCCGGTGGGGATGGGATTGTCAGTGAGCCATTAATAAGACTTCCAAGGCACACTCAGGAAAATGAACAAAATTTGAGCAGGTATGTCCGCTGATAACTCGAATTAAAAACCGGTATTGCAGACAGACCACACGCTCTTTGAAGCCGGTCCTCGAATGAGCGACAGGGGATGGATACCATCCTCCTTAATTTCTCTAGTCCCTATAAAAATGTGCGTCATCTCGATTACATTCTGATGACAACAGAAACATTCAAATGCACCCACCCCATCATTCAACCATAACTGGGCCTTGCAAAACTGAAAAAAATAAAATAAAAACCCCACCACATTTAACAAAATAGACGTGTCTATCCAGAAGCGTCCTTCTATAAATCGTTACGCGGGCCGGGGGGCCCGGGCCACTTCCCCGACCCATCCGAGGCCTGCGCCTGCATCCTCTGCTCCGTGCCCCCCAGGGCTGCGCGGACCCGGCCCGGCCCGGCCCGGCCCGGCTCTCGCCAGCAGCGAGTCCGGGGGCCCTGGGTGCGGGCGGAACCGGGCTGGGCCAAGCCTGGCGGAGCGGGGTCCGCAGCCGGTCGGCCGGCGCCGTCCCCGGGGAGGGGTCGCCGGGGCCCCGTCGCCATCTTCCGGACGCCCAGACAAAGCCCCGGCGGGGCCTCGGGGCTGGGTCGGCGGTGGACCTTACCGAAAGATTGGAGGTTCTGGATAGTGGACATGCGATACTAGTGTGAGGCCGGTGAGGGGATAAAATTGCTGCGGGGCCCGCCCGGATCGCCGTGTCAGGAGGCTGCAGTGGCGAGAAGACGGAGAGAATTGAGGCAGCGCGGTGCCGGGCTGGCTGGGGCTGGGGCTGGGGCGGCGGCGGCGGCGGCCGGGAGGAGCAGGAAGCGGCGGCGGCGGACGCGAGGACGCGAGCAGGGAGGCGGCGCTGCGGTTCTCGCACAAAATGGCCGACGCGGGCTATTTAGCGGCGCGCGCCGCCACGTGATGCGGCCCGAGCGGGCGCAGCCCGAGCCGCGGGCGGGCGCTGCGTTGCCGTCAGTCATCCCGCAGGCCCAGGAGCCGGGCTGGGTGCGCGGTGCAGGAGCGCTGCAAGCCCCGGAGCCCCGGCCTGGACTCGCGGCCCTGGACTCGCAGCCCCAGCTGCAGCGCGCCCCACGATGTCTCTTGAGCTCCCGCCGCAGGGGAGATGGGAGCCTCCCTCCCAGGGCCCGGCCGACCTCCCATTCAAACTCCATCGTGCATCCCCGGAGGTCTGCGTAAAACAGACTGACAGATCCCAGAGTTTCTGTTTCCAAAAGTCTGGGGTGTGACCTGAGAATTTGGCATCTAAGGAGCTGCCTGGGGATGCGGATGCTGCCGGGTCTGGGACCATGGCTTGAGGACCGGTGGCCAGCTTTATCAGGGGCCTGGCATCTAGTGTGGGCTGGCAGTGCGTAAAACGAACGTACCAGAAAACCAGTCTCTCTGCTTATCTGATGTTCCTCATAAGATCCAACACAGCACCTGAACGGATAGGTACCAAATATGGGTTGAAGGCAGGCTCAGCAAATAGGTGAATCAATAAAGTGGAATCAGAACTGCAATGGGCTTCCCATCAAGTCACACACACCCTGACAGACTGTGGGAGGGGGCTCACTAGGCAGGTACCCAGTTGTCAAACTTGGTTGACTCTCTAGATCAAAGAGGTGGGCTAAATTTTAGTGATTCTTAACCTGTTTTGTATGCCATGGCAGTCTTATGAATACTGTGGACCCCTTCTTAAAATGCTTTGAGTGCTTGAAGTAAAATACATAGGATTACAAAGGAAATCAATTATATAAAAATTAAAAAAACAATATATTGATAACATAGTGTGTGCCTCTGTATTAATGCATTAATTAGCAAGATCTAGTAGCAGGTACAATAGCTATTATAATTTTTAAGAGGTGATGAAAGATATTTTGAGGTGTCTGTAACATCAGAAATACAATATAAAAGTGTCTGTGACTTCCATTGATACAAAGTGAAAGGTCCTCTTAACACTACTGTGATGTTCCATTATGAATGGAAGGAAACATTAAATTTTCCTTAGAGGTTAGGAAAAAATGAGGTGTAATCTTTTTTTCCCCATCTCATTTTAGAGATACCATCTTGCAGTTTTATCTGTGGACCAAGGATTCTGCAGACCACAGGTTAAGAATACCAGGATTTATGGTCTTTTGTGATTAACAATGATGATAGTTACCATTTATCAAGTTCTTACTATTTGCCTGTTCCAACACTTATATATAATATTATTCCTCTTCATAGCTATTCCCTAAGATAGATTACTCTATAGAGTAATAAAAGATAGAGGCTTTTATAGATTAAATAATTTGCCTAAAAATCAGATTATTAACTCTCAGAAATCTGTATTTTTGGGGCTCCTAGCTCTGATTAAAAAGAAAAAAACTTCCTTTATCCAAACTCAAATATAAAATTCTAGAGCTGGTTCCAAAGCAGGGAGAATCAATATACTTTCATAGGTGTGCCTTATAGCAATTTTTAGTACTTTAATTGTATACTTCAACTTAACACCATAATACTCTTCAGTGATTTTTTTAACACTACAGGAACAGAATAAACAAAATGCATCTGTGTTTCCTCTCTTATCAGATAGATATTCATAACCATATTGTATTACATTGTTTCTCAGAAGGAACCAAGTACAATCTACTGAAGAAAAAGTAACAGAGGAAGAGGAATATATATATATATATATATATATATATATATATATATATATATATCTCCAGAAACAGAGTTTTCTAGTAATTCCCTGTTAAGAGAATTCATCCTCCTTGAGTACTAATGTTTGCATCAGAAACTTCCAGGAGCTCAGAAATCTTTAATCAACCCAAACAAAAATAGAAAGAGCTGGGTATGGTGGTGCATGCCTATAGTCCCAGTGGCTTGGGTGGCTGAGGCAGAAGGATGGCATGTTCAAAGCCAGCCTCAGCAAAGTACAGTGCTAAAGAACTCAGTGAGACCCTGTTTCTAAATAAAATACAAAATAAGGCTGGGTATGTGGCTCAGTGGTCTGGTGTCCCTGAGTTCAATCCCTATTCCCGCCCTCCCCCGCCCCCGCCTAAAAAAGGGGGAAGAACTAAGAGCTGTGGTTATTAAAAGCTCTTCTGACTCTGATCATTCATAATCTTTGTGTTCAGATCTGCACTGTCCAATCCAGGAACCAGTAACCACCTGTGGCCATTGAGCACTGGAAGTGTAGCTGGTACAAAGTGAGATGTGCTATCAGTATAAAATACACAATGGACTTCCAAAGACTTATTGTCTTAACTTCACCTGTTTTCTTACTTTTTAAAATGTGCTGCTAGAAAATTTAAAATTACATGTAGCTTGAATTCTATTTCTATCAGATAGTATTGGTTTAGAGCGAAAGAATTTTACTCATTTATAAAGTTATCATAAAAAAATTAACAAACCAAAGCATTTAAAATCTAGAATACTTAATTCTAAGAGGTACCCATCTAGTTTTAAGGGGATTATTTCTAGTGATATTTCCCAAAACAATTTAAATCATTCATAGAAAACAGTAATACTGACTAAAGGAATCAGGGAAGATAAAATAAAAGTGGAATAGTTGAAAAAGAAAAGCCTTCAATGTTAGAAGTAGATCCCAAATCTGGCTCTTAACATCTTAGCAGTTAAGACAAAGAAAATCAGCTAGAGAATCCCCATTCTACAGGATGAAACATACCAGTTGTGCAGGAGAAGTAGCTTTGCCTGACTCTGAGCCATGGGAGCTATTTCTCTTGGGCCCTCATAAAGGGGACACTATGATGTAGTAGACAGCATCCCTTGCCTACAATGAAGACAATGGTGGGTTTTATTCAGCTGTTTCTTATGTTTGCTCGCCATGAAGCTGTGTGATTTGGTTAGAACCTTGGTCCCCAACCATCCATAGACTGCCTACTGGGGTGGAGATGTGATGATGATACCACTCAGATTTCCTGCTTTAGGGAGCCTATTTGAGCCCAGCTGCTGCACTCTGAATTCAACCTTGCATCCCCCTGAGACCATGTTTCCTATTGGCTGTTTCCAGCCAGTGACTGAAAACAAAGATACTAATGCAGACCTGATCTTGAGAGATGTGGAACTCCTCTCTGATGGGTGACTCCAGCTCAAGGACTCTTCATGAGTCCACTTGCACTTTCTTGGATTTGGGCTGAAGTCTAAGATTCTTCTTATCCAACCCTTTTCTCTCTCCTTCACAGAGTCACTGTGACTCTGGCTTCTTCCTCCTTTGTTCCCTGTGTTTCCCTTGCACATTTAATTCCATATATTTTTGTTGTTGTTGTTCTCATCAGTTCTAACTCCATTTTGATGACAGTTTCTCAAAGCACCCACATAGATGCACCTAACTCCAGATGGGTTGGTGAGAACACAATAGGTAGAAAGAAAATTCAGTTTAAAAACCTCTGCTTCTCCTCTCCCCCTGCCTAAAATCTCTTTGTGAACTATAGTGGATTTCATGAGGCTAAGGGAAATTTCTCATATCCTGCCTGAAGGCTTAAGGCCTTCTGTATAAAGCAGGGCAGGCAGCCTTTTCTTCTCCTGGCTGTGTGCCCAATAACAAGCCCTTTATACTTTTCATATCTAGTATAGTAACAAAATGTGAATATGCAAAAAGGTTTAAAAAAAAGTTCACCAGAGTATTTAGAGCAGATACCTAAATCTTCCCAGGGAAGGCTTCTGCCCACTCCTGACTGGGAAGACCCTAGGATCTTTAATTAAGTGTAGCTACTTAATTTTAAAATATTGATAGTACCAGGGGTGGTGGCTCATACCTGTAATCTCAGCAACACAGGAAGATGAGGCAGAAGGATTGCAAGTTGTGGGCCAGCCTTAGCAACTTAGTGAGACCTTATCTCATAATAGAAAAAAGGGGGGCAGGGCTGGGGAAGTGGCTCAGTGGTTAAATGCCCCTTGGTTCAATTCCTGGTGCCTATATATATATATATATATATATATATATATATATATATATGCATATATATTGGTACACACACACACACATATATAATTGATAGTGATGATGCTTTCTTTTGTCTGTTTGCAATGCTATAACAGATTACCTGAGACCAGATAATTTATGAAGAATCAATTTAATGGTTCACAGTTCTGGAGGCTGGAAGTCCAAGTCAAGGAGCTGGTGGGTTTAGAAATTCAGATTCCAAGATGGTGCCTTGAATGCTGCATCCTTCAGAGAGGCAAAAACTCTTCATTCTTACATGGCAAAGGCAGAAGGGCCAAGAAGCAAAAGAGGGCCAAACTTGCTGATTTTTAACAGCATTAATCTAGTCATGAGGATAGACCCCTCATGACCTAAGCACCCCCCATTAGGCCCTGCACCTCAGTGCTGTTGCAATGGGGATAAAGATTCCAAGACATATATTTCTAGGGGACACATTCAAACCATAGCAAGGAGGAACATGTTGATGATTAGCATATTATATGTGTAGTATCGGCAGAGTGTTATGTTGTACAGAAACAAAATTTATGCATGTGTTAAAGAGTCAATATTTTTTCTTATTTTCAGAGATCTTGTGAATCTCAATGGAGAGTTAAAACAAGCCAATGTGCAATCATGAATCAAATTGAATAAGAACATTTCGGGGATCTGGGAGGTTGAAGACTTATTGGCGCTAACTCAAGAAATCTGAGGGCATTTCCCTGCAGTAATCACTCTCCAATAGTCAACTTAAACAGAAGGGAATGTTGACATATGGTCATGTCATTCAACTTCTGGTCTCAAGAAAGGAGCAGGGGCGCATTCAAATTTCTTCTTCATTCTCCCTTTCTGCTGTCATGAACTGTGAAGGGTTTAAGATTTTACCCTACTTGCAAGCTACCAAATTAGTCTTCCATGGATGATGATAGAAGACATGACACTCCTGGGTTACAGACAAAAGACTTTATTACTCATGGCAAAAGCAGTAGCCAGAGATTAGTGTTTGTGCTGTTTTCCCATGTCCCCAACTCCCATGTTATAACACACGTGGAACTAGACGGCTGTTTACAAAGGCTGTGGATTGCATTGCAGGAGAGAAACACAGTGCTTTTGGAATATTTTGTGAGCAGTAACAAGCTTGTCTAGAGGGAGATCATATCTCATCCAGCCAGACTGCTCCCTGCAAACACTGCTCCCTGAGAAACTAAAGCCAGAATTAGACAGGCAGTCCATATAGATAGGTAAATTGAGTCAGGTTGATGAAGGAGGCCAGTTTTGAGTGATTCCAGGAAGTTGGAGACTGCCCGCAGAGGGACTGAAATTTCTTCGGAGCCCTTCCTCCACCCTTATCAAGAACCTGCCCCTGCTCTAACCTGTTGCTAAGGTAAACTGTCGCAGGAATTTCCCCTCCCTACAGGGAGCTCTAAGGTTGTTAATTAATGTGTCCTGAGCTGCTCCTGCCCTTCCCCTTTCAGCACACCTGTTTCCCACCTTTTGGCCATCCCACTGAGCAGTCATATACCACAGGAAGGAGAGAGATAAGGGGAAGAGAGCTGGAGAACAAATGATGGTGATTGAAGACATGACACTCCTGGGTTAGAGACACAAGACTTTATTACTCATGGCAAAAAGGAAGCCTAAGGGTGTTCTACAAAAAGGCAGAACTCCCTTGCTACTCAGGATACCAGGATCCTAGCTATGGCCACTTCTCTCTCCTGGGAGGAGAAGTCGATGTTACCCCTTTTTAAATAAACCCTGGTTTATATGCTCGCCTCAGTGTGCTTCTCTAATGTTCAGACTTCAACATGTGAGGGAGCAGAACTCATCCCCCATAACCGGTGTGACCAAAATGATCAAGATATAAAGTGGTCAAGCCTTAAATTCCTGGCAAACCCAGACCTGCAGGTACTCTCAGGGCCTATCATGGATTGCCTGTCCCAACAACTGCCTACCCTCCTTTTTTTGTGTGTGTGACAGAGTTGCTAATACAAGTTGGGAGCTTCTAGAACACTAGAGTGGTCATGTTTACTAGTGGACAAGGCTATTGTATCTGGACAGGCAGTGTTTACAAATGCATCTCACTTTTATCTCTTTTTTCTCAAACATCTGGAAGTTCAAGGGAGCTGACCTAGCCCTCATCCTTCTCTCTTTGATCTCTCCTCTATCCTTGAGCTCTCTTGTCTCTTCCTTGCCCTGCCTCCCATAGAGCCGACTGGTCCTGTGAGTTAAGTTGAGGTTAGGGGAGGGATGTGTCCCCAGAGGCTGCCAGTCCTCGACTTTGAGTTGCTGCTCAGCTTTCCTGGTACATAGAGCTTTCAGTCACAAGCTTGGCTTACAAGAGTGGTATTTTTCTTTCCTTGGCCACCGACCCTTGAGAAGTTATCTCCCTCGTGGACTTCTGGGGGACTGGTGGCTTATTATCATGTGTATGGTTTGAGTATACCTATATCCAGTGGCTTATTTATAGTGTAGAATTTAAGGGTCTGGGCTTAAGAGTTAGATTTGGCATCATATCTTTGTCCAGCCATTAGTAGCTGTGAGACCTTGATGTTTCTAAGTCACAGTTTGCTGTGACAAGGACATGATAATTCCTACCGCATAGAGTTCTGTAATGATTGCACCAGAAAAATGTATCAAAAGCACTTAGACAGAGCCTGGCACCGGAGATGAAGCATTATTTGTTCAAAGTCTTTTTCCGGGAGTTTCTGTGATGAGAATGCTTGGAAATGACTCTGTTATGAGGTTGAGGCAGTTAATAGAGCATTACACATTCTCCTACACAATATATATGATATTTCTCTTCATTTCCTGTGATCCTGTGCTCTTGCGAAATTTCATCATAGCTGCTCACTTTGGTTCTTTCTGATAGAGTTTTTCTTGGAATGGTGGCAGTCAATTTATGCAACTGATTATATTGCAACAGTTCAGGAGAAATAGATACAAAATAAAAAAAAAAACATTTTTCTGCCCCCCAATTTATATAGACTCCCAATGTAGGAAATGACAAGTATGCACAGTGTAATTTGTCTGAGGTGAAATGTCCCACCCATTGCCACTCCCTTCTAATCCCTATGCTCAGGACAGCACGTTTTCCCCCTCTAATGGTTGATTTGTGTGTGATTCAATTAGATCTGACTTTGACATTGTGAGATCTGTTCTGGGCAGTTTATGCAACTCCTCATTTAAAAAATAAATGTTCTTGGAATCACATCTGTTAAATAAAAGTAAATACAATCTTTCTTTTTGAAATAAGTTTAGGAAAAGTGTTTGACTATTATTAATTGTAGGATTTATTATAAATGAACCTGGGATTTTTGGATTAAGTCTTGACTGTAATCTCAATTGATGTGGAGGCAGAATCTTCACTCCTTTCTTTTGACCACAGAAATAACTCTAATGGAATACTGTAACAATCTGCCCCATAGACAGGCACATATTTCTTTCACATTCAAAAAATGTTAAAACTCCCATCATTTGCTCCATAATGCATTGATAGTGTAGAACTGAAGCAGTTAAAGGATCACTTTAAAAGTGACGTCTTACTCCACAGTTTTTTGGCTCAACAACTAGATTAGGCTTCCTGAGAGAGAATAGGAGGAGATAAATTCCAAAAGGAGACAGAGGGGTTGTTTTCCTCATTATGACTAGTGCCTAAAAGGTCTGTTCATAAAATATGTTCAGAATATATATTTTATTCCAGTTTACATATAGTGAAAAACCTTACAACCATGTGAAGTCCATTTCTTCTCTTTCAACCTTTGTTATTTTATCATACATTTTATTTTTGTACTATCTCATTTTCTTTAAAAAGTCATCTATCTATC
Source organism: Marmota flaviventris (assembly GCF_047511675.1). Taxonomy (NCBI): domain Eukaryota; kingdom Metazoa; phylum Chordata; class Mammalia; order Rodentia; family Sciuridae; genus Marmota; species Marmota flaviventris. The sequence goes on along the minus strand of NC_092498.1, from coordinate 198,336,696 downwards.
TATCTATCTATCATCTATCTATCTACTAGATATCAGGAACCTTGGGATGCTCTACCTCTGAGCTATGTCCCCAGCTCTTTTTATTTTATTTTTTATTTTGAGATACAGTCTCACTAAGTTGCTGATGGCCTCTCTAAATTGCTACGGCTGGCTTTGAACTTGCGATCTTCCTGCCTCAGACTCCCAACTTGCTGGAATTATAGACATGTACCAATTGCGCCTGGCTTAAAAAAAAAGTCAATTATATTTTAAGAAGGTTTAAATAATAAGAAAAAGGTCTTGGATATTTATCCATATAATTACTACCTCTACTGCTCCTCACTTCTTTGTGTGGGCCCACATTTTCTTCTGTCATTATTTTCCTTCAGCCTGAAGAACTTCTCATCATTTCAGATAACATGTAACATGGGTCTGTTGGTGATCAATTCTTCTAGTTGTCTGTCTAAAGTATCTTTTTTCATCTTCATTTTTGAGTGTTTTTGTTGGGTATAGGATTCTAAGTTGACGAGGTTTTCTTTTCCTTTTTTTTTTTTTAAAGAGCTTTAAAAATGTTGTTCCATTTTCGACTAGCTCCCATTGTTCCCAGCAAGAAATCTACTGTTATATGTTTTCTTTCTTCCCTGACGACACATCTTTTTCTCCAGCTGCTTTTAAGATTTTCTCATTATCACCGGTTTTGAGTGATATTATCATATTGTGCCTTGGTAGGTATTTTTCTTGTGTTTTAAGTTCAATAACTTGTATCTTTAGGGTTATAATTTTCACCAAATTCTGAAAAAAATATTCATTATGTCTTCCAATACTGTTTCTTCCATCCTATCTTTCCTCTACTGAAAAGACTCCAGTTACAAATTTACTAAAACTGCTTAGAGTTGTACACAGCTGATGCTCTGTTCATTTATTTCCCTCCTCCTCTTTCTTCTCTTCCTACTCCTACACTTCTTGTGTCATCCTGGTGCAGGATGCAGATCTTCTCTATATCATTCTGATTTTAGTATATGTGCTACCACAAAGCACATTACATTTTTTCCTCTCTGTGCATAATGTCTTTGCAATGTATCCACTTGGCTAAGCTGAATTTCCCAGAATTTCCTTTCTTGTATGTTTCCAGTTTAAGTGGTACACAAAGGCTATTCTTGTCAAATTTGGAAGAAAAGAAGCACTTTTGTAGCTGACCACACCTCAAGAGCATGAAGCTGTCTCTGAACCTGCAATTTCTTTACCTTCCCTAAATTTTCCTTCATTTATTTAAAATTGGGGAGCTAGATATGTGTTGATAGTTCCATGAAAAAAAGAGCCCCTGATTCTACAGGATACCCTCACACCAAGGTCAGAGGTAACAAGAAAGGATGCAGGCTTGAGCCTTTCCTATAGGGGTCCAGCTTATGCTTCCAGGGGTCCAGCTTGCTTCTGATTTTTTCTTCCTGAGTCTCCTTTACTGACTTCTTCCCTTGTGGACTATGCATCAGGCACAGAGATGCTTCTCCCCAGAAGGTGCTTATCCAGCCCTCACAACTACGCAGGGAAGCTCCCTGTAACAAATTCCTTTCTACATGTAAGTGTGTGTGTGTGTGTGTGTGTGTGTGTGTTCAACTAGATGGTGCACCCAGAGAAGCAGGATGACTAAGAGTTATTTGCAGGCCTGTGTGTGTTTTGTGTACTATTCCCTTTTAACATTCAGGAAGCTCTTTTCTAGACTTCACATAGATTCCTTACACTTGTGTCCTAATCAGAATTCTATTGAACCTTGAGGAGGACCCAAGAACTTTGCTCCTCTCTGTTGATGCTCTCTCTTCTCAAATATTCTGTCTTCAGGTTCTAACTACCCTGCTATCCTTGGACTCTCCATGTTTTCTATAGAACTTCAGGAGTCTTCTGGGCTTTGCTAGGGTCCAGATAGGATTTCTTTCTTTCTTTTTGGTACCAGGGATTGAAATCAGGGTCACTTGACCACCGAGTCATATCCCCAGTTCTATTTTGTATTTTATTTAGAGACAGGGTCTCACTGAGTTGCTTAGTGCCTCATTGTTGCTGAGGCTGGCTTTGAACATGAGATCCTCCTGCTTTAGCCTCCTGAGCCACTGGGATTACAGGTGTGTGCCACTGTGCTGGCCCAGACAGGTCTTCAAGGGAGTAGGATGGACCAATCACAGAGCTCATCTCATTTCCCCCATCCCTCAGGAATCACTGTCCTTTGTTTGATATGGAGTTGTCACCAGCTGGCCAGGCTGGCGGGATGAGCTGGGTCCAAAGGAGCTGGCTGTATCAATAACTAAGAAAATGATGAAGAAACCATGCAGCACACGAACATGAGTTTCTAAGAACAGGGATAGTACAACTTGGTGACCTCAAGCGTCAGCTCCATGCTGAGCAGCACTGGAAAGAGCAAGAGAGTGACCATACCAGAACCCCCCTATTTATTGGGGAGAAGACATTTGATAGAATATTCCACCCAAATAAAGCAAGGGATAGGATTTCAAAGGCTGGAGTCTTCCTTTGTGATGTCTCATAAGACATCAGCAGATTGATATCTTGGCAAATCACACTCATCTCAGGTGCTGTGTGAGATCACAGGCAGAGCAAGAGGAAGGGCACATTTGTGTCGCACAGCCCAATCAGCATGCAACGCCAGACCAGTCCCCGCATATGCTCAAATGTGCATAGCTCACACACACAACCCATGGATGGCTCGTGACATGGAGTGTATTAGTAACAGTTCTTTCTTACATTTTATTCTGTGTTTTAATTGTTTCAGTCCGGAAATTGTGTTCAGACCCCATTAGTCCATTTTGGTTGATAGCAAAAGTTCAGTATAGGAATTTTGAATAAAGGAAAAAACAAAATTCTCTTTGACATCTATCATGGGAGTAAGCTTTGAACTATGGGTATATGTGCCACTTAGGAGAGGAAAATTGACTTTTTCTTTTAAGAGCAACGATCATTTATCGGTGGTATAAATGTGTGTATGGATATATATATATATATATATATATATATATATATATATATAAATTTTTATCCACTAGTGGTATAAGTTTCTTTTGCTGCTAAAAATCTGTGCTTCAGAAAACTTCTAGGTATGTGTATTATTATAATTTTTTTTTAAATGGGAAAACCTTGGGTTGTTTTATGGCTGGGAAACGAACTAACCTGTGAGTTATCTAATTGTTTCCATTACTTAAGTTTGCCCATTTACCCACTTTTTTCATTGAGACCTTGCACATTTTCTTCTAAGTGCTGTGTGAGGACTTAAAAAATCTGTGAATACTTGGCAAATATGAGTCAGTCCACTTTATAGCTAAAAAGAATAACCACATGCTGAACCGAGACATACACTAAGCAAGCAAGGGAATTGCTACTAATATTTAGTCTCTTCCACTGTCAGCTGAAAGTTTGCCAGGCACTTAATATAATCCATTTACTCTTCATAACAATTTGTGAGCTGAGGTTTATTATCTCATTTTATAAGAGAGGAAAATGAAATCCTGACAAGTTGATTATTCACTCAAGAACATACAACCAGAAAGTGGCATAGCTGGGATTTGAACTCAGGCTTGTTTGCCTCCAAATTCCATATTCTTTTTTCCTATATTCTCACTCTCTTACGGAGATTAAGCATACAATTTGATTCATGACACATTCAGTAGCATTTTTCACAGGAAAAGAATGAGTGAGTCTGGCCATTCTGGTGGCAGGCAAGATTTGGACCGGTGAAATGCAGTTTCATTGGCAACTGATGAGTGACTTAAAGTCAGTCAAGCACATCAAGTCACTGAAGTTCGCTTGAAGTATACTGAGGCTAATTTTTCATAATAGCAGGGTTTTAGATAATAGCAAATTAATTATGAAACCATAGAGTTTTAATTGATTAGGAAAAAAAAAGATTGGATCTCCCTTACCTTCTTCAGAGACAAGGTATTAGTTCTTGACTTTACCCAAACTCTGAAATAGTCCAGAAATTTCCCCCTAAGAGAAGAGCATGCATTAAGTCCATTGGCCACAGCATTCATCAGTCAACTTCTAGTTGTGACATGCTTAGCATTCTTCTAGGTGCTGTGATAAGGCACCAATCAATTAGGGAATAAGTTAGTACGTGTGATAGGTTCAAGGTTGCAAATATAAGGCTTCCATTGTTTTTATAAAGGTGAATCACCACTCATGTATTATATGAAAATTCAGGCTTATTTCTCTCTTAAGAAAACAATCTGAATTTCCAGGTTATCTTAAAAAAATAAAATAAAGACTTCAAGTGAGTTGGTAGCAATTATTCTGGCTTAGATAGAGAATAGGCTCCTTTATGTGTCATGATGCCCACTATTTACAACTTTCTCTTTAACACCGACGATATGCCAATTGTCACTATGGTTGCCAGTTGTCAGGAACACTGTGTGACCAACCGCTGATGACATTCAGCTTGTAGCCTCTTGTTGCAGATTTAAGAAGGCAAAATAGTTACTTTTGTACATTTTCTGTAGCTCAGAGCTTCGTAAGAGTCAAGGGAAGACTCTTAGAGTTTAGAATGTAGGAGTGACTCTGGAACAGAATCCATATTTGGATATTAAAACCTGATGTTGAAAGGAGAGCATTAATCAGAGGGGATTTTTAAGAGAAATCTGTAAGGGGGGAAAGGGTGTCAAAGTCAGAAGGAAGATCCGTCATCTTGGTGAAGTCAAATGAAAGAAAAAACAAAAGAAGGAGAAAGAAAGAAAAGGAGGTGAAAAAAAGAAAAGGGAGGAAGAACAGGGAGAAAAGGTCAGAAGGATTTTCTGTGAAAAGAATTGCCTCTGTATGATAGCAAGAGGAGAACGGCCAAGAGTGCAGTGGAAACTTAGCCAAGTAGAGTCTGAGTCTTGGTCCAATAGAGGCCCATCCGCTGTTTTTTTTTTTTTTTTTTTTGGTATTAGAGATTGAACTCAGGGGCATTCGAAAACTGAGCCACATCCCCAGCCTTATTTTGTATTTTATTTAGAGACAGGGTCTCACGGAGTTGTTTAGCACTATGCTTTTGCTGAGGCTGGCTTTGAACTCGTGATCCTCCTGCCTCAGCCTCTGGAGCCGCTGGGATTATAGGCAATGTGTCGCCATGTCTGGCCCACCTGCTGCTTTTAAAAATGTAAATTAGCTTTCATTATTTCTTAAAAATTTGGATTTCAGTTTTTTTAAAAAAATCTGAATTTCTAGCTCATCTTTAGAAAAGATTATCAAAGCTGATTTATAGATACTTTACTTCTGATTGCACAGATCCCAGGACTCCCTCCTTATGATAAGTGGAATTATGCTAAGAAAACTAGCAATGAATTAAGAAAATGGTAAGAGGAGGAGCCAAATATGATTACAATGCTCCATTTGGGGGACATTTTCCTTCAGGCCAAGAGTGAAGTCACAAGGAAAGAATTCTCATTTTGTATAAAAAATTTGATTTGTACCCTTTTTATCAAGAGATATTTGATGCTGCAGAACTTTTGGCTCACCTTCTGACCTGGGTTAGTCCAGAATAGCAAATAAACTACTTGGTTGCCATATTTTGTTGTTTTGCTGTTCTGTTTATTGAAATGTGTTTGCGTAGCAATTGCAGTTGCTGCTCGATTTCCATTCTCATTTCCTAGTAAAAGAGAGTCCTGATTTTATTCTGGGCTGCAGCGTGCCCAGACAAAAGACTATAGAGGACGTTTCATGGCTTCCCTTGCTAGACGTGACCAATGAGATGTGGGCAGAAGTGTTCAATGGGTTTTCCAAAAAGATTGCTTAAAGGAAACTGAGTCCATTGGAAAAAAAGTACCCATTTTGCTTTTTCTTATTCCTTTCTGCTTCCTGGAATGCAGGCATGATGCTGGGAGTCTGACAGTCATTTTGCACTATGAGGAAACCTTGTAACTAGGGAAGCCGAATGATAAAGGGTGCCTGTCTTGGATGTGCAAGAAACCTCATGTGTTTAAGCCTCTGCTTTTTTGGTATTCAGTTAAATAAACCTGAACTTAACCCTAGCTTGAAGAGGAGGGCTGCCTGAAGGGAAACCCCAGGATTCTGAGAAGCTGGGCAAATGTTCTGTTGCTCTGTGTTGGTCTTATCTGCGTCTCTGCATTACTACCCATGATCTGGGAGACTCGGGCCAGCTCAATGTGGGTTGTAGGATGGCACAGGAGATGTAAACTGATAGTACACTGTGTCTCTTCAAACTTCAGAGGCCACATTCATAGCAGGGGAGATGTCTGTTAACCATCTTTCTCTGATTTCTTTAATAAATAGCAATGGCAGACAGCATCCTACAAGATTATTAGAGGGAAGAGTTGATCAAAGTAGCATTGTTTAATATCTGCCTTGAAAAACCATTTTCCTAGACTATTCATATGAAACTAACAGTGCGGTCCTTGAAACTCAAGTTTAAAAGCTCTGACATCAAGTCATCATTTCTTGGCTTTTTATACTTTTTTAGTGTGTTGGAGAGTTGACCACCAGCTGGCATATGTGACTATCCATACCTGTTGTTATATTATTATTATATTGTATTATTAATGCTTTTGGGAAAGCATTTCCCAACTTCTCCAATGCCTGGCTCCACCCTTTGGATCTTCCAGACCACTGCCTGAGCCAGCAACTAAAAGGTGAACCCAGGGCTGCAGAGATCTTTCTGGACTTAGTTTCTGCTCATTTGCAAAGTTAGGCATTTAAAGCCCACGGTGTTAATTTTGCCAGCAGCATAACTACTACTACCTAAGATTTGTCCATATTTGATGGAAACAGTATATAGACAGTATTGCTTTAGATATTCTAAAGTCCACCCCTGGATCAAATCAGGTCAGCAGAGAAGCTGAGAATGTATATTGTATTTCAATTAGACCCTGCTACCCCCACCCCTGTGCTGCTCTTGCTGAATTGTTTTGGGGCGATGTCATCAGCCTGTGCTGAGAGACAAGGAAGGAAATAGCACAAATGACACTCATTGTGGTCTGTCTCATAGGAAGGTTGTCAAGGATTTTTTTTTTTAACATATCTCAGTATCTATTTATAAGGATCCTTAGAGAAAGGCCTAACTGATTTTATGAACAAGAACAGTGTAGCACTCCTGAGAAACCATTCTCTTTTTTTTTTTTTAGAGACGAGAGAGAGAGAGAGAGAGAGAGAGAGAGAGAGAGAGAGAGAGAGAGAGAATTTAATATTTATTTTTTCGGTGGTCATAATATCTTTATTTATTTATTTTTTTAATGTGGTGCTGAGGATCGAACCCAGCGCCCCGTGCATGCCAGGCAAGCGTGCTACCGCTTGAGCCACATCCCCAGCCCAACCATTCTCTTTTTAACCTTTTAAACCTGTTTATAAATATCCAGTTTCCTCTTCTCCCTGTAAAGGCTGTAAGGAGATTTACACTCTCTCTGAAATGAGGCAGAGAATAAATAAATAAATAAACAAATTTTATATAAATGAATTTTTATTATGTTTAAATAAAGTTATGAAAAAATACAAAGACGGTGATTAAATACTCAGGCATTTTCATTTTATTTCTGCAGCAGAGTTTCAATATGAACTTCTCCTAGATTTATACTGGTTACTAGTTATATGATGCTTAACTTTCAAAGCTCTGGAATTAAAAAAAAAAAAAAACAGTACTCTCTTTCCACTGACGTGTCCACACACTTCTAAGTTATTTTGCTATCACGTTTTTACAAATGAACATTTCAGTAGCAGCATGGGGTCAGGGGAGGTTGTACCGAAGGAATGGGAGATGTTGATGGGTTTGGGGAGTTGGTGAGGGGAGGTCCATTATGAGAGCTTCTATCAGAGCAGATTAACTTCAGTAACCAAAGCCCCAAGCACCAACTCTGCCTAGCAGGCATCACTGTACTTCAGTTTCATTTATAAATTGTGAAAAACTAAACAAAACAAAACACTATTTGTGAAAATATAATATATCTACCTTTTAGGAAGAGCAAATGAAATAATGTATGTGGAAGGTCTTTTTTTGAAATAACAAGATGCAGGGGCTGAGCTTGTGGCTCAGTGGTAGAGCACTTGCCTAGCATGTGGGAGGCCCTGGGTTCGATCCTCAGCACCACATAAAAATAAATAAATAGAATAAAGGTATTATGTCCATCTACAACTAAAAAATAAATACTTACAAAAAAAAGAAAAAACAAAAAGAAATAACAAGATGCAGTAAAAAAACAAAACAAACAAACAAAAAACAAAAAACAAACCAAGGCATTTTTACTATTGCCAGCACTTGGTAGCTGTGGGAAGGTATTTCCTTGAATCTCCCATACCTTTTCCTTTATTTCTGATGACTTGTAGATAAACTGGAACCATGGGAAGTGGAGAGGTTGAGTGATCTGTAGATTATCATCCTGAGCATGAGTTGCCTTTTCCCAAGTATAAATAGCAGCATTTCCATATTGCAGTTTAAGAAAAAAAAATGTTTCCAACTGTGAATTAAGACACATGATGGTTGACCTGGCGATGTCTTGGCTCCCAAACAGAAGCAAGACTTTTTCCCATCCTATAGTTATATTTTAATGGGAACTTAAGACTGATGGTTTTATCTAAGCATATAGCCATTTTGCCTAAAGTCTCACCAGAGTGTATTTTTTGTGTGTGTATTTCTTAATTTCATTTAACAAATGGAAATGAGTTTTGTGTTAATATTATTATCATCATCATAATTTTACAGAGGAGGAAACTAAGAGAAATCAAAATCCCATTCCAATTCATAAATCTTATAGTAAATAGGTAGAATGAGACATGGATCTTAGGCTTCTGATTTCAAGTCTCATGGTGTTTCCAGTTCACACTCTCTAAATGACAGAAATTGAATAAATATATCTAAGTGATTCACAGAGCAGAAGGGAACAACAACATAATCACCTGGTTATCAAGAAACAGGAATAAACTCATTTAGAAGTATATGAATTACATCTTCAAATAATATAGCCTTATGAGATTTTCCTAATTTCCAGAAAACTTCTCAGTGAAATATTTCTAAATTTAAAGTAAAGGTCCAATTCTTTTTTTATTCTGATAAATATAATAAACATACTATGTATGTTTCCAGGATTTCTGGAAACTCTATGGTATCCAAGTCAGTTAGAAAAAGTCAACAAACATCTCAATATATATGAGAACTTGATGGCCATATTTATGCTTTGTATGATTACCCATGTGTGATAAAGATGAAAATTTGAAATGTTATAAGGTGAGAAGAATTCAATCCTTGTATTGATCATTGAACACAGTAGAGTTCTGTTACAACAAAATTCACTATTATCAGTTTTTATATAGGCCAAAAGTACAATCATGTCCCTAGAAACCTATCTACTTGAATGGTAGGTCACTCAAAGTGCAGTGATAATAAAGGGTTATCATACCTTTAGAGAGAAGGCAAAGGTGATTGGCTAAAGAGTGCAAACTAAGCACCTTCATCATTAAATATGTCCCTAGTAATGTCAGAAATCATATATTTTTGGAAATAATAAATTAAGCTCTAGACAACTGGCAGCTGGAAGTTAGCAGATAAAACTACACATGACATACATATTTTCTCTACACTAGAAGAAGCTATAAATTTTCATAAAAAGTTCCATGTCAATGCTAATACTTTACAAAAGCTTTTTAAAATAACTAAGGAACAAGCTAGACAAATAATAAAACAATGTCAAAATTGTGTGACCTTTTTACCACAAGTTAATCTTGGAGTCAATCCTAGAGGATTGATACCTAACCATATTTGGCAGATGGACGTCACACACTTGCCAGAATTTGGAAAATTAAAATATTTGCATGTTACAGTTGATACTTCTTCTGGATTTTTGATGGGCTCCCTTCATGCCGGAGAAAAAACTAAAGATGTTATAGCTCATTGCTTACAAAATTTTGCCACTGTGGGTGTTCCAAAACAGTTAAAAACAGATAATGCCCCTGGTTATACTTCTACCTCTTTTAAACAATTTTGCTCAACATTTGGCATTACTCATATAACAGGAATCCCATACAATCCACAGGGACAAGGCATAGTTGAAAGAGCTCATCAAACTATTAAAATGTACTTATTAAAGCAGAAAGAAGGAATTGGGAAGGGGTATATATTCCCCAAAGATAAACTTAAAATAACCCTTTTTACTCTAAACTTTTTAAATTTGGATTCATCAGGACTTAGTGCTGCGGAAAGGCATATGTGTCCAAAAAATGTACATAAGCCCAAAGTACTTTGGAAGGATATTCTAACAGGACAATGGAAAGGTCCTGACCCAGTAATTGTCTGGAGTCGGGGGTCTGTTTGTGTGTTTCCACAGGGAGAACAGCAGCCGATTTGGATTCCAGAAAGATTAACTAAAGCGATTTCTACAGACCAAAAAGAAGATGATTTGGCTCAAATCCATAACAACTGATATCCAAAACTCCAGTTTGGCTATTCTTACATCTGCAACAGAACCAGGATGCTTTTTTCAATATCTATTTTATTATTGCCCTTTGCCATATCATGAAGTTCTATTTTGTTTTTTGAGCTCATACAGACCTAGGTTAATGTTTTGCTGATCAGTTCTATTTTTTGACTATAGAGTTTTTAAACATTGCAATGGAGATTTCACCTGTAAAAAGTTATAAGGCCTTTACTATAATGTTATGTGTTGTATGTATTATATTATGTGTGCACACTTGTGTTTTGTGTTATATGTTTGAATGTATGTATGTCCATATATCATATATGATGAGCGCTCATGATAAAATGGATCCAAATATTTTGTTTTTTCACGTGATTTATATGGTTTAATTTAAATTGGGTAAACAACTGTTGAGGATTGTTTTAATATGTAAACAAAAAAGAAGGTTAACAGATCTGTTTGTTTACTTTCACCTTTCCTTTTCATTATATTTAATAATTCTCTTAAAGATAATGTAAATTGTTAAGAAAATTGTTTTCTTTTAGTGCCTTCTGTAATGTTACATAATTTTTTCTTTAGCCATTATTGCCAGAATTCCTATCTTCATCCCAGTGCTGGTGAAGTCAAAGATAAAACCAATCTACAGCTTCTACAATAGCCATCACTGAACTGCTTGTAGAACTTGCCTGGACACATTGTGAGCTCACCTGTATGCATTGTGAACTATCTGTTGGTGCAGCGACTTGTGGTAGTGTTGGGGTATTTTTGCTGATGATGTCATTGGTGGTACAATTTTTCCAAACGGAGCCGTCAATTGGCTTGGTGTATCTTCCTCCCTTCTGCTTGTCATGATCGTCCAGCTAAAATTTGGGGGCCAACAGAGGTGAGGCAAAGAACCTCACCCCCCCGCTGGTACAAAGACCTCTCCACAGGTGTGGCTGTATACTGGACCGGTAGTCAGTGACGGGTAAGATCCAATTGCAATGGTACCAACCTAAGGACCATATGTACTATTGGACAACATAAGGCAGGCACGGTCCCTAAGCCACATGCTTGTTGTTTAAACAGAGAGGGGGAGATGTTGAGAGCCACAGCCGAAGGGGCCCCAGCAAACTTCCAGCTGCCAGCAAACTTCCAGCTGCCGGCTGATGATTGGCTCACAGCGGCCCCAGCAACATCTAGCTGATTGGCTCCTCGGCCCCAGCAACATCTAGCTGATTGGCTCCTCTGCGGTGATGCTCATTGGGCTGTTTCCCTGCCCTTTCAGACCACGGAGCTGCTCATTGGGGGACTTTTTTGGCTCCGCCCATGTGACCCAGCCAATCGGCCTCAAGAGCAGGAGGATTGTGGGAGGTGGAGAGAAGCTTGTGTGGGAGAGAGAGGCTTGTGGAAAGCCGGTGGTGGCAGTTGAGGCTCTGAGGGTTTTTCCTGAGAGGCTGTTTTGTTTGGCGTGTGTGGTTCTAAAAATAAAGTTAGTTTCTTTTGACAAGTGGCTCCTGATTGTGCCCAGCCAGACTGCGGCAGACAACAAGGATGTACCATCAACAAATCAGACATTTTTATTCTTCTGAAGGCAAAAAAGAAAGGTGAAAATCAGTAGAGAATGTTCATCCCTCAACACTGGCATCAATGGATTATTGAAGATCATGGTATAATATCTTAAAAATTCTGGGGGAAGACGATTTTGAACCTGAAATCCTACATTCAGATGAAACAATATGTAAGGAGAAAGGAATAAATAAAGGCATCTTCAAAATAAGCAACAACTCAGAAATTTTATTTCCACAGAGAGTATTGATGTCACACTCTAGGAAAATAAAATATTACTTCAAAGAAGAGGAAGATTAAGGATAAGAGCGATATTAGGTATATAAAGAAACCAGTAAGAATCGTGGTTGTATCTAATCATCCTAATGTCTTCATGAGAGTGAAGTGGCTTATGGGTCACTTGTAGAAGAATAGGAATGTCATGCATTTTCCAACCCAATGAAAGGAAGGAAAGAGGAAAAAGGAGCAACAAGAAGGCACAGTAAATTATAAATATTAGATCATAATAAAGAAGTAAAAAGTTTATACTTACCAGTAATCTCAAAAATGTGAATGTGTTATATTTTTCTGTTAAAAGGCAACCCCTTGTTTGGGTTAAAAACAGTCTCAAACTGACCAAAAAAGGGAAAAGGCTTATAAACATAATGTTAATGATAAGGAAAATACATAACAATTGATATAAATAACTTTAAAAAAATTGTGATAATTCTTTACTTGCCCTTATAGGAATAGGCTTAAGATTTTAGATGCAAATATTTATTTTTTTTAATAAATTCTTATAATTGATTTACAAGGAAATAAAAGGTAGGAAAATATACTTTCCTTAAAAAAGGAACCAGTCCAGATAGTTTTCAGTCAAGTTCATCACACTACCAGGGTTCCATGTTATATAAAATGTTTCAAAGCAGAGGAAAAGATGGAAAAATTTCCAACTTAATTAATATGCTAAAAGCAAATATAACATAAAGAAATAGTTTGTAAAGCATCAAAATAATAAAATGCTTAGAAATAAGTTAAGCAAAATAATGGCAGAACTCATAAAATTGCAAAACTTTCTTGAGATAAATGAATGAAATAAATCAAAAGACATCCCATGTTCATGGATCAAAAGATTTAATGTTGTCAAACTTAAGATGGCAATCTTCCACAAATTGATTCACAAATTAAGCATTATCCCTATCAAAATTCTAGCTAGTTTCTTTGCAAAAATTGACTAGATGATCTTACAATTCATTTTGAAATATAAGACATCTCAAATAGTCAAAACAAAAAATCTTGAAAAAGAAGAGGAAGTTGGTAGACTTACACTTTCTGATTTCAAAACTTTCTACAAAACTACAGTAGTTAAGAATGTGGTACTAGCATAAGAATAAACATTTAGATCAATGAAATAGAATTCAGAGTCCATAAAATAAGCCCTTACATTTGATTTTTTGCATGAGTAACAAGACACTTCAACAGAGGAAAGGATACTTTTGTTCAGTATTGGTGCTGGGAAAATGAAATATTTTTTGAAGTGAATTTTTTTTTCTCAGATGCATGCTATTTTATTTTGCTGTAATCACAGGAACCTATTTTACATTTTGCATGTCACATAACATTTTGATAATAAATGTTCATTCATCTCTTTATGGTCTTCTTAAATGAAACAATTTTCCCCCTTTGGGGATTAAACTTAGGGGTGCTCTACCATTGAGCTACTTCCCTAGATTTTGTTATTTTTTATTTTGAGACAGGGTCTTGCTAAGTTTCCCAGGCTGGCCTCAAACTTGCAATCCTCCTGCTTCAGCCTCCTGAATTCCTGGGATTACAGGTGTGTGCCACCATGCCAGGCACGACAGTGCAATATTAATATACAAAAGAATGAAACTGAGCCACTGTCTCATACCATATACAAAAAGAAATTCAAAATGGATCATAGACCAAAATGTAGGAACTATAACTGTACAATTTGGAAAAAAAATAGGCATAAATCTTCATGACCTTAGAATAGGTGATAGTTTTCTAGATATGAAACCAAAGCAAAAACAATGAAAGAAAAGAGTAGATAAATTATATACCCAAATTAAAAGCTTTTGTGCTTCAAAAGATACCAAGAAAATAAAAAGAAACCACATAAATGGGAGGAAACATTTGCAAATCATATATCTGATTAAATGAGCTGCATGCGGAGTACTTAAATTCTTACTTCCCAATAATAATTAAAAAGCCAATTAAAAAATAGGCTGAAGATTTGAATAGGCATTTCTCCAGTAAGCATATGAACAGATGTTTACCATCATTTACTATGGGGAATATGAAATCAAAATCAGACCACTGTACTCCCACTAGACTGACTACAATAACCAGGCAGAAAATAACAAGTGTTGACAAGGATGTGGAGAAATAGGAACATTCATATGCTGCAGGTGGGAATGGGAAATGTTACAACCTGTTTGGAAAACAGCCTGGCAGTCCTTCAAAAGGTTAAACATGGATTTATCACATAAGCCAGCAGTTCCACCCCAAGGTATATACATTTCAAGAGAAAAGAGACGTTTCAAAAGAAATGAAAATCTGGGTGCTTGCAAAAACTTGCACATGAATATTTATAACAGTATTATTTATAATAGTCAATAAGTGGTAACAATCTCAATGTCCATCAACTTATGAGTGGATGAACAAAATATGATATATGTATACAATGATATTATCAGCCATCAAAAGGAAAGAACTGATATGTGCTACCACCTGGATGAACTTTGGAAAGTTCTATTATGCTGAGTAATAGGATCCAGCCTCAAAAACCAACTATTATATGATTACATTTATGCAAATTGTCCAGAACAAGCCAATCTATAGAGCCAGAGAGTAGATTAATGTCTGCTTAAGGCTGGGGGATGAGTCTGGGTAAAATGGGGAGTGAATGCTAATGGCTGTGTGGTTTCTTTTGGGGATGACAAGAATGTTTTAAAACTAATTGTAGTGACGATCACACAACTCTGTGAATATATTAAAAAGCATTGGATTCTACATTTTAAAGGGGTGAACTATACCTCAAAATTACAGAAAGGAAAAGTAAATAAAAAGACCAGAACCCAGTTTCAGTTATTCACTGCCAACATATTTAAGTTTTATTTTTTTACTTTTACTTATTTTATATTGGCAAATCAAAACAGCAGTGTATCAAAAGAATATTATTAGTCTGGAAGTTTTAGGTTAATCAATCATTAGTAAACACGTTACCAAGATTATAGTAAAAGTTTTCACCTGGTTCTAGTCTCATTAGTTTTCTCCCAGTAAGGAAAGGGCCAGGTACTACCATGTGGGAGTTACAGCCTCAGGTTAAATTGTCTCATACAGTTTCTAGAAGTGGGATGACGCAGAGATTGGTGCCTCTCCTTTCAGGGATAGAGCAGTCCCCTTTCTGAGTCTTAAATTTCTGCTGATATTCACAATGTAATCATCGTTTCCCTGAATTCTTTTCTTAGCTCATGTTAATATGAGCTTCCTTATTGATTCTGTTACTCTTTTAACTGAGCCTCCCGTTATTTTTGATATACACTATACCCACATTACAGTTTGCCCATCATGGGCCGTGATCCCAGACCCACCACACTGTCACGCTGCAAGGCTGCACAAAGCTCTGCCAGCGGTCACACTGACAGGCACACCTGAGCCACAGCCTGTGGAGCCACGCACGTCCTCGTCAACTTCTTTTCCACTGATGTCATGGACTTCATGTTTTGTCAATTTCTTAGGCCATTGGGTCCACATTTTCAAGAATTTTGAATTCCATCTTCTTATTTTATTGGAGACATTTTTTTTTGTATTGAATGAGTTTACAAATGCTGGTAAAATCAACCTCCCCCAAGATTTAGGTTCTTTTTTTTTATTTTTTGGGCAGAATTAGATCTCATCTAATAAAGAAATATTTGTGTGGCAAAATAGCAATAGCTTGCATTTACTGAGCATGCACTGTGCGCTGGAGCGGGGATAAGTGCTTTATGTGCAACATTTCTATTATTATCCAGCCTCGTTTTAAATTCAGGACCACAAATTGCCGTCAGTGATGCACTTCTGACTGCACCTCCTGGGATGTTCTTTTCTCAGGCTCCATGATGGATGATGGTTTCATATATCTTCTCTCTCCTTAAATTCAAATGCCTTTCTCTTTGTTCATTTTCTTGTGATAAACCTTATCGTACTTTATTGAGAACATAGAAACTATTAGACAGGAACAAACATAATCCAGCCATCCATTCTCCAAATTTCCCTGCATTTGTACCCTGTTCTCTGCCTTGCCACTTGTTATAATGAATGAAGTGTCCCTGTTTTTCTCTTCTGCCCTCTCAAGGACATTGCTCCTGTATTCTCTCTCTCTCTCTCTCTCTCTCTTGCACCTATGATGTGCCCCTGTGTATGGTATTCCATAAGGATGCAAATGTTTTCTAGACTCTTCCTTCCTAAAAATCAAAAGCAAAAACTTCCTTTGGACTTATATCCTTTCCTTTCAAGGATGCATTTCTCTGTTCCTCTTCTAAAGCATTATCTATGCTCAGTCTCTGCACTGGCTTGTGATCTGTCTCTCTTCTATCCTACTAAACAGGTTTCCATCTGCATGGCTACATTGAGGCTATTCTTTGTCCAAGTTGGCTTGATCTTCATATTGCCAACCCAATGCCATACCACCAGTTTCGTTTTACCTGACCCTGTTTGAAAAAGTGAACTACTCCTTCTCTTTCTGTAGCACCTTCCTCTCTCTCTCTCTTTTTTTTTTTTTCATATCATTGGTCACACTCTGTCTAACTCCTTTATTGGCTCTTTGTTCAGCCCGTGCCAGGTGATCAGTGAAATAGGAGGAAAGTGAGAGATGGTGGTTATCTTGGAAGACACAGGAGGAAGCAGAGGAGAGTCAAACCCAGTAGGCTGACAACCTTGCCATGTGCTCAGTGGCATCGTGGTGCTAGGATGAGGGGAACTGAGCAAAAGCAGATTAGGAAGTGATTTCCGAGCAAGGAAGTCACAGATCATTGTCATTTGGGTTACGTTGGTGGTAATATGCCAACAGCGAGAAGGATGTGCATTGGAACTTCCATTTTGAGTTAAAGAAAAAAAATAAAGACAGGGAGGAAACTATTCTGTATTTGAGGAAGGGAAGCAAAGAACAAATATGTAAATAAAGCCATTTAGCCTTGAAAAATGGATAGGATATGGAAAGAGAGCGAGGAAACAGATTAAATAAAAGAAGGTCTTAACTTGAGTTCAGCTCATGTTAATTCTCTCTGAATATTAGGCTTTTTAAATAATAACACTCTTAACCAGAATCAGGAGAATTAGCTGAGCTGTCAGTAATAGCAGGGAGTTTGGAGGGCAATGTCATTGCTTCTTGGAGTATAATTCCAAGACAAGTCAAAGATCTAAGGATCTTTAAGGAATGCACTTCTGACTGCACCTCCTGAATAATATAGATACTAATAGATAATATAACAGAAAATATTCTCAGTAGCATTTTTCATGGTTACAGCAGAAAAGGATTTTATGTGACTCTTTCTTATAGAGTAAAGAAGACCTTTGCCTTCTTAGAGTCTGTTGTGCCTTTGTCAAAACTATCCAATTACAAAAATCAAATCTGGCTTTTCAGAGTAAACACATTATTTTCTATGTAATTGCTATAATTAACTGTGGAAATATCACCGACCCTTTAGCAGAAACAGCAGATGGAATGAGATTTGTCTTCATGCGTGAGCTGGGATGTTGTGAAACTATAATCGTTAGCTATGAACTCAGTCACCACATTGTGTCGGTGGGGTGATAAGATATCAACAGTGGTGGAAAAGGGGTCTCCAGTACACGGTCTTTCAGTGAATCAGAATGATAATTTCTGGTGTCTTTAGGAAAGCCAATTAAAAAGGGTAGAGATTGTGACATCAGTTCAAGCAACAATTTGATCAAGTTTCAGAGCAAAAGAAAGTACTCCTCTTTCCTAAGTTTATCCCACTCTTTCAGCTGGTGGAGTGGCTACTGATCCCCAGTTCTGGAAGGAAGCCCGGGGGCTTTTCCAGACCCTACTTCCCTTCCTCTCTGCTCTTTCTACTTAGTCTCTGGGTCTACCTCCAGTTCCCAAACACCTGCTTTCATTTTCAGTCCTGTTCTGGGCTTGGGTTGGGTGGTGATTAGAGAACAGGATCATATGAAATATTAGGAATTGGGGAGAAGCAGGGGTGGGCATGTGTATTCCATTTTTTCCCTCATATTTTATTATGGGAAAATATGTACATAGTGGTGGGATTTCTTATTACATATTCTTACACATGCATAACATAAAAATATAATTGGGCCAATATAATTTCCTAGGGGCATGTGTATTTCTAAGAAGCCTTCCTAATCCCCCCTCCCCCACATGGTTAAGAACTTTTAGCTATCATAGAGGTCCTCAAGGTCAAAAAGGAACATACAATTGTTCAAACAGACTCCCTAGACCCCAAAGGCATCATTTTGGAAGAATAAGGCAACATGAAGGAGATGTGAGAAAACAGGAAGGAAGGTAGGGAAATCCAGGGATGTTTAAAACAGATCCTTGACCCTCTGAGCCTGTCTCTAGGCAATGTGACTACTCAGCCCTGACTGAGCACCTCCTCCACAGGCATGCCAACCTTAGTTAATTCTGGGTTTTACATCATTTTCTAGACCACAGGTTTCCAGAAGGCAGGAGTGGATTCTGTAGAAAGTCTCCTTAGTTATAATGTATTATGACACTAAAAAAATAAAAGTGATTAAAAAATTAAAACCACAGAATAACTGTTCAATAGCTTACTATTAATCATAGATGGATAACAAAATGCACTGGATCAATCCAGACACGCACATAAATAAAGTACTATGCTAAATGACAGGAAGATTCTCCTTTATGAAGATGAAGAAATGACTCATGAAAGTAGGTGAAAAACAGTATCTTAATATTGATTCCCCAAAGTCTGCCCATATATAGAACTGTCTGTAGATAAATGCCTTTGTGGGCGTGTGGGACGCTGACAAGATGCCCTGCATTTTCTCTGGGGCCAACCCATCAGGAAGGAGATAAGACTGGAGTCCTCCATAGGATACATCAGACTAGTGCTGTATGGGGAGCCCACTAGTGAGAGGCCAAAGAGGGCTTTTGAATAACAGGAATGTCTAAGTTGAACTTCCAACTATTAGTAGATATGCTATGCAATGGTTTAAATGTTTGCATCTCCCCAAAATTAATATTGAAATTTAAGCCCCAGTGCAATAGTATAGAGGGCTGGGGGTTTATTAGAAAGTGGTTCGGTCGTTAAGGCTCCTTGCAAATGGGATTAGTGCCCTTATGAAAGGACTCAAGGAAGTCTATTTGTCCCTTTTTGCCCTTGCATCATGCGAGGACATGGTCTGAAGATGCCATCTTGGAAGCAGAGAGCAAACTCTTACCACACACAGTAAATCTGTGTGTGTATATATATATATATATATATATATATATATATATATATATATATATCAGCAAGCATGGGCCTAGGTAAAAAAAATATTGGTATCAGGAGTGGGTACTGTTATAACACCTTAAAATGTAGAATTGACTTAGAACAGGGTAATGGGTGAAGGCTGGGCTGTAAAATGCTATTCTGGTGAGGTCTTACAAGAGAACAAAGTTTTAGGGAAAGCCTCAATCTTCTGAGAGATTTTTTTTTTCACATTTTTAGTTGTAGATGGATACAATATCTCTATTTATTTTTATGTGGGGCTGAGGATCGAACCCAGGGCCTCAAGTGTGCAAGGCAGGCGCTCTACCACTGAGCCACCACCCCAGCCCCTTCTGAGAGATTTTCAAATGCAACTACTTAGAAGGTGCCAGAAGTATTGAGAGTAAAAGCAATTCCAATGCAGTCCTAGATGGAAATGAGGAACATTGTACTGGGCAATGGAGGAAAGGCTACCCTTTTATATAAAATGGCAAAGAACCTGACTGACTTATATTCATGTCCCACTGTTTTCTGGAAAACAGGACTTGTGAGTGATGCATTAGGATATCTGGTGGAAGAAATCTCCATGTCAAGTGTTGAGGGGGCTGCATAGTTTTTCTTGACTGCTTATCATAAAAAGTAAGAAGAAGGAAATGAATTAAAATGGAATTTTTTGATCTGGAGGAAAAAAAGAACTTAAAGAGTTGGGAAATTCTCGACCATAAAAAGTAAGAGAACATGTTCAGTGATGAACATCAAGGGTGTGGTCAAGCAACTGTTTGGCAAGGAGATTAGGTCCGAGTCTGAGGAAGCCAGGTGCTATTGATCAAGACCATGGAAGAATGACCTGAAGGCATTTTGGATATTGTCCAGGCTGCCACTCCTAATCATAGACCCAGAGTGACAAAGCTCTGAGTGCAGAATTATTTTAAAGGAGGGGACCAAGGTACCTGTGAGACCATGGGCTCACTGCCCAGCCCGGCCTCAAGTCTCTGCTTGAGACTTGGGGCACTGTATTTCTCAGCTGCAGTGGGTCCAGGTGCAGCTTGGGTTCTCTATGGAAGTCACAGGTGATAAACCTTTGTTCATCACAAGGTGATAAACCTTGGCAATGTCCATGTGGTGCTAGTTATACAGGTGCACAGAGTGCACAAGCTATGGGGGCATGACTGTCTCCATTTAGATTTCAATTATACCCTGAGAAGCCTTGGGGTTCAGATAGAGAACTGCTGCAGGAGCTGGACCTTGTCAGAGACCCTGGGTCAATGCCTAGTAGAGCCATGGGGTAGAACTACCCCTGAAATCCCTGAGTAATAGAACCTGGGGAAGCTGCAGCCATGAGGCTCTAACTCATGAGAGCTTCTGTGTAGACTGTACCCAGCAAAACTGTCAGAGTGGGCTCATCCAAAATCTTGGGAGGCCCAACTTACATCCTAGTATGTCCAAAAGATGGGATATGGAGTCAAAGATTATTCTATAGCCTTAAAATTTAATGTTGTTTGCCATGTTGGACTTTGGATTTACTTTGGACTAGTTACCCCTTTTTCCTTTTTATTTTTCCGTTTTGGAATGTAAGTGTCCACCCCATGCCAGTCTCCCATTGTGTTTGAGAAGTGCATAACTTGTTTGATCATATGCCTAAGGATGAATTGCACCTTAAATCTCACCCATTTCTGATTTGGATGAGACTTTGAATGTAAGACTTTTGAGTTGATGCTGGGACGAGTTAAGAACTTTGGGACTATTGGAATGGAATAAATATATTTTGTATGACAGATGGACATGAATTTTACGGGGCCAGGGCAGAACATTACAGTTTGAATATTTGTCTGTCTCCAAAATGCATATTGAAACTTAATTCCCGAGGCAGTAGTATTAAGAAGTTGGGAATTTAGAGAGTGATTAAGTCATGAAGTCTCACTCATAAATGGGATTAGTGCCTTTATAAAAGGGCTTTAAGGGAGTCTGTCCCTTTGTGCCCTTCTTTCATGTTAAGGACACAGTGAGAAGGAGTCATCTTGAAAGCAGAGAGTGAGCCCTCACCAGACACCAAATCCAATGGAAGCTTGATCTTGAATTTCCCAGTCTCCAGTACAGTAAGAAATAAGTTTCTATTATTTATAAACTACTCAGTATAAGGTATTTTGTCATACTAGCAAGAACAGACCAAGACGTGCTGTGTATATCCTCTCTCTTCTGCTTCTTCCAGCTCTGCCAATCTGCTCTTTGGTGAGGTTGAGCAGGGTTGGGTGATTACTCTTTTGTTGAATTAAGTGAATATGGTGAAACTTTTGAATTTCTTGTTTGGATTCATATGGTACCAGTCAGAGACTACAACTAGAAACCATTGATTTCCATAATCATAAATCCACAGGCTTTTGGGAAAGGCTTTGGCCTTCACAGGAAATAGAATTAGGGATGTAAACCGGTGTAGGTGTGAACCTAGATTTTGAGTGGCATGGTGGGCGCCTACCCTCCCTCTCACTCTTCACTTTGTTACACTATGATTCTAAGGAAGGGTGGGGGATCATCACAGAGGAGGTGACATTTGAGTTGAGCATTCTTAAAAGATGAAGAGGGATTTTTCAATGTCCAAGCAAATCATTCCAGGAGAATCCAAAGTAAAGTGGGACGACTCAGAGTTGAGAAATGTTCTACCTTGAATGGTCTGTGACCCTCAGCGAGTAAAGGGGTCCTGCTAGGAGCTGTTACCTGGAATTCTTATAGGGTTACAGCTCTGATAATGCTTGGAAAGGCTTTCCAATCTCATTTAGATTTACCTTTTCAGCATTAGCCAAGAAGTCCATTTTCCCTGCAATCAAGGACAGAGTGCAGGCTAAAGAAAGGAGAATCCTAACTGCTTCAAGTCTAAAAGGGTAACTTACTGCTTGGTCATTACACAATTCATCAATCAATAGGCACCAAGATAATGTCAAGCTGAGTGACATCAGCAAAAGCTGTTGTGTCCAGATAGCATTTCAATAGCTCAGACTTCTGAGGAAGAATTGCTTCTGAACCTGGAGAACACAGTAACAGCATCATTTAAAGAAAAGGCACCTCAGTCCTGTAGCCATATGACAGCATCCCATTCATCATGAGGGTGGTTCTACAATGACACAAACTTCAAATGGGTGTAAATGCTCCTTCACAGTCTGTCCACAATGGAACATTCATTGCACATAGTCTATGTTTAACCAGGCAAAGAATTCTTGCCCTGCTGTCCTTCCATAAAGATTGGCTTAGCAACTTTTTTTTTTTTAAATTTCCTGGTGCATTGTCATGAAATGAATGAAAGAGTAGAGAAGAATAAATCAGAACTGAACAGTTTCTGAAGATTCAAATTTTCCTTATTACCAGGAAATAGCAAAGGTCATTTGAAAACAGAAGCACAACAGAAAATATTTATTACCACCACAGCCGACCAACAGTCCTTTGGTCTTCAATTAAGTAATTACCACACTGCCCAGGGAATGACGACGATAATGACATTCCTATCATCCTGTCACCTCACCACTCAATGCGTCATGGTTATGGCACTCATGGCTCTGAGCCATCTGGGCCAACTGCTTCTTCTCCTGTTACACGGCTCCTAGAGAAGAAGGCGGCTCTCACAGCCTTGAGGCTGTTGGCCTCAGTTCTGTCTCCTTGAATTTCCAAGAGCAGGTGCAAGACTGAATCCATGGCTGACTTGGAGGGACCATCTGAGTGCCAAGGGCATGTTGAATTGCCCTCTTTCTAGCAGAGTCTAGAGTCTCATGGAAGGTCTTAAGAGCTGACAGATAAACAGGAGGCTCAGTGCACTTCTCCTGCACAGACTTTGCCAAGCTTGCAAGCAGCTGCCACAGCCTGGCCAGGTGGCTTGGGCACTGTGTACCTGGAATAGAGGCAGGACTGGATACAGAAGGAAGCTGTTACCTGGTTCACCTGCCTCATAACACAGTGTGGCTCTTATCTGGGATGGAACAACACAAATCCCAGGACTTTATTCCTCCAGTGAGGACCACTGATAGGTTGGGGCGGGGGGTCTCTGTAATACCTCTCCACCTGTTCTGCTGCCTGTCTAGGAACTAGGGGTGCCATCAGGAACCAATTGGAAGGGAAATAATCTGTGTCAACAGAAGTGAGCTCAGTTTTCTTTTTCTTTTTTTGTAGTTGTAGATAGAGAGCATGCCTTTATTTTATTTGTTTATTTTTATGTGGTGCTAAGGATCAAACCCAGTGCCTCACACATGCTAGGCAAGTGCTCTTCCACTGAGCAAGTGCCCCAGCCCCAAGCTTGGTTTTCTAACAGGTAGATGGTTTCTAAACCTTTTTAGTCACAAATCCATCAGTAAAAACTATCTGACAAGGCACCCTCTCGGTATGTATATTCATTTATATATTACTTACATGTACTCTCAGCTATCCACATCTTGAGTACTTGGGAAGGTTACTTTTAGATAAAAAGTCTAAAAGTGAAAGGTCTACTATTTTCTTTTACCTGTCCCCAGTTGACCATCTTCTATACCCCATGTGCCATCTGTACCCCACTTTGCTCTAACCTTTGTGCTCCCCATATTCCAGGTTTTTTTTTTAATGGGGAAAGGAGGAAGGAGAGAGAAAAGATGAGCCATGGCTGGGCACTCGGGCTGTGTCCAAAGAAATCAGGAAAAAAGACTGAATATCTCAAACTCTCCCCTGACTTAACAATGAGGGCAGGAGGGTGCAATGGCATCCAAAAACTCTGTGTTCACTCTTAGCCCAGAGACAGCGTTTTAAATGGCACAGCTAACCTAAGCCAGAGTGGCTGGTGTGTCCTGTCGTGGCCCATGGGTCATGAGAGTGTGAACATGGGACTTTGGGAGCAGGTGCTTGGACCATTCATTACCCCCTGGGGTTGCCTGACCTTCTGTAGAAGAGGGGTTGGAGAGGAGGAGAGGTTTGGTAAAGCGTCCTCTCCTCCATCTTGGTGTTGGGATTCCTCCTTATCTTTCAGAGCTGGGGCAATTGTTATGGTGGAATTGTGGTTTGTCTCCCAAGGGTTTGTGTATCGACGGAAGCTTGGTCTTCAGTGTGGCAGTTTTGAGAGTTGGTGTGGATCTTTAAAAGGTAGGACGTAGTGAGAGTGCCTTAAGTCGGTGGGGCACTGACTTAAAGGATTAAGGTGGTTTCCTTGGGACCTCTGACTGAGTTCTCTGCAGAGGATTGTTATAAAAAGAGTTAGCCTGGCCCTCCCAGCTCTTTGGCATCCTGTTTTGAAACGTGAATCATGTGCTCCTGCCATAGTGATACTATCCTCCATGATGCCCTCACCAGTGCTGGAGCCATGCCCTTGAACTTCCAGGTCTGTGAGCTAAATAAACCTATTTTCTTTATAAAGTTATACTACCTCCATTATTTTGTTATAACGGTAACAACAAAATAGAGGGATGCTAACCCCCAACCCCAGGAAGGACCCAGGAACTGCTCACTTGATCTGCATGATCTTCAGTTCAGTCACTTGGTATAGGTAACCACAGCTTAGAGCTCAAGCACTTGCTCTGCGCCAGTCTCTGGGCAGGACCAATGAAACCCAGTTCCTCAAGAAGATCTTGGCGCCATGCAGGAGAAAGACATGCAAACACACACATGCAGTGCAGGAGATGATTTCATTTGGGCTGTTTCCCAAAGCAGATTCTAAATCAAGTTGTTCATTTGGGATGCAATCCCAGGATACATGATGAGGGAGCAGGAATGTGAGAGAAGGAAGAGAGGAAAAGTCACAAAAGGGGGCACCAATGAACATGTTACCATTGTGTGTAACCAAAGGCTTCAATCCCCCGAGGGACCCCTGAGGAACTCTGCTGACCTGTGCTACTAGAAGCATGGCCCACAGCATTGACTTCACCTTGGAGCTTGTTAGAAGTGCAACATCTTGGTCCCACACCAGATCCACTGAGTCAGAATTGGTCTGCATATTCAAGTTTGAGAAGCACTGCTTTAAATCTTTTATCTTTACCAAACATGACAACTTTGATATAAATATATGTATATATTTTAAATTTTAGGACTTGGTTCTGCCAAACTGTATCTAATAACTTTTTTGAGGTTTCCAATATGGGAAGTAGATAATGAAGCTTTCCAACTCCTAGAAAGCTCTTTAAAATGCAACTCCATTTACCTGTACTTTGTCATAATTATAACTCAGTTGCAGAGGCAGAAGTTTCGCATGACCAACTGTTCCGTAAAATGCAAATTTTGTACAGGAAATACTTCTAGGGGAAAATAGGCCATCATGCAATAAGTTATTTTTAAGGGAACATAACAAATGTCTCCTGTGCTTTAATGTGTCATCAAAAAATTCACTGAATAGAGGAGCTTTATGAAAGATCAAGGCCGAGAGAGAGAGAGAGAGAGAGAGAGAGAGAGAGAGAGAGAGAAATCCTCCTAAAAATGTAACAGAAGTTTCACACATAAGTTGTTAAATGTCAAAAACAAATAGCTCAATAGTAGGCACTGGTGTTGACTTACACATCCTTTATGTAGACATGTGACTTCTGATATTCACTGATCTTCATTTCATTCCCAACACAGGAATAAATCTAAAGGGATAAAACTAATTTTTTCAGGTAGTGAAAAGTTATAGCCACCATAATACTGCATAATGAGACATCCTCTAACTTAGGGGTTCAAAGGGTCAATGGTTTATTTTTGCTCATTTGTCTACAGAGTGGCTTGGGTAGCTCTGCTGAGTTTGGCCGGGCTCCGCTGAGCTTAGCTCTAACTTGCAGATTGGGTCTGGGTCTGTTTCTTGGGCCTGTGGACTGCCTGGAGCATGTTCTCCCAGTGAATGACAAATCCAGTTCCATAAAAAACATTTCAAGGGCTGGGGTTGTGGCTCAGCGGTAGAGCACTCACTCAGCACGTGTGAGGCCCTGGGTTCGATCCTCAGCACCACATAAAAAAAATGAATAAATAAAATAAAAGGTATTGTGTTCAACCACAAAACTAAAAAACAAAACATTTCAAGTCTCCTATGCAGCAGCTCTTCTCTTGACATCCCATGGGCCAAACTCACATAGTCAAGTCCAAGATCAAGGAGTGGAGAAGTATGTTCCACCTGTCATGAGGCGAGTCACCTAGCCAAGCCCAACTTTAATGGCCAGGTGATGTCTGCCTCCCAGAGTTAGGAGATGAAGGGAGTAAATATTTGCAGAACAGTCATCTTTTGTGTCGTAAGCGTTAAAATTGAGGCATAGGGTTTTGAGCTGTAATAAGTTATAGTGCTGATATTTGAATGATCTCCTTATTCTAAGAGGAAAAGGTAGGGAAAAAACAACACAAAAACAAAACGTGGAGTACCTGTGGTTACCAAGCATTCCGCTGAAGGGTTCCTCATGTGTTATTTCATTTAACCTTTTTAACAGCACCACAAGGAAGATAAATGTAATCTTATTTTACAGATGAGCTGGCAGGTCTTGGAGCTGGTAGATGAAAAGGGCGAGAACAGAGACCAGTTTTGGGGGCACTGTCTTCAAAAGCTCTGGATATTGGGGTCACATTTCTTTTGCCATGGCAAATCAAACATTTATTTCTTAGGAGAAAGATATCTTTGCGCTGTGTCTATTTAACCCCTCCCCCCCCCAAACAAGAGCATGAAGAGCTGTGTATTTTCTGAGGAGAGCTGCTTGTCACTTGCCCTTCCCCCATCCCAATCATTCATGCACATGGGTTGGTCATGCATGGTTTTGGGGCGTCTGGCTTCAGGAGGCTGAATACTCATGTGATTTGGGTGTGATCTGGACCTTTTTTACTGTCTTACATGTTTTGCTTTTTTATGGGAATGGGAGTGTAGGGAAATCAGGAATTCTGGCCAGGAAATGCCTACATAGGATTTCAGATGTTCTACTGATGTGTACTCCCATCTTCCAGCAGAAGTGCCTACATGTTGGCTTATTTGTCAGTAATGTTTAGTGCTGTAGTTTGTGTCTTAAATGCCCCACAAAGGCTCAAGTGCTGAAGGTTTGGTGCCCAGCCTGGGGTGTTATTGGGAGGTAAGGGAATCTTTAGGAGGTGGGGCCTAGTGGGAGGAAGTTAGGTCACCGGGGATATGCCTTTGAAGCAGTGATTGGTATCCCACTCCTTCTCCTGTCTCTTTGCTTTCTGGCTACAACAAAATGAGAAGCTTCCTTTGCTATGTGCTTCTGCCATGTTATATTGTCTTGTCATAGGCCTAAAGCAACAGGGCAAACCAACCATGGCCTGAAGCCTCTGAGACCATGAGTCAAAGTAAACCCTTTTTTCCTTTCAGGTTGATTATCTCAGGTATTTTGTAACAGCAATGAAAAGCTAGAGAACATACTTAGTTAACCTTGTGCCAGGTACATTAATGGCGGTGTAAAGAAAGGTAGACTGAGGACTGAGAATGACCAGATTTATTCCAGGAATCTTGCTTTCCCTCAATGAAACAAAATTACCGGGTGATACACCAAGAAAGAAGAGAGTATTGGGAATAAAAAGAGCCATTTGGAGAAAACTTTCCTGATCTGCCTGCAAGTTTAGGTTAGGAATAACAGCCATATACCACTGACATTTTGGTCAGTGATGGGCCACATATACAATGATGATCACATAAAGTTATAAAGGAGCTGAACATTTCCTGGCACCTATTTATGTGTAGCCATGCTGATGTTCTGGCCTGTACATCACTCACATGTTTGGCAATGTAGGTATAAACAAAACTATTACACTGCCAGTCATATAAAAGCATAGCACCTAAAAATATGTACAGTGCATGATACTTGGTAATGTTAATAAATGGCTATGCTACTGGTCTATTTACTACATTATACTTTTTATTGTTATTTGAGTGTGCATTCCTTCCACTTATAAAAAAAGTTTACTGTAAAACAGGATGCTGAAAATAGTGGCCTCATAGAATTCCTCTTTATCATGTGTTCAATTTCATCATTTTTCTCTTGTGTTTGATTCAATCTCATGCTGTTTTGTCCTACATGGTCCTAGGAAAAATGGTTTATACCATCGGTATATAGATAGCCTGAGTATGCAGTTTTGTGATAGTACACTGCATAATGTTTGGAAAGTGACAAAAGATGCATTTCTCAGGACAAATTGCCATTTCTAAGTGACATGGACTGGATTGTAAGTAGAAGGCTGAGGGGGTCTTTTTGGGGGCTCTGCACTATCTCTTTTAGTGGCAACGGAGGAGAGGGAAAGCTCTGAGTTTCCTGTTAGGATTAGAATTTGTCCTGGGGAAAGAAGGGTTGAAGAAAATCCAGAGAAGCTGAAAAGGTGATAATTTGCAGGAACCAGGGGCAGGACTGTTGGACTCACCACATTTTGGGAATGCTTCAGCAATTTGGTTCAACAAAGATTTAATGAAGGGCGTTGGTTGCTGGGGATGTGGATTAATCCAGTGTTGTTCCTACTTTGGGTCTAGGTGGGAGGGAGGCACTAAGGCAATACAGACTGCAGACTTGAAACTTTTGACTTAATGTTTTGGACTTTTGCTTTACAACAAAGTGAGAAACTTCCTTTGCTATGGGCTCCTGTGCCACGTTGGGGTTTTGATCTCTTCAAAGCGATTCATTCACATGATCATGTTCTTAAAGTATGAAATCACCTAATCATCGGCAGAGTCAAATTCAAGGGTGGATCAGCCAGAGAACCAACCTACAGGGGACACTAAACCATCAGAGGAAGGAATTCTTTAGAAAAATGTGTATGTGTGTTCCAGAACTCTCTAAGAGGGTCCTGATGGTGGGGAGAATGATTGGAATGCCAAGTACCCCCGTCACTAACAGGCACACTGGAGTAACATTGATTGTTGCTATCCTGTGTTCACAAAGTGGGGTGGATATTTTTTTGGGGGGGGTGGTGGTGGAGAGAGAAGGCCATGTGTGTTTAAGGCCACAGCTGAATTGCTTGGGGAAAAGAGAGATGCTGGATGCTACCACTGAGATAGTCAGGGACCATTAGAGGCACAAAGGAATCTGCACTCCTGGACCTTGGCTCATAGCCTGGCAGTCATCAAAGGTCCCCACTTTAACTCATGGTGCTTCATTTAGCCTCACCCTTAAACAGTCTGGTCAGCTTTCAACCCCAGGTGCATTATCAGAGCCAGGTGCCCTCGCCAGTGCCCAAAGGGTAAAGCTGTAGAGGAGGTGCCAGGGGCCCTTAAATTGCTACTTGCTCTTTTACTTAACTCAGCCCTGTCACAGGGCCAGGATGCTGAAGTTAAAAAGCCCTCACGGGCTGCAGTGCACCCAAAGTCAATGAACATTCCTCAACGGCATCCCACCCCTGCAAGCAGCCGGTAAAACCAGCTCCTTTCTTTTGTTCCAGCAAAAAGCCTGCCACTTCCCTTCCCTCCCCAAGCAGAGCCCCCAGTAAGGGCTTTGCCTATATATTCATCATCATGTGACTCATTTCTATCCTCAAAGTTCCCGTGTTCAGAATCACCACCAGGCTCCATTTCTCCTCTGCTTGTGCTGTTTGCAAATCTCAGCCTCTCTTCTAAATAAAGATTTAAAGAATATCCATTTGAAGCTATGTGACGGTATTAGCTTGCCTGGACACCTACAGTTTAAGCTGATTGATCTGAAGGAGTCAGATTCCCACCTACCATATCTTCAGGACTTTTAATTACCCTCCCTCTCTTAATTTGATGCCCATAAAAGAAGATCTGTATTCTACTTTTATGCTGTGAGAGACAGGCTATGTGTGCCTGTGTATGCTTTTATAGGTGGATGTTAATTTCATTAGATTAATCGTGGGGAGCCAGATAACCAGAAATAGATTATAAATTAATATCATCTGTGTTTATATTATCCTAGAATAGTCATAAAAATTACAAGGAAAACCATAATTCTTTCTGAGAGTCTCATAAGACTTGCTTTTATAGACAGGAATGATGTCTAGAGTTAAATTATTTTATGAAAATGGTGGTACATCCCATATAATGCACGCCTTATTCCTCAACACCAGCTACTTTGGAGGTTGAAACTGCTGTATTTTCACTCAAATCTTGAGAATTAAGAATTTTTCTTTTTCCTTTGTCCGTGTCTTCAAAACCCATTTAAATATTTGATATCTCTATCTCTTATCTACTTTGAATAGATAATATGTTTCCGGGATTCAATTGGTTCTAAGGGATATAGAGTGACCCATTTACCCTCCCCCCCCCCCATCAAAGAGAAATCGCACTAGACATTTGTTAAAAATGGCAGGACAGATTTTATTCAAGCTACTGCAATAGGAGAGAGCTCATCCCTCAGCTCATTTTACAGCCAATTCACAGGGTGAGGGAAGCAGTGGATGGAACATTACTAAGAGGAAGTTGATTTGATGTCAGGGGTGAGGAGGGAGGAAGTGTCTTTATATCAAGGGTGGGGGATTCTCAGGAAACTGACTTGTGGGTACTGGGCTTGGCAGGGCCTCGTCAAGAAGAGGGCTTAGTTTGGTCGAGGAGGGAATCCTTGTCACCTTTCTATTACTGTGTTTGTTTTCTTTTAGTATTCTTAGACATCTTCTTTATATTAAAAGAAGTTTCATTTCAACCAGATCTGAGACAACCTTATGATCTATTCAGGGAAACGTTGGTTCTGGAAAGAACTGTAGGGTTCACCAGCTCGGTATGGGGTCTCAATTTTTCTCGTGTAAAATGAGGTTTCTGTGGCCTCCTCAGAGCTACCATAAAGATCCACAGATGCACGTGTGAGAACTCACTAGTGCCTGGCATGTGACTGTCATTGGGTAGCCCTTTCTCTCTCATTTGGTTACCAAACAAGCTTTACCCTGGATCTCTAATCTGAACCACACTAGCTACAGAGCCTCAGCAGACCCAGGGATTCACACTTGATGTACGTCTGTCTCTCCTTCTGGTCTCCACTGAGGAGCTGCGCATGTGTGAGAGGCATCCACAGCCTCTGATCTTCCCCCTGCCCCCCATGCTGTTGGTGGGCAGCAACGTCTGCAGAATGAGCTCTTCACAAATAAATGTTCTCAAGCCCATCCGATCACTGTTTTTACCTTCAACACCTTTAAAATGATTTTCACCTTGTGCTGCATGACATTGGTGGTTGGGGCTCATGATGTACCTAAATCCTCTGATTATTCTGGAAGTTGTCTGAATGAAAGATTACCTCAATTATGTGAGGGCACCGTAGCTAGTGTTTGTCTGGGTTGTTGCTCCGTGAAGGACACGTTCAAATTCCTCTTTGCCTAGCAGTCTCCCTCAGATATCTCAGTGCAAAGAGACAGCCCTTTCTCTTATGTGGGGACAAAAAGGCACACTGTGATGTGTGGTAGCGTCCTTTAAATTCTAGCTCCTTCAGTTAGAATACAACTTTTTCAACCCTTTGAGCCCACCACAGAGAAACCTGTGGACTTCTGTTGGTATTTTCACACTCATTCATTTCAGGTTAGTGGGGGGTTCCTGTTCCTATTTGGGGAGGGCAGGGGCCAGGGTCTGGCTGGAATGTTCTGGGCACTCCAGCCTTAGAGGTGCAACAACCTCCTCCCACCCCGCAACAGATGGGGACAGGCACTGTCCGGCTTCTGGATCAATGATGCCCACCGCACAGAGGCTGGCGGGTGGAGCTTCTCCTCTGATGTCTAATGCAGAGCTCTCAACCTCAGTGCTATGGCCATTCTGGGTTGCATAATTCTTCATGGTAGGTGCGGTCCTGTGCCTTGGAGGATGTTCAGCAGCACTCTTGGCATCTACCCAGTAGATACTGGCTGCTGCACGCGCCTACTAATTTGCATAAAAATATCTCCAAATATTGTCAAATGGGGTGGGGGTGCAAAATCACATCACACTATCCTCCTTGAGAACTACTCTTTTTGCTCAATTGGAGGTGGTCACTGAAATCAGAAGAATCTGCAATGGGTGAGTGGTGTACTGGGAAGGCAGGTGGGGGCGACAGGCTTTTTGGATCAGTGCAATTGCTGGTCACCTGTCTTCTCTATCCTCTACTCTTTTGTCTGGGCTCCTTTAACCGAGAAACAGACAAAAATCCACACACATGCAAACTATTTTCATAAATGACTTTTACTTCTTTATCATTTCTCTTGACAGTAGTTCCTGGCAATATGCATATAACATGAAGGCAAGCATAAATCTCAGAGGTCATCAAAGATATTGTCCTAATTCTCTTAAACCATTAAAATATTTTCATTTATAAAATTAATCTAAATATAAATATTGACACTAAAGATCAAAATCACTTGATGACAAAATAATTCTTCTGGAACTATAACATATGCTTATGGTTTTTAATAGTAAATTAAATCTTTGCACTTATTTGGCACAAGGAAACCTTTATAAAAGTTCAAATGCCATGGAGCAGGCTTCTTTTTGTTTTGTTTTGTTTTTTTGCAAGGCTTACACAGTACACGTTTTTGTCAAAGAAAACTGAAGAGTTTAACACTGGAACACAACAATAGTTGCTTTTCATGCCTCTTAAAGAAAACGTTCTATTTGGAAGTCAGATTTTGTTGTTGTGTTTTTGAAACTTGTTTTTGTTTTTGCTTGGAATCACACCAACAGAACAAAAAAGCCAAAGATTTACTTATTTCAAAGGAGTCGTTTCTGTTGGATAACACATACACAGCATCAGCAAGGAGTATTATTGGAAGATACAGAGACCCCCATCAGGAGTGGATCAGGACACACAACTCGGCAGCCAGTCGGGGCTGGAAATGTACATGGCAGCTAAAGAACAGAGAGGCTGAAGACAACGCAGGCTTTTGGGAGGCATTCCAATCATAATTAGCTCACAGGTGTGGTTCTGGCAAATTAACCTCTCTGGCCTTGGTTATCAATTCTAAAAAATGGGTATACTTACTGAAATAGGGATGCTGTGGAGATTAAAATGAGAACATTGCCTTCTTCAGAGCTGGCATGTAATAAACTCTAGTCACCCTATTCCCTTGCCTCCTTCTTCAGATCCATAATCAATGAGGAGCAAACACTTAAAAACATGTAAACGTGTTGCTAATGCCCAATTAATTGAGTGAAATTCCAATTCCACTTGCTTGTATAAATACTCTCTGAATAGTCATGCAGTTGAGTCAGATTCAAACAGACCATAAACATGCAGTGAGTGTCAGTTCTTGTGTCCCTTAAACTCAGTTTGTTCTTGATTCTTTTCATACTTTCAAATTTTCTAAGGCTATTCCCTAACCATTTTTTTTAAATCCATAAGATCATTTTGCTACTGTGCTGAATATTCATTAGGAAATCAATTTTGGAGGACACAAGTTTTCGTACGCGGTTATGTTTTGCAAGAATTCATTTACCCAAAACTCACTGAGGTGCGGCCATTGCTCAACGGAGTCATGTTGATTCTGGACATTGCCCTAGAAAAAGCTGAGCTAATGGTGGTCTTCCTCCACCCCTTCTCCTCTTCTGAGTGAGGACACTCTCAGTAAGTCTGTGGAGGAACCCCAAATTCTTAAGGAGACATTGTATCAGATGGACCTGGCATGATGGGGACGAGTCAGGGCTTTCCATTCTGTGGCCTGTGGCTGTAAAGCAAGGGGAATTGCTGGTAATGAGGTGGGTGAGGAGGAGGTAGCTAAGGGACACTTGCATGCTTGATGGTTGAGAGACCCCCAAGTTACACTGCCCTAAGTGCTCGCTACGGGGGCCTTTCCACTTTTCCCCTTAGCATCTGTAAGACAAGGATGCCTGTGAGAGATTTGGTTAT
This sequence comes from Marmota flaviventris, assembly GCF_047511675.1. Taxonomy (NCBI): domain Eukaryota; kingdom Metazoa; phylum Chordata; class Mammalia; order Rodentia; family Sciuridae; genus Marmota; species Marmota flaviventris. The sequence goes on along the minus strand of NC_092498.1, from coordinate 198,302,625 downwards.
GTTGATGAGGAATTAAATGATATCTCCATCTCCCTTCCCTCCACCCCCCTCCAATAATTTTCCATGGGACAAATGGTTGACACAGAATTCTAATTGAATCAAAGGGACTGAAAAACAAAAAGATTTTTACAGACAACACACAGTAGCAAAGCAAACCAGGAAAAGATGCATCTTTTGAACATGGAGCTCTGCCGTTGGAAGCCAGCATCTTGGTTTGCTGTCTTGGATTCTCCAGGAAGCCTAAGGCAGAGAGTGGGCAAGACCGCAATGCTGAAGTCTGAGGCTGCTTTCTGGGTGAGGTATCAGGACAGCCCTGTGCAGTGGAATGCTGTGGCCACCCCAGGCTCTCTCCTCAGGTGGAAATCCATACGGTATTCAATGGCTGTTGGGTCAAGGCACTGTTGTGTATGGCCGGAGGCAGTGGGTCACTGGCAGTGGAGCTCCGGTGGCGTTAATACAGGGCAGCAGACTCCAGGGCGGGCTCCTGAGGTGACATATGGAGCACACTGTCATCAATCACTTGGCAAATTGATTATGTTTGGCACTATGATCATAGGAAATGATTTTACACTTTCTACTTTTTGAAATTCATTGAGGTTCTCTTTGTGAATTGGTATGAAATCAACTTTTATGAATGATCCATGGAAAATTAGGAATTTAATCTGTAAAATATGATGTTAGAAAAATGTCTTAATCAAAGCTTAATAACAACCCAATTTAGGGGCTGGGGTTGTGGCTCCAGTAGTAGAGTGCTCGCCTAGCATGCATGAGGCACTGGGTTGGATTCTCAGCACCACATAAAAGCTAAATAAAGATATTGTATCCACCTAAAACTAAAAAATAAATATTAAAAAAACAACCCTATTCAGATCTCTAAATTGGTATTTATTTCCAGCGCACTGGGACTGCCAAAGGCTGATAGGAGAGTTTTAAACTCACTAACCACCACGGTCGATTGTGCTGTTCTGTTGTGTGCAGAAAGATGGGCTCGTGACTCTCCTATTTCATCAAAATCAAAACATCCTTACTCAGCATGTTCTCTGAATAAGTCTTGTCTTCCGTTCTACTTTGTTCGAAAGTAATATTTCTGCCCTGTCTTCTTTTGTGTGTGTGCGTGTGTGTGTTGTTTAGTGCATATTGTGCCTTGCTTCATTTTTAACCTGTGTGTATTCCTTTAAGGCCATTTATTTTTATTTTACTCAAAATAATCTATCGAAGTGAGAGCCACACAACATAATACTAACCATTTACAAGGAAATAATCCAGCGGCTTTGGTATGTTCACAAGGTTGTCCGCCCATCACCTTTGTCCAGTTTTCATACATATGCATCACTCCAAAGTCACCCCTTAGCCATCAGCAGTTTCCTCTTCTTCCTCACCTTCTCAGCTCCCAGCATCCACTGCCTACGTGCGATCTCTATGAAGGGTCATTAGCCATGTTTTTTCTAACCTGTTCCTTCCCTGACTCTCATGGTCTGCCCTTTAAGTATGAGAAAGCATCTTTTTGGCTCTTGGAAATAACGGCAGGAACAAGGTGAAAGGTCAGGGATATTGGCTGACCATGGAAGGGGCGACGAGCAGCTCTGCTGCCATTTGGGGTCACATTGGAATGGCTGTGTCCTCCATGATGCCATCACCTGGCACTTCTATGTTCACAAGAGGGACTGTGCAGGGTGGAGGGGAAGAGGGAGGGAGAGGCCGGTGATGCCCAGAAGGCAACAGAGCAGGTTTGCTCTCACTTCAGTCTTGTCCTCCCAGACGTGACCTGCCGTCAGCGCAACAAGTGTCACTAAGGCAGCTTAGCAGGATCACCACTCCTGTGCAAGCAGCACTAAGCATCTGCTGAAATTCTGATGCTTATGTTGGTTTTTAAGCAAATGGTCCTTTAACCCTCTCCTGATGATCTCTAGAGTTGGTACAAATTATCTACGGTCCGCACCTTTGCCACGTTTAGGGGCAGTGCCGACTCTTAAGGAAAGTGACATTAATGGCTAACAAGAAATTTAAAGAAAGAGTAAATCTGGATCCAAAACAGAATAAGGACTCCTACACCTCACCCAGACCTTACACACATATTTTTATTTCTCTTATATCAAACCTGGTTTCTCCAAAGAGCTGGAGATATAATTGAGAGGAGATAAATGAAGAGGTGACCATCACCAGGTGGATGTCATTCCCCCTCTCTTAGACCCTTATCCCCTCACACCCAATAGGCCATGAGGCTAGGCAGAAAGGATGCTTCCTGGGGGCTCTGTTAAAGGAGCCACAGAAGGAAGACTACAGAATGGAGATCCATCAAGAGTGAAAGGAAGGGCATCAGGACAGAGATGATGACATTTACCATCAAATCCTTGGCGGGGCTTTTCCTTTCTTTGGGCTCGTTGGTTGAGGAGCCTTGGAGGATAAAGTTGTGGTTAAATGTTTTCATGGTGGTCACCGAAGATGCCTCCATTTTTTCAGCTAAAAGGAAACAAAAAGGAACAGGCATTACCCAGAAGATGGCCTGATTAGTAAGGAAGAAAGACGAGGAGATCAAATCACTCAGATATTTTTTCCCCCTAGACTTGGCACTTCCTTCCTGTACATTTTTATTTTTATGATGGATCAAATAAGTCAAGGCATCATGGGTGGGTATCTGGGAAAAAGTATCTCAGGGATAAACCACCACAGTCCCTAAATTCTTATTTGCAATCCTGAAATATAAGACGCTGTAAAATCTGCACGTTTTTATAAGTTTGGAGTCAAAAATCATCTGATTTGCAAAACCTGACCTGAACTGACTTGTGGCCACTGAAGGTTCTTGTCCAGCATGAGGACTGTGAGTGTCCTCACGCTTTGCCGTAAAGATATTTGTGTTTTGACTGTCAGATGCTGCCTGGACACCATGTTCCCTTTTTGGTACACAAGCAATTATGGAAAACAAAGAGACCTGAGGTTTCAGATAACGAACTGTGGAACTGTGATAAATTTTAACTGTCCAAATAGGGGGGTGGTTTATGGACTATAAAAGTAAACATTTGATAAATATTTATTGAATGCCAAGAGGTGAAAGCAAGGTTCAAATGCACATCTCCTGACTTTCCACTCCCCTACTGTAAATCCAAATTTCTATTTGACATCATCATTATGGACTCCTTAATCCAAGGAAATGGCTAAATGTGAACACAGGGTGATCTGACTGGCATCACTGGAATCCCTTCCTGGTGGGGCACTGTGGAAGATGCTTTTAGTGTCCTGTGTACTTCTTCCCAATGGTCACCATTCCAGCACATTCTAACAGCATCCAATTGCAAGCACCACTACTCTCTTGGCAGATTCAGAAGTACCAGGAAGTTCATGCACCCGGATGTATCCCTCAGCCATGATGAATGAGAGCAGAAGGTCGAACACACCATCTTCCTACCCTGCAGGCAGGAAGCTCTGAGGTGCAGTCAACACTGTCTTCCCGAGGTCCCCAGGAGGATTTAGCTTCATTTGCCCAAAGAAGTAATAACTTACCAATTAACCTGTATTGGCTTCCTGTCTTTCCTTTCCCCGAATCTCCTGCTCTGCACCAGTGCTTCCTTGGAACCACTTCCCAAATAAACTTGTATTCCTAAACTTGTCCCAGTGTTTGCTTCTGGGGTGACCAGAAGCAAAGACAAGATAAGGACAAAGATGGGTGCGAATTCCCCATTGTATCTGGTCCTCAAACTCAGATCTCTGAGCTACTCAAAGGAAACAATTCAGCCTTCGTCCTTTGGTAGCTCTGTGGTTCTGGTTTGAGCTTACCTTTCACTGGTGGAGCGGGTAGTTTCCTCCTCTGCTGCCTTGATGTGTCTATGGTTTGTACCTACAAACACGACACTGCAATCAATACAACTTTGGTAAAGCCAAAGATATTTTATCTTTTGAACTATCCAGCTCATGCAATGTTCCACCAGAGGGAGCAAGGGACAAACACACCTGGTTCCTTTGCTTCTGATCCCGTTTTCTTGTGAGGCGCACACACGGTGCTATGTTTAAGCCTGCAATGGTCAGGGCTGAAATCCGGCTTTCGATATCAGAAATCTTCATGCAACAGAAAGATAGGATCGGTGGGGAGAAGGTACAGAAAGAATCGTTGTTAAAAGCGTTTGGAGTTTATAAAGAACACATCTGCTTTGATGCATGCACATTCATCCATTCAACTTTTACCAAGCATTTCTCTATTTAGTGTTGCAATGAGAAGATAAAATACAAAATTTTCTTTATGAATTTAAATTGCTAGTTTGGTAGCTCTAGAATGTGTTAATAACTCTGTCAGAGTATGCCTAGGGATAAATGGAAGCCAGGCCACTATGGGAGAGCTAGCCTACAGCCACCTAGATTGGCATGGGGTGGGGAGGAAGGGTCAAGGAAGACTTCTGTTATGGTTTGGACATGATTTGAGTATGTCTCCTAGAGCTTCACATACTGGAATCTTGGTCCTCAGTGTGGTGGTGTGGAGGTAGTGGAGGAAGCTTTAAGAGGTGGAGCCTAATGAAAGTTGGTTAGGTCACTGGGGGTGCTTCCCTTGCAAGGGACTGTTGTAGTTTTTACAGGACCCCAGTCAGTTTCCACAAAAGTGAACTGTTATTTAAAGAAAGCAATCCTGAGTCCCACTGGCTTCCTGTTTCATCCTGTATATTAGCCTATTTTCATTACTATCCCCAAATGCCTGAAATAGGCTAGCTTTATAAAGAAAAGAGTTTCATTTAGATCATAGTTTTAGAGAGCCAAAGGCAGGGCATTGGGATCAGCTTACCTTGGTGAGGGCCTCTTGGCTGAGTCACATGATGGTGGATATGAGATGATGTCATAACAGTGGGAACATGTATGGGAGTAATATATTACATCCCAAGACAGGAAGCTAGAGAAAGATGGCTGGAGCCAGGCTGGCTCTGTTTACAACAATCCTCTGAAGGGAACTGACTCAGGGATTTCATGAGAATTCCTTTAATTCCTTCTGTGGGCAGCACCCTCAGGGACCCAAGGACCTCCCACTAGGCCTCACCTCTTTCCACATTGCCACACTGGGGGTCATGCTTGTTAAAAGTGTTGTGAGTTTTTAGATTTTTTTTTTAAAAAATTGGTGCATTCTAATTATACACAATAGTGGGGTCAATTGTTACATATACACAAAAAGTGTTCTGCGTTTATAGCAAACAAATGAATACTCCAACACATAAGCCCTTGGGGGACACATTTAAACCAGATCCAAACCATTACACCCTCTGATCTCTTCTGCATCTGTGTTTCTGGTGTTGTGATGCCATCTGCCATGAGGCCCTCACCAGAGGCCAAACAGATGGTGCTACTTGTTCTTGGACTTTCAGTCTTCAAAACGGTGAGTTAAATAAACTTCTGTAAAAAAGCGCTCTGCCTCAGTTATTTTGTTACAGAAACATAAAAAAAAAAATACTTATTCAGATTCCACAGGAGGCAATACTTGAACTTTAAAGGGCAAGTATAATTTAAAGATCTTGCTTTCTTCTTCCATAATTCTATGAATCCAAAGCCACAGTATGAGGGTTTAGAGGCAAGGCCCGGCAGATCCCAGTCCAAAAACCATCTCTTCCATTCAGGGGCCAAGTGGCCTTGAGAAGTTCCCTCCTCTCTCTGGGCATCACTTTCCTCATTTGCAACATGGGAAGGTCAGAGAGCTCAGATTTCTTTCCAAGACTCTGAAGGCAGATGTAGAGAGCCAGAGCTCACTCAGTGCCCAGGAAGAGCACTGATCCTCCCCTTCCTCTGGGATGAAGAAGGCACTGTCCCTGCTCTTAGAAAAGTGCACTATGATAAGTGCTTAAATACACGAACTCATTATGCTTCAAAATAATTCTAGAAAGTGGTGACTGTTCTCTTTACTGTTATTTTTACAGACGGAGAGACTGTGGCTCAAAGGACTAAGGGACATACCCAACAGCATACCACGGAATCGAGGGGAGAGATGGGAATCACAGACCTTTTGCTGAGATGGTGCTACCTGGGTGTTGCTGGGGCATCAGATAGGTAGCCAGAGGCAGGCCACCAGCCAATGTGTGTGTGGACCACTCCCAGACCGCAGTGCCTCCCCAGTCCCTCTACAATTTGTGCTGCTCAAGACAAATCTTACTTCTGCTGTCATTTACTGAGGGCATCTTTGGACAAAATCTACAGGGATAAGATGCTATAGGAGGTGCATAGTTGAAACCTGAAGAGTCAGTTAATATGGAAGATGCTTCCCTTACCCCCTGCCCAAAGCAGGCAGTCTTGGTTAGACAAGGAAGAAGAGGTATGTGAAGACCAAGTCTGTCATAGCTGGTGAAAGAATGCAAGTTAAGCTCACCGACCGCCAACTTCCAGTAGGAGTCACTGTGAGGCTCTGCCCCTCCCTGGCACCCCAGATGCCTTCCTGTTTGACTCCTCAAATTTCATATTGAGAGCTGCATTCCTTTCATTTATAGGTCAATAAATTGCACAAGTCTCTGAGAAAAATTTCAGGTTAAGCTCTTATCAGTCTTTGCAACTGATGTGGATTAGAAGATCAAATTCTTCTCTGGAAACAATTTTGATGAAGGGCTTTCTCAGAGAGTCCTCAGAGATAAGGTCAATGGGAAAGCACTGTGTTGGCCTTTAATTTGCTGACTATCAGGTTCTGGAGTAAGAAGCACTAAAACGATCAAGTTTTAGTCCAGAAGAACAAAGAACAAAGAGAGAAGAAAGGAAAGTATTGACGGCTGGTTTTGCCTGTGTCTTATCTTAAGACTGCATGCTCAATGAGCCATACACTTGCTAAAAGGGTAGACCAACTCAGCTCTGAGTTTCTTGGGAGTCAAAGCAAAGAGCTCAGGGTTGGATTCTATGTCTGGAAGTCAAAAGCCAGTACTCAGAGGAGCAGCATCTTCCAAATACTGAGTTGGTGTCTATTGACCACAATGCTACCAAAGATGCGGTTTTAAGATGCAAAATATAGAAATATTTTGAACCAGGGGTCTAGTACTGAAGTTATGCTGCAGAGATCTGTGTTTCTGAAACTTGAGCAGCATATGGGCTCCTTTTAAAGGAAAAAAAAAAAAAAAAACCAAACAAACAACAACAGAAACCTGACATGGGCTCCTAAGAGCATGTCCACAAACTCCAGTTTGAGGATTAGTTGTTCTGTTCATGATCAGTTCTGATTCATAGTCAAAGATCAAGAGAATATCCAAGAAAACTGTCAACAATCATCTTCACCAAGTTATAGAGACTACAGGGGTCAATTCTGAAACAACCATATCTAAATCCTGCCTACTCCTCCTGCAAAATATTGGCCTGAGAAACCTATTTATCTGATTACAGTCATTTACTCGTCCCATTTTCACCAAGTGTTTTCACCTATGTTGTGCTAGGCACTGGAGTTGCTAAGTTAAGCTAGTCAGCTATAGTCCTGTCCTCATGGGGTTTTTAGTCTATGATGGGGAAAACTGGCTTTGAGCAAGCAAAGTGTGGTGAGGGCCTTGGAATTACATGGGAATCTTCATAGAAAGATCCAGAGCCGGGTGTGGTGGTGCACACCTGAAATCCCCGTGGCTCAGGAGGCAGAAACAAGAAGATTGCAAGTTCAAAGCCAGCCCTAGCAAAAGCCAGGTGCTAAGCAACTCAATTTTTTATTTAGAGAGAAAATAGGGATGGGGATGTGGCTCAGTGGTCAAGTGCTCCCGAGTTCAATCCCTACCAAAAAAAAAAAGAAAGGAGGTCCAGGTAAGTTGTCAAGAGGAAACTAGTATAAGATTTTAAAGGAGATCTGATGTGTTAACACAGTCATAATTTGGGAGAGTAGAAGGTTGTGGATTTGGTGGAATCCTCCACCAAGAAGGGCCTTTTCTTCCTTGCAGGTCCACTCTGAACAGAAAGGAGAATTCTCACCTGGAGCTCAGCATGGTGGACGTGCGCTGCAGCTGTCGCCACCTGGTCCTCCAGAGCCTCCAACTCAGTCTCATTAGTGCCACTGTGGATACAGCGGGCAGCATCTTCCAGCTCACTCAGCTGGCCCTCCAGCCCATACACAGTGCCAGCTGCCAGGTACACCTGGAGAGAGAACATGGCCTTTGAAATCAGGTCTGCAGAGCTGGTTCTGGTGGGACTCCTTCAGGGGACCCCGGTGATTCAAGGAAGTGAGAGAGAACTGCGCTCAATACTGGAGGAAAGGAATGGGAACCCCCATTTATAAATATTCTTCACACTTAAGTGGTAGCATGAGATCTTGTCACCCCCATGTCAAGCATACCTCCTGTCCCCTCCAACTTTCCTGCAAGGAAAAACAATTTGCAAGTTGATTTTGGTAATACAGGACAAAAATACGTAGAATGAGCTATGTAAATTATGAATTTGTCCAGTGATTTATAAAAACCAGTATCAAGAGAAAAACTTGTGATGGGTTTTTTCTCAGAGTTTGGTTGGCCAGAAATGGTGGTGCACCACCCAGCCTTTCAGGAGGTGGAGACAGGAGGATTGCAAGTTCAAAGGCAGCCTCAGCAACTTAGCGAGGATCTGAGCAATTCAGTGAGAACCTGTCTCAAAATAAAAAATTAAAAAAACAGCCTGGGATGTGGCTCAGTGGTTAAGCACCTCTGGGTTCAATCCTTGGTATCAAAAAAAAAAAAAAAAAAAAAAAAGAAAAAGAGTTTTGGTTGGCATTTAGTGATTGAGAAAAATTTAGAAAACATGAAAGGGGTGAAACTGACTTAAAATAATTACAAATTTTGAGCCTGACTAATGACCTTCTGCTTATTTGAAACAGGTTAAGGAAATTAGAATGAACCTAAGGGGTATAGTAGGGAAAAACGTCATTTCTTAGAAAAAAATGGGATGTTAAAGAGAAGCATGTAGAATCTATTTGTCAATTAGGATAATTTGGGGGAACTACTGAAAATGAGCAAATCAGGTAGTAATTTGAAAGTGGACCAACAGAAAGTAGAATCATTGGAATAATTCAGACAAAAGGATGCCAGTCAGTGGGAATTTTTGTGACAAACACTTTCTCAGCCTAATCAATAATGTTGGTGAAATAGCCCACGACACGGGAACAAGATGTATCTAAAGAAGGAAAGTACTTAAAGAGAAGTTCTGGAGGTGTGATGGATGTATGTAAAGTTCTAAAACATGATCACTGCGGTTTAGAGTTGATTTGAATGAAGTGCCTGGTCAGGACTTCAACAGTTCCTGTAATTGGAGTTAAAAATATAACAGAGCTGAGGAAGAGCCAAACGCTTAAGCACAGGAGTCAAGCACCAAGTGATGGCTGAGTATCAGCGAGGAGGCAAAGAACCCTGAGATGTTCCTATTCTGTCAGTTCCTTGGCATGATTCATTCATCTGTGTTTAAACTGGCAATTTTACAAAACATTTCAAAGTGGAGCAGAAGCAGGTAGAGGGTGGATGAAAATGAATTTGACTGCATCTCCTCACCAGGTGTATTTATCGGGGCTGTGGGAGCTTCTTGCAGTGATGGACACAATGGACCAACATCAAATGACTACCTAGCCACCTAGGGGGCTGTGACTTAGTGAATTAAACGTCTGCTGCTATTGCCACATTTCAGCTTATCCTTTTGTATTTCTTTATTGTATTAGGGAAATTCTGTTTCTAAAAGATCTTCACAGTTTAAGATAGCCACTTGTTCTTTGTCAAATGAAAGAAATGATGACTGCTTCAAAGGAATTCAAGTGGAGAAATTCTTCAAAAAACATATCTCTTAAGGTAAAAAAAAAATTTCCCTTGATAGGAGAAGAAAAAAATAAAGGTGGGGAGTCAGGTGTTGCAGGGAGGGGGGACGCGGAGGGGCTGGGGAGGTAGGAGAGGAGAGAAAGAGAGAAAGAAGGAGGGGTGGGTGGGGAGAGAAAGGCAGGACAGTTTGGAGTTTATTATACTTTTGAAATACTTTTCCTTATCTGCATAAAAAGGTAAATTTATCTTAATAACTTTAAAGTGTAAACTTACATTTTTAAACCGTGAAACAAACTTTAGAATTACTACTTAAACAAAATGAATAATTTAAGTGTGGCAAAGGATAAACATGACTTTGGTCTTGGAACCCTCATTTTACCACAAACATGAAAAACTCGATTATTATCATGCTGCAGGACTGTAGTCACCCATGGCCATTCACATTTTGAATATGGTCATAGGCTATTTCTTCTGTTAAGATTTTTTTTTCTTCCAAGGCAAAACAGTATGAAATAGCTCCAAGTCCTCAGTAAGGCCAGAATGTTCAGCTTTACTTTGTGCTTCCTAAAAACCTGCTTTCCTGGCATGAGGAGGAAGGGGACATTGAGTGGTTTGTCACAGACACCAGCTGAACAGGAACTTCCAGCCAGACTTCCGGCCAGAGTAATGGCGGTGCCCAAAGGACTGCAGGATGGTGATGGAGGTGCTGGTGGGGGTCGTCATGGTGAGGATGATGATGATGGCAGGTATTTCTTGGGCCAGGAATGAGCTAAGGATTTTATATGACTTATCTTATTTAATGCTCATGGCAAGCCTTGAGGTAGGGACCATTGCAATCACTATGTTAAACATGGGAATATCTTATGTCTTAGGAAAGCTCAGTGACTTTCCCAGTTCTCACCTCTGGGAAAAGGTGGAAGCCGGAAGTGAGCCCAAGAAGGCTGATCCCAGATCCTGTTCCCCTCCCTGCCCTATGATGCAGTGCTTCTTCATCTTAGTTGGAATGTTGCTATGTTCTAAATTTCAAATTTTAGCATAAACATACTACAGTTATTGTGGTTCTAGATGGGCTTGATATCGGCTCTGTTGCTGGTTTGAAAAGACAGAAGTTATCACATGGCATGATAACAAATGGAAAGCACATGAAAACGTTATTCTAGCAATCAGATGAATGTTCACCTGCAGTTGCTTGCTTAGTCAAGGTCCACATTCATTGAGAACTATGGTTATCTTGTTTAAGCAATCTATATCCTCTTCGAATTCTAGCCACTGGTGACCCCACTGGCTGGCTCCTAGTTCAACATGCCTTTCTTTCAAAGTCATTTGGGGTATGCAAATAGGTATTTCATTAAGGAAGGACTTCATAGTCAAATGCCCTAAAATAAAGTGCACTAACCAGATTTCTTTACTGCAGGACTTAGGGGTTAATACATATCTCAATTTCCTGGAGGGAATATGCAAATTTCCCAAACTTATTTGGCCTTCGAGATGCATCTCGTTGGACTTGGCTTCCCTGAAATACACTTCAGGGGACGAAGATAAGATAGTAACTGACAGTGTTTCTTTTCTTGCTCTCTGGGGGCAGAGAAGCACCTGAGTAACCATGACCACCCACACGAGTTCTATATCCTCTCTGCTGCTGTCAGTGTTACACAGAGCTTAAGAAGGAGGACCACCATCCTCTGCTGGGTCCTGGACTTGGTGGCAGAGCTTGGCTCTCATGGTACAGTTCCACGGCATCTGAGACCACTATTATATATTACCTGAGGCAATATGGGGCAGAGCTACAAGGAAACTGGGACTGCCCCCACTGCCTCTGTGGCTGGGGAGTATGGGTTACACCAAGTTGCTTGTGTCATACAGCAAAGATGAAAATGAGGTTGGTGCTTGTCTCATCTCTCCCACTCACAGCCCTGTGTGAATCCATAAGGCAGCTGCTGCTATTAGTCACACCTGACATCTGAATAGTTGTTCTTGTTCTCTGCTGATCTCCTAGGTCTGTTTCTACCCTTCTGTGTCTTGCTTTGTTCCCTGTTTGATTGACTTATGTGAACTTGGCTCCCTGGCTGGCTGGGATGGCTTTGACCAATGGCAGACACCAGCCGGAGAGTAAAGGTAGGAGTTGGAAGAAGTTGAAAACATTTCTTTCCCTGTAGGCAGCAAGGTTCTGGTGGAAGCCCATTTCCATGGTCAGCGCTTCCTCCAGGTAGCCTCTCCTCTTCCCACTCCAGGTCTCCAATGGCTCTGGTTACACTGCCTGAGGAGTGGTCCCACTGTCTTCCACCCCTGCCCTTTGACCCTGTGGCATCCTGTCACTCTGTCCTCGCCTTACTTACTAGTGCCCTCTTGAACCGCTCCTCTCCCAGCCAGACCAGAGCAAGTACAACAGAACTCTTCACAGCAGGAATTTAAAATACCAGGAGAGAGAGAGAGAGAGAGACACTCAGGCATTCTGCTCCAGGAGCCGAGCCCCCATGGTGAGCTATTGCCAGGTTAGGATTAGCACAGGTCATTGCTGTCTTTAGGGGAGACAAGAGCTGATTTCATACCTAACACCAGGCAGCAGGAGAGAGCAGTCAAAGCTGAAAGGCTCCAGGATCTAAAACTCCCATCCCCCCTCTAATTAAGTGGGCTAACAGCAGTTCTGAACATTTGTAGACTGCATATATGAATGTGGTATTTCTTTATCTTATGCAGCTCTGAAAGCCTCAGAAGCATTTTTTAAAGGTGAATATTCTCAACCAAATGTTCTCTTTCATCTGAGTCCTGGCACTCGGTGGCCAAGGTTCAGGAGAGAATAGTGTGGCTATTTCTATTCCTGACAGTCCCTGGTTCCCCAGCAGGTAGACGGAGGCTAAGGAATGAAGGCGAGCTCTTTACAACAACGCAGATGGACAAAAGCCAGGATTTAATTAAATCAGCCGCACCCAGAGTCCAGTTTAAGAACCCGCTCTGGCCGCCTCCTGCTGCTCAACTCAATTCCAACCTGGAGACAGACCAACGGAGCAACCTGCCCAGGACTCTGTGATCTGGTGAAATAAAGAGACAAAGGAAAAGTCATCCCTTCTCTGATTAAACATCCTCAGAATTCAAAGGAACCTAGACCGTGTTTCTTCAGAGATGAGATTTGAAAAGCTGGAGGATGGGGAAGCAGGAGGAGGAGAAGGAGGCAGTTAACAGTTAGGGAACAGGAGTGGCATGGAAGGTGCTGGATTGGGGTGCAGTCAACTCCAAATCCAGCCTTGAGCCACAGGACCCTGCTGGGTCTTCTGACCTCTTGAATCAATCCTAAGTGAATGTGTTTTGAATTGAAAATGTTAAGGAGGGCTGGGACTGTAGCTCAGTGGTAAAGCACTTGCCTGGCATGAGTGAGGCACTGGGTTGGATTCTTAGCACCACATATAAATAAATAAAATAAAGGTCCATGCACAACATATATATATATATATATATATATATATATATATATATATATATATATTAAAAAATGTTAATGAATCCCCCCATAGTGTCCAATAAAAGGAGCTTACTAAAAGAAAACTCAGCACAGGCTAGACACTTTTCAGTGTGCTCCTTGGAGAGGAAAGAAAAGGCCCACTGTGTTTTATGTGTACTGTGAAAACTGACCATTGTCATTTAAATTGAGGTGTTACAGGAATTATGCACCAGCTATCATACTTTGTAAAAAAAAAAAAAAAAAAGAAAAAAACATTGCTTTCCTGAAGAATCATATTTTACTTTAATCTCATCAATTATTCTGTGAGTCTTAGGACCATCGGCACTAAAAGAAACTATGTCACACAGATACATTTAAAGAACAGAGCCCCTGTACATCTGAAATAAAACATTTCTTTCTTTCTTTCTTTCTTTTTCTTATTTTTTTAAAGGGCTTCATTCATCTGATGCAATCATCAGTAAACATTGGCTGTGTCAGGCTCTGAACTGAAGACTAGGCGACAGATGAGAAAGACAGCAGATCTTGTTCTGAAGGAATTTGTGTATCTGGTTTCCAATCTGGGGCTGATTTTGCCCCCTCTCCAGTCCCCTAATGTTTTGACAATGCTTGGAGATGTTTTTGATTGCCCTGAGTAGGAAGGAGTTGTTACTGGCAGCTTAGAGGCAGAGGCCAGGTATGCTGCCTGACTGCCTCCAATGCACGGGACAGGTCCTCACAAAATAATTATTCAATCCAAAATGTCAATAGGGCTGGTCTAATGGGAGTCAGAGGAATGAGCAGAAAGATGGAAAGTGAGGGATGTAGCCAGAAAGACAAACACTTAGGTTTTTATGGGAGTCCAAGGGGAGAGAGTTCTCAGCTTTTAAAAGTGATATGAATACTAGCATTTTTCACCTTGAGTCATTTTGATTTGTTGTCATTGCAACTTTATTCAAAAATGCCTGTACTAACAGTTGCTGATTTCTGGTAAGAGCATTCACGGTCATGCTCCAAAGGCAAGGTTGACTCTGCTGGACTGGAAAGATGAATCACCTGCCTGGGTGTGATACAGCTTTGTGGGAAGGGCACATCCACAGGTGACAGTGACTATGATCTGAGTGGCTAATGTCCTGATCTCTCTGTGTCACTCTTGGTTTAGAGTATTGGAAAATTCTCATCATCAGACATGTGCTGAAAATACTCAGCAATAATTGTGGATATTTATATGCAAGAATTAATTTTTCCTTCTTTCTTTTCTCACAAGTAGGAGTGTAGAAAAATCAGTTCCTGGCAGATGTATCTGCACCTTCCCCCCCAACCACACCCTCCTTTGCAGAAGCCGGGTAGGTCCCACTCCTCCCCTGTGTCCTGACTCTCCTGCAGGCTCTTTTCAGGCAATGGAGGAGCTGGCACCACCAAAGACCCAGAGCCTACGGAGGGTCCTCCGTAGACCATCACGTACAAACAGGATGAAGGAGGCAGGGGACACTCCCTGCCACCCCGCCTACACTGCAGTAAAAATGGATGATTTTTTGGCAAAGTATAATCACCAATGAGACTTATTTTACTTCCTTTCTTTCTCAGATGTCTTTTTCTTGAAAGTAGCAAATGTGTACTTGTCCTAGAATGAGAGAAAGTGCATCTGTTATGAAAGCTGGAATGACTTTTAACAACTTATTCCTTTGTGTAGTTTAATGGGAGATTTATGTATGTATGTATGTATGTATGTGTGTGTGTGTGTGAATGTACATATTTACATACATATATAATAAATTATGAAACTTATCAACTACATATAATAAATTGCATATATACATAACTACATACTATATACGTATGTATAAATATATACATAATTTATTTATATTTGGTATTAGGGATTGAACCCAGGGGAGCTCTACCACTGAGCTATATCTCTTGTCCTTATTATTTTTTATTTTGCAGCAGGGTCTTGCTAAGTTGCTGAGGGTTTCACTGAGTTGTTGAGGTCAGTGTCCAACTTGTGAGCCTCCTGCCTCAGCCTCCTGACTTGCTGGGATCACAGGTATACGCCACCGTGTCTGGCTTAACATGATATTTTAGAAATTGGTTGGTGACATACCTGAAATATGAATATCTAATGTTTATGGGGTATTTATTTTGAGCTAAGTATTGCACTAAGTATTTTCTTTCCAGAGAAGAAATATATATTTTAAAATATACTTGGGATTAGGCATTTTCCTCTTGATCATCCAGGTAGGTTGAGAAAAGGGGTAGGGAGGTGGAAAGGGAGTGACGGTAGAGTCTGGGATCTGTGTGTGGTCAGAAGGTAATGCAGGTGGTGCAGCAGGGTCTTCCCCAGTTCTCAGAGTACTTGGGTAACTCTGGAGTGAACTGGAAGCCTCAGGAGAAAGGCGGCAGGCTTCCTGCTTTTAATGGCACATGAAGGCTCAGTAAGAGACAGGATCTGGTGTTGGTGTCTTCCGTTAGGGGAGCAGAGCCAAGCAGGTGTAATGACGGGGCCTCTTTTGGCAGCAACCCTCATTCCCTGCAGTGGTAACTGCCAATATTCCATCTGGATCTCGTATTCTCCACATACTTCCCTTGACCAAGATTTTTTGCTTGGCCAAACTTTAGTCAGGCTCTGAACCTTCTCCTATTTGTGTACTTCTTTACAAAATCCAGTTTTAGCAAAAGAATCCTGCTTAATTTAGCTAGAATCCCCCATCTTGGGATCTGATCATCTCAATATCTAATTAGGTTCCTCCCCCTTTATCTCCCAGGGGATGTCCAGTCTTCCCTCGACTGTCTTCAGCAAGAATCCTGTGGATTTAGCTAGAACTGTTCTTACATGTGAGTTTTCCTTTTAGTGACTTTTCTATCTAGTAACTCTCACCCTGCTCCTTAGCTATGAACCCCCATTTGCCCATGCTATATTCAGAGTTGAGCTAGTGGCAGAGCCCAATCTCTCCTTCTCATTGGAAGACCCCATTGCAGTGGTCCCTATACCTATTGCCATCATCTTTATTAAAGTCTTCCTCATTATATTTTAACCTGTGCTATTGAATGATTTTTAAAATACCATCCCTGTCCCTAAACTTCAGTGTGCCTTTGTTATCAACATCTTAAGTCCTTACAGAGGACTTCCTTTGGAGTCACATTGCCTGGGTGCAGAGACCAATGTGCCTGCTGGCTGGAGGGAGTGCCAGTTCCTTTGCCTTAGATCAGGACAACTCTGAGACGCATTACACTTCAGAGCTCCAGGGCAGAATCAGGCTGAAGCTACTCTGGATCTAAGATCACACCCTTGTTTGCCTTTTCCCCTTTACCTTCCCTTCACAATTCCTTGGCCAGCTTCTCCTAGGAGAATGTCCCTGCTAGTCACTTGCATCAAATCTTCATCTCAGGATCTGCTTCCGGGGAACCCTATCTAAGCCACTTCCCGAGACTACACAGGTCACGGTGTTGGTGGTGTGTGTGTCCTGTGCTCCGTGATGGTCTACAGCATCACCATTTTCTTCCTTTGCATACCTTCACCCTAAACTGGGCACACCCACGCCCTCTTACGTTTTCTTCCAGGGAAGTCAGCTGTTCATCCAGTTTCACTTGGTCTGTCCCAAGAGGAAACGTCCCCTTTTCTCGGTCAGAAGGGACTGGTGGGAGCTCCCAGGGCCCTGTAGACTCTGCTATCAACTCCTCTGTTGCGTTGATGACTTTCAGGACTTCTGTGGAGATGTTGCAGAGAGAAACAGCAGAATACTTCTGTTTGGTCCAATAACAGAAGGGGACAGAAGACAAGAACAGCACATTAACAATGACACAGAAATTCTACATTATCGTGGCACTCATCCTGAGCTCGATTCTGTAATAACACACAAACATCAATGTGTCAAAGGGATGAGAAGATAAAAAGTGAATTATTGCCGATTCGGAGGGAGGAAGTAGAAGCTGCCTGTCCTCTGCCCATTGATGATAGTTTAACATCCATTACTTGATTTTTCTGGATGATAGTCTACTTCCTCAATAGAACTTCAAATCACACAAAGAGTATGGAACTGAGGGCAGCTATCTGGACTAGGAGTCGAAGACCTGGACTCCAGGTCGGGCTCTAACTTCTCTGGTAATGGAAACTTGGCCACGTTACTTTCCATTTCCGGAACCCACTATGTCATCTGTACGGAGAGGAATGGAGTATAAAAAAGAGCACTGAGAATACTGAATCAACTGAAGTCCTGGCAAAGGCTTCCAAGGTGGCCTTGTGGGAGGCACTCGTGCTAATTCACATACCTGTTCTCAAGCCTATTCTCACTTGCTTTCCTCCACCACAGAGGCAAACAGGAGAACAACCCTCTGCTTCCCAGCATCCCTTGAGAAAGTCATGTGACATAGTTCTGACCACTGAGCCTGAAGGGGAAGCCCACTGAGGGGGTTTCTAGAAAAGCCTTTGTTTTCCTATTCAAGGGAATAGATGCACCTGACCCCTCCTACCTCAGCTTGTTTCTGCTTTGAAGATAGATAAGCAGCTCATGAGCCAATAAGAGGGAGGATAAATGCCCAGGGCTGAGTAAGATAGAGCAGAAGGACTGAGAGAGCAGGGTCCAGACAGCAGTGGATTAGCTAAACCCTAGGGAGCCACCACCAGCCTCTGCATATCTGGTTGCATGAAAAAAAAAAATTAAGAATAGAATTCCCTCTCTGTTGAAGCCACTGTTGTCTAGGTTTCCTGTTATTTGTGTCTGAACATATTCCTAACTGACAGGTCATGTCCAGCTTTTACATTCAACGTAAGATAGGCGTCTCCCCTATCCAGGACCCTATAACTTGATGTGGCTGATTTTGGAGATGAGTTGGGTTCAAAATTACAATCATCCCAGAACTGGGCTCAGGTCATTAGTGCAGTAGAGGCATTTCAACCATGAAGAATCATCTGCAATCTTTGAGTTTATCAGAACACATAGCATCCTGCTGAGATGTATAAATGGAGCTGAATGTTGCTTGGCAGTCAGGGTTTCCATCTGCAAACAGGTTTGTTTACCCCATCATAGGGTTTGTAAATTAGGTGTCAAATAGTGTCCACAAGCCCTTTTGTTTCACCAGCAAAGTGTTTCAAGGTGACCTAAAATGGTAATGCTTTTGGTGGGCTATCTGACTCATGTATCCTGTCCAAAGTATTAATAGTACATATAGCTTGATTTTTGGCAACTTTGTTTCTCTAGGTGGATTCTACTGTATGTTTTGTCTCACTGGAGGGGGATTCTGATAGCCCTCCCACTCTGCAGGAGATTGGAAGGGTTAAGTGATAAATTCGCGGCTGAGCTCACAGCTAGAAGCCTCTGGCCTTCCACGTGGGTGCACATGGTTTCACATGGTTTCCTACCCTTGGGTGAGGGCACAAGTGCCCAGAGGCCTCTTTTCTAATATGCCTGTCCCACAACAGATGTCAGACCTGACAGCTGTGTTCCTTTTGGTTCAAGGGGCTTTGCTCCATACTAAAAAATTTGTATCTGGGTTGTCAGGGGAATGAGATCAAGGGAAGACCATGCAGACCCATCTGAACAAGGACAGCATCCAAGGAAAGAGTCGTCATGATGCTTCACCTGCAGAGGGCGTCTCCCCTATCCAGGACCCTATAATTTGATGTGGCAGATTTTGGAGATGAGTTGGGTTCAAAATGATTTTGGTGTGAATTAGCCATCTCTGTTTGCTTGTGTCCATTTTAGAAAAGTCAGCATTGTAGGTGTGAAAACGGATCTGTGATCCTTCTCTTAGCAAATAAGGTATGTATTTAGAAAGCTGGCACCTTGTTTGGTAGATGAAATTCCTTTGCATATCTTTTGGAAAGAAAGACACATGACTAAGAGGTTCGGGGGGGAAAAAAAAGTTAAACCATCATAGGATGATGGATAGTGTGAGAATGTACACACGTTTTTAATAATCCAGGGGCATTAAAGGGCCAAGGTTATTAATGGGAAGAACCTGAAAGACATTTGAGTAGAAGGATCTGCACTCTAACTTCAACTAAAAATATGATATCAAAGGGTAGGTTGGACATCAATAGTGCACTGAGTGATTGTCCCATTCTGTCCATAGACAACACTTTGTAAGACATGCAAACTGACATGCTTTTTTTCCTTTTTGACAAGAATGCTTTTTTTTTCCTTTTTGACAAGAATGCCTTCTGTGAGCTACACATTTCCCAGTTCTCTGAAGTCCCTGCCACTTATTCTGCACCTCTTACTGAGGACTTGTGGTGTGTAGACTATGCTCCAGGTCCTTAGATGAAACAGTGAACACAGTGGATGAAGCCTTTGCTTATGGCTTGCCTTTGGTCCTACCCCAGCCTCTTGACACACTGTCCTGGTCCCCAAAGCCACTTGCATTTGCCACTAAGTCACAGTGAGGAGTCTCTGGTGTGTGGAGAGTGCCACAGTATCACTTGGAGGGTTTGTGGTCAGGATCATTTTCAGAAGGGATTTAGTCTCCAGTTGAGAAAAGTGACTAAAATTTCAAAATTATATGAAATCAGAAAGAGATCTCTCTGTTGCTTGGTGTCCTCATTTTGATCTGGTGAATCAGGATCTAGATGCCATTTCCCACCAGTATGAACCAAGTGTCTCTTGTTCGTACCTAGGAATGATCTGTTTACTCAGACCTGGGGCTGGGGGTGGACAGTGCACCTACTGAAAGCTGGAATTCATTGCTGGATAACTGGAATTTCATTGCTTGTATGACAGGAAAGGGTCACCTAATCTCCCTGATCCTTAATGTCATTGGCTCAATGAAGGAGACCAGATTTCATACATGGCTGACTTTGCTTGTTATGCAAATTGCTCCTTGCTCAGTCTAGAGTTAAAAATTGAAAGCACCTTCTTTCTACTACTGTGTTACAAAAACTATATTTAGCAGTGGACAGGATTTTGTTCAGAGAAAAAGCTGGTGGCGATTCAGAGGTGGCTGGCAGGGAGCCCTGCATGCAGGAGAAATGAAAAGCTCAGGGATCTTTTCTGTTTCTATTGCCTACAGCCCCCAGAGCAATGAGCTGAATGTCACAAAGCACGATTTGAGAGCCCAAGAGCATGCTCCATTATGGGAGTCGACACTACTCCAGATATTAATCACAAGATGAATCAGATGTGAGTTTCATGGGAGAGGCGAAAATGTGAAAAATGATAAACAGACAGAATAGGAGGCTGACCTCAGAGACACTGTGACCCAGGGAGCCTGACATGATGGAATTGAAATGGCTGGTAAATCCCCCAAACAAAATCCAAACCTTCAAGTGATCAAAGAAACACACACTAAACAACAATTTTATTATGTGCCAGATTAATGCATGGTTTTCTTTGAAACTGTCAAGTGTATGCCAACGTGCCTTAGCACTGGTATGGCAGCCACTTTGGGCTGCTGACCCACCACGGGATGTGTTTATTTTGATGCATCCACACTCCTGGTCTCCTGATGATAAGCATCACTTCTGAGAGCCCAGGTATCCACTTCTAGGGTTCAATCTGTCATAGCCCCATGGGGAACATCAAATCCATAACATGAGCTAAAACAAAAAGCCCACACTCAGGATACAGAGGTAACAGGAAGCACTGATCTTTGATAGAGTTGTTTAGCATTGCAAGGTTGGAACCCTGCCAGCGGCCACAATGGACCCAAGAAAGAAGAAGGACCATGTCATAAATCTCCTAAATTCTCTCTAGGGGCTTCAGGGTAGAAGGAGACAACTTTACTTTTTGTCTCATGACCTACAAACTTTATCCTTAGCAATCTCTCTATCCTGTCCCCCAGAGGCTTTCTCTTTCTAAAAAAAACATGCTGCTACAGACAAATTCTTACTGCATTTACTTTTCCTCAAAAACTGATTTCCAAAGACATGCAGGACATGAAGCGTTGCCAGGGGGGCGATTCTGAGCTTGGAGAGTTCTGAAGAAGAAAATATTTTCATTCAAACACCTAGACGTGCAGTACTTATTAGCGATCCTTGCAAATTCTCCTGAAATGTCCCGTGTCATCATTCTTTTCAAAGCTTTGTGCTGGACGGAGAAATGCAAACTTATTTTGAGCTGTAATAAATGAGAATGCTCCTTCCCAGAATATGGGGCATGCTCCAATCATTGGATGCCTGGCTTAACAGAAAGAGGCCACCTTGGAGTTAAAGAGGGTGAACCTGCTAGTGTGCCCTTGAGCATGTGCATACCTGTGATTGTGTCTCAGCTGGGCTAACACACAGTCAGTGTCAGGTTGGGTGTTATGAGCGGGGGCTGTACCACTCACTCCAGTCTTGATATAATTTGATACGGGACAAAAAGATTTGAGGATTAAGCAATGTGTATAGGTGTCTCGGCAGAAAAGAGATTTTCCTAGCTCTACCTTGGGGACTATTCTGACACCTATAATAAGAGAAAAATGACAAGACTAGTAGAAGGTGAAGGGGCATTGACGACAGGTTTTTGAGAGACACAGAAGCAAGCAATCTACCTAGGTGTTCATGGGTCAATCAAGAAGCAAAGAAGGGCAGTGGCCAGGGGACTGACACTTCAGCGTCTTGCAAAGGGCCCAGTAGTCACCCATGGGATTCCTTTGGCACCTATGAAAATGCTTTCTTTTAAAATCACAAGAAAAAAAATTAAACCTTTGGTCCAGGAATATGTTTTAATATATAATATTAGTATATTAATATTTAAATGAACACAGCTATAAAATGTGATTTCCTATATTTTTTTTAAATGAACAAAGAAAAAGTAAAAATGCCTGGGCCCACCAATATCACAAAATGGCAATGGTCTTGCTAATCTGGAGTCCCTCTCTGAAAAGCACCTGGCAGGGTCCTTGTTCCATGATGACTGGGCAGGAGCTGGGGCTGGGCCAGCTCCAGACATTAGTGAGGGCCTTGAATAAATACCTACTCATGAACTCATGGTATAACCCTCCCTGGGACTCCCCAAACTAATGGAGGGAGATGGTGGAGGCTGGTGCTATGGTCTTGAGGTTTCCTGCTGGGGACTGATGCGGATGTCACCTCCTCATTTGTAGACACAGGTCTATGAAGCCTGGGGAATTCAAGTTACACTGTGTGACTTTGTGCAAATAACAACCTCTCTGAGCCTCCCCTATGAAATGGAGCTAGCACTATCTAGCATAAGAGGCTGAAAGCAATGAATGAAACAGCATGTGTCAGTGTCCACACAGCATCTGGATGCAGAGTTCTGGGCCCCTCCTCAAGCACTTCCCTCTCGCCCTACAGGCCTGTTTCCTGGCTGGAGGTGGGCACATTCTTGGTGAAGGCCGGTTGGCTCAGCTGCCTCTCCTTATATACTGTATTCTTAAAACATTTTTCTGTGCCTGCTTGGTGTTGTAAAGAATGGTTTTTACCATTCATTACAAAAAAGTGAAACTTCATTGTTTTTTATTTTCCAATTATTTTTTTTATGTATTTATTTTGCCAGCTAAGAATATTTTAAAAAGGGAAAAATCCACTATCACCTATTGGCTACTGCCTCCATAATTTCATAAAGAAGGGACAACTGGATATCAGGAAGGATGTATCTAGTATCAGAACTCAGAATAGTCTCTTCTAAGAAATGACACTAAGCAACCAACCTCACATACATAAAGACACACACACACACACACACACACATTCCACACCCATACACACATGTGTGCACACACAGAGGGAGAGAAAAAGAGAAGTCTCATTCTTTCCCACTCTTTTTTAGGGAAAGCAGGGGCACTGGGGATTGAACTCAACCACTGAGCCACATCCCAGCCCTTTTTGGTATTTTATTTAGACACAGGGTCTCACTGAGTTGCTTAGCGCCTTTTTTTTTTTGCTGAGGCTGGCTTTGAACTCATGATCCTCCTGCTTCAGCCTCCCAAGCCACTGGGATTAAAGGCATGTGCCACTGCACCCAGCTCTTTCCCCCTCTTAAAAAAGAGTAACAAGAGAGTGGATGGAGGAGGCTGTATTTCCTTTCCCTGGGGGTCATCAAAATGGTGCACACTGATATCAATAGACAAGGTCATTGCCTTGCTGGGACATTGAAGATAACAGGCTCCAAACATCATTGACTATTTCCCATTGTCACTCATTTAGTTCAATTCTTCTATTCTAGGTACTGCACTGAGTCCTGCAGGGGATGCGAAAGCAAATAAGCCATGGTCCCCGTCCCAGAAAGCAGAAAGTTCAAGAAGACTAACAGAAGGTAACAGAAGACAAGACCTATCCTGCACGTGAGCATCAGCCGGTGACCTGTACAGGAGACAACTGGGTTCCACCATGTGACTTTGGGGTTGAGTCTGGAAACACAAGAAAGATGTTAGGCTAAAGGAACCACAGTCCAGGGCAAGCTGTGGGTGGGAGACAGATGACAGAAGGGAGGCAGGTCCTGGAGTTTGGGTTTGCTGCTGGCAATGAAGTGCCACTTCAAAATTTTGCAGCAATTTTTATCAATAGCTGTCATTTACTGAGCTCTCTGTGTGCCAGGGACTGGGGTTATAGTGAACCCTCTCTTCCACCAGAGTCATCATTAAGCTTCTCCAGAGACCCTCACCATAATTGTTCTTATTAATGGAATATCGGCAAGAATTTCTTTGAAGAACTCAATGTGGTTTGAGACTTTCTACTTTCTATAAGGGCTAAGTTTCTCCATTCTGCAAAAGCTGAATTTGCCTGCAAACTTGATGATGTACAAAAATGGCTACTTCTGCTTTCTGTGGTAAAGGCTTGCGAAACCTCTGTGTAGCCTCAAGAGGGGACAAAGAGTAACTGTTACATACCCTGCCCCCATGGATACATAACCACACCACTGAGTATAAAGTTTAAAGAATTTTCAGACTCAAGTTCCAGAGTTTTTGTGTGTTTGTTTGTTTGTTTTTAGGCAACAGCCACTCTGGACCACTGTAGCTAATAAACTTGCTTCCTGCTAATTCCTTGGGTGTCCAGCCTCATCTGCTGAACAACAGGGTGAGCACTGTATGTGCCTTGCTTCATTGAACCCTCCTAACCGTCCCAGGATGCAAGGACTATGATGACTGAGATAGAAAGAGCTGAGGCTTCAAGCAGTGACAGGGATTTGCCCTGAAGGAGTGAGATTTGCACCCAGGTACGTCTCATGTCAAAGCCTGGGCTCTTAACATGCCAGTGTGGGAGACTTGTGCTTCACAAAGGTAAGTGACTGTCATAGGAGGGCCAGAGCTAGGGCTGGAGAAAACTGGAGGCAGAGAGGAAATGTAGGAAACTATTAACTGCAGCTCAAATCAAAAGTCACAAAGGTCAAATGTGGGAGCATCTGGTGTAGGGATAAAAGGATATAAAGTGCAAGATTTTGGAAAGAGAACTAAGAGATATGTGGCTATGGAGTGAGGAAATGGGCGAAGGCAAGATGGTGCTGCTTTTGAGCTTGGTGCTCTGGTAGAAACTGAGACCATGAAAGGAGATTTAAACACAGGGAGGAAGAGAAGCATTCATTAGGCTCCTGAAGAGGGGAAAATATAACACCCCCAAACTCCTTTTCTTACAGTCCAAGAGGTTGGGTGCTTATCAAATGCCCAAATGGAATAACATCCAAGTCATTTGTTCAACTTTTATTTTAAATTTGTTCTTCTTGATGTCAGGTCCTGCATGAGGGGGAAGGGACATGACTGTCACAGTTGCTTTAGGAAAATGGAGCTATTGGTAATAAGTTGGGGGCCCTCCATTCCTCCTTTCAGCCCTGTGATAAAGGAACTTTCTTTCAGGGATCAGAGGACCCACAAACAGCAGAAAGAACTTCATCAGAGCTCTTTTGAAGGCAGCTTTGAAGATCATGGAGTGAATGGGGCAATTACAGGCAGGGCTGAAAAGCCTTTCTGCAGTTCAAGTTGCATAGAGTAAATGCTGAATGTTGCTCGGATGCTCCAACATCCAACAGAACTGTTTAGGAGAGGAGAGAAGAAGGAAGGAAGGAAGTCAGCCGGTGGTCAACATGGGTCCATCTTGCTCAGGTCTACTCCAGGACTCTCAGTGATTTCACTCAATCTTTGCCACAACCTGACGTGGTTGATATGCTCATGACAGCTCTAGAGATGAAGAAACTGCAGTGCAGTGAAGAAGATGCAGAGCTGGAGCCCAGAGACTGGCCTCCAAAGCCCATGCTCCTTCCCAAGGTCACCACCCCCACTGTGTGTAATTCCCTGGACCAAGTGGGCCATGCAAAGCGATGATGAAGAAACAGGATCCAAGGGACCATCAGATCAGTGAACAACAGATCAGCAAGAGAAAGGTCTAAGGACAGGGAGCCTCAGGCCATCTGTGGCCTCTACCAGGTGGCATCAGCTGGAATAAGCTTATTGAGTTGGCAGGCCAAGTCCAAGCCACACAATGGAGCTGGAGATTTGTCCAGTGATAAGCTTCTGCTCTAAGCCCTCCAGAGCCCACCTAGGGTGGAGGAGCCCATGACCACCAGTGAGAAAGAATGTGCTCTGTAAGAAAATCCAGACACCACCATCTGCTCACGACTTTACTCTCCGCTATTACAGAGGCTGTCTTGCCATTATGAACTATTTCCATCAAACTACCAGAGCAAGCAGGGAAATTTGTCCAAAAAGCCCTGATTTCATGTATTTTTCTCCTTTTCAAAGGTAAGAAAAGAAACTCCATATGTCCTCCTAAATAGTTGACAGAAATCTGTGAAAAAAATTCAGTGCAAATGTGTTTCAGTTCTCATGAAACATAAGGCACTCTGGCGATGCCTCTAAAACCCGTCAAAATACATTCTCTATGAACAGATTCGTGTCCCTGAAGAGTGACTTGATGAAAGAGGGTGGAACAGAACTGTGGAAAGAAATTGGAACATGAACTTAATAAATTAGCATGCATAATATACCAATACAGCTAGACATAACTGAGATCAGAGGAGAAGAGAGCCAGGAAGAACCTAGTCCTTGGACCATCCAGGTTGTGATGGTCAAGATCATTCATGAAAGAAATAAGATTTTCCTTTTTTTAAATGGTGTGATGGTTTAGATAGGAGGTGTCCCCCAAAGCTCATGTGTGAGACAATGCAATAATGTTTGGAAGTGAAATGATAGGGTTATGAGAGCCTTAAACTAATCAGTGGATTAATCCACTGATGCGGATTAACAGGGTGGTAACTGTAGGTGGTTAGGCTGTGGCTGTAGGAAGTAGGTCACTGGGGGTGTGCTTTTGGGGTTTTTATTGGTTCCTTGGTGAGCAGACTTCTCTCTCTGCTTCCTGGTTGTCAAATTCTGAGCTTCCTTCTTCCATCTACTCTTCCTCCATGATGTTCTGCCTCATCTCCAGCTCAGAGCTATGGAGTCGGTCGACCATGTATTGAACCTCTGAAACTGTGAGCCAAAATAAACTTTTCTTCCTGTAACTGGTTATTGTCAGGTCTTTTGGTCACAGTGAATAAAAAGCTGACTAAAACGAATGGTGGCGAAAAATGAAATTTTAAAAGTGTGCCACCTCTAGTTTAGTTCCAGAATTAAATCCAGTATCTGCATGTTTCCCTGAGGTCATTTTCTTGTCCTTCCTGGGTAGGAACCTCCGTTGTTGATGTTGGTCACCTGGACAAGGCCCCATCAGGGCCTGGTGAAGATCACAGACAAGGGGAATGCTGAAGTCATCACCTTGGGTCAAACCTGCCCTAGCCAGGTGTAGTGCAGGCAGGACTGTTTCTTAGCCCAGGACGTTCATGGCCATTGAATCAATTGGAAACATTTCTCCATTGCTGATAGTAGCCAGGGGGCCAGCAAGGGGCTAAATTTTGAAGAAGCCAATAAGACACAAAATCACTTCCCATGTTCACTTGAAAAAAAATGTGGTAGCCCAAGTGACCTTGATAAGTGTAAGGTCTCTCTGGTTACTTCTCTGCTCAAACTTTTCTGTATGCCTCCTAACACGCCAACAGTGTTCTGGGTGTCCCACCTGGCTCTGCTTGCTCTGGCCCCTGCTCTCCCTTCTCCTACTACTCTTTCCTTGACCACCATGCTCCAGCCAGAGAGAGATCCTTGAACTTGTCAAGGTCATTTTCCTCTGAGGATCTCAACTGGCTTTCTCTCCCTGGAGAGCCCCTCCTGAGATCTTTGTCTGAATTTTTCCTGCTTGATTGTCCTTGGGGGGTCTCAGTTCAAAAGACACTTGGCCAGAGAGTTCCCTGCTGTGTAGGACTTCATCCTCTGAATTCCCTCCATTACTCCCTGGTTACCACTATTGGACATCTTCCCCTTTATGTGTTTCCATATTTTCAGCTGCCTCCTGCAACATTCGCTCAGGAGAGCTGGGAGATTTCCTTTCCTGTGCATAATGCATTGTGATTCCTACAATAGCTTAATAGTTATTTGTTGAACAAATGGTGAATGAGCAGGGATTCAAACCATAGTTACACCACCAGCCCTCGCAAGAGAAGCTGGCCTATGTCTACAGTTGGGACTGCTGACCAGAGGGATCCATTTATTCCTTCACTGGAGTAAAAATTAAGGACTTTCTCCTCTTACCACATCCCCTCTGCCCCCCAGACAAGAAGAGTAAGTCAATAATTGCCATAATATCAGTAACTTAAAAAAAATAATCTTTTTCTAAATATGGGTGGAAAGTGGGTTAAAATCATGAGATAAAATCTTGAGTTAATTTACACTTTAGGTTGTGCTTCTAGACCATTCCATTCTATTATCTATCACAAATTTAAGTACTGGGTATTTAAAACATATGAATAATATCTTCATAGATGGGTCCTCTTCATTTTTGACTGTTTATTTTATCTGATGATTTTAATTTTTTAGAATGTTTTTGAAAATTTAAAAAAAAAATTGGTTCGAATTTGAAACTTCTACCTAAATTTGGAAGAGTTCATCTTTACAGTCTTCCCTTCCAGAAAACAGCTACACTTCTTGGAGATCTGCAGTTTTCTTGTCAAGTTTTAACTTCACATTTTTTTGCTCTTATTATGGATGGAATTAGTTTCCATTTTATCCCTCTGTCCCCCCAATCTGTTTTTGAGATTCATATGCAAATTTCAGTTCCCAGAAAATTAATGGCTGAACTAGAAACTTCTGAAGTGGGGAGTTCTAATGTAAATCCCAGAACCACTTGAGCCTTACTGTATAATTATGCCGAATGATGTGGTTTATGAATAGACTTGCTATGAATAGACCTTTCCTTTGACGAGAATGGATTTTTAATTTTGCACTTATTTGCATTCAGGGTTGCTGTATTCTTTTACAGGCTTTTTGTATTTCAGGTAAATGTTCATGATCTGACCTCGTGGAGGACTTTAGTGCTGTCTGGGGATCTTCCAATTTCTCCACATTGCTTTTATCCCATTCTATGGCAATAGCTGTTTCAAATCCCTTCTACAACCTTAAAACTCCAAGTCTATTATCCTCTCACTTTCAGAAGAGAAACTTGTCTTCTGAAGAGAGAGAGAGAGAGAGAGAATAACAATAACAAAACGGCATAGAACACACAACAACACCTCCTCAGTGTCCCAACATCAAATTCACCTGCTCGCTCAGATCTGACTGAGGCCGCTATTCCAGTGCTTATCCCCCATTTGACTTCTGGACCTCATCTTCCCCATCTCTAAGAATCCCTCATGGTTGGACATTTAGACCATTTCCAACATTCCACTACAATAAAACACAATGCTTAATGAGCTGCATTAATACACCCTTGGCCGCTTGCCCCATTTCTCCTTAGGATAAGTCATTTACTGGATCAAAGGTTACGTCCACTTAGATGGTTTTCGGTTACCACGTTACCGAGATGCTATTATGGGTTGTCACTCTTTCCTGAACTCTTAACCATCGATTACTTTTCTTTTTAATCATCTAATTTGTCAGGCAAAAGTGGCATCTCATTCTTTCAATCTGCATTTTTATTGACTGAGAAACAATAAACTTTTCTCTGTTTATGGTTATTTTCCTAATGCTTCAATAGTAATGTATTGAAGCATTTCTGTACTTTCTGTGTTTTATCAATCTTTTTGCTTATCCAGTGCTGCCCATACTGCTATTAGGAGACGCTCAGTAAACATTTGCTGAATGAAAGAAAAAATGAAAGTAGACCATATGATAAGTTCTGGGTTAGGTGTTATATTAAATCAAATTGTAATACAATTGAAATCGGACATTTTTTATATGATGATTGACCATTTACATTCTCCTTTGTGTGGGTTGAGAAAGACTGGCATTGTTATGTGCATTCCCTTTAAATATTGATATTATTAGGACAATAATTCTTCACTTGTTCTACATTTAGGCAGTGTTATCCTAATTATTGTTTTCTTTTTAATATTATGGATTTTTGACAACTGTAAGTTCTTTTTTAAAAATTCTTTTTAGACATACATGACAGTAGAGTATATTTTTACATATGATATATACATGGAGTATAACTTCCCATTCTTGTGGTTGTACATTAAACTGGTTGTGTACTCATATATGAACATAGAAAAGTTATTTCTGATTTATTCTATCTTTCCTATTCCCATTCCCCCTCCCTTCCCTTCATTCCTCTTTGTCTAATCCAAAGCACTTCTATTCTTTTCTCCTCCCACCTCCCTTATTGTATGTTAGCATCTGCATATCATAGAGAACATTTGGCCTTTGGTTTTTTTGGGATTGAATCATTTCACTTAGCACAATAATCTCCAGTTCCGTCCATTTACTGGCAAATGGCATAGTTTCATTTTTCTTTAAGGCTGAGCAATATTCCCTTGTGTATATATGCCACAACTTTTTTATCCATTCATCTGTTGAAGGGTTGGTTCCATAACTTAGCTAATGTGAATTGAGTTGCTATAAACATTGATGAAGCTGCATCACTGTAGTATTCTGATTTTAAGTCTTTTGGGGATAAACAGAGGAGTGGGATAACTGGGTCAAATGGTCATTCCATTCTAAGTTTTCTGAGGAATCTCCATACTGCTTTCCAGAGTGGCTGTACCAATTTGCAGACCCATCAACAATGTATGAGTGTACCTTTTCCCCCACTTCCTCGCCAACATTTATCGTTACCTGTCTTCTTGATAATTGCCATTCTGATTGGAATGAGATGAAATCTTCTCAGTGTAGTTTTGATTTGCATTTCTCCAATTGTTAGAGATGTTGAACTGATCGTATTTATTCTTCTGTGAAGAGTCTCTTCAGTTGAATACAAGTTCTCAAATTTATGTGACTATATATTTCAATCTTTTAAAGTCTCTGACATTTTTTGTTTGAATGTTTCAAAATATCCATCTCTAGTGCATGCTAGTAATTGTATAGCTTCTTTCACTTAAATTTTAAACTCCTGCCCATTGGGAATTTATTGTACATGGCATGATGTATGAATCTTAGTTTTTTCTTAAATGATTAACCACAATCATTAAATTAGGATGTGCTACAAAATTTGTTGAATAATTCAATATCTGAAAAAAGAATCTCTCCTCACTGATATTAAATGTACTGTCATATGTCATATTATATCTCTTTCTGTATTTTCTGTGTCTTATCAATCTTTTTGCTTATCCAGTGCTGCCCATTCTGCTATTATTGTGGTTGAAAATTTCTTGACTATCACCACATTTCAGAACATTCATTCTTCCAGATGAACTTCAGAAAAACTTCATCAAGTTTCAAAGGAATTTCACTAAGATGACTGGAATTATGTTAAATGCATGCATTCATTTATGGAAGACTGACATCTATAAAAGTCTGAAATGTTCCCACTGACACACAGGATACATTTCAATTTTATTCATTCTTTCTTTATGTCTCTTAGCAAAGTTAGTTCATTTTATTTGTGGATTTTACACCTTTCTAGTCAAGTTATTCAAATCCCCCATGTTTACATTTGTCAATGTATGTGTGTGTGTGTGTGTGTGGAGCGTATATGTGTGTGTGTGTGTGTGTGTGTGTGTGTATTATATACAGAAAAATTCACCCTTTAAAGGAATATAGATCTATGAGTTTTGACAAATGCATGAGTTGTATAGCCACCATCAAATCAAAATATAAAATATTTCCATTACACTAAAAGCGTTTCTTTATGTCTCTTCTTAATAACCGTCCACCTACCCTATCCTCTTGCAACCACTCATGTTTTTTGTCTCTTTTCCAGGATGTCATTTAAATGGACAATATGTAGCCTTTTGAGTTCTTTTTATTCATTGTAATGCTTTTAAGATTAATTGAAGTTGTATGTATTGGTTGGTGATTCTGTTCCCTTTTCTTGCTGAGTAGTATTCCATGGTAGGGGTATAACACTTGTCCACCCACCAGCTGATATACATTTGGGTTGTTTCTAGATTTTGATGATTACAAACATTTCCAATCCTGAGTGTGTATGTACAAAGATCTTCATTTTTCTTCAGTAAACGCTTAGGAGTGAGATTGCTGAATTGTATGCTAAGTAGGTGTTTAGCATAGATATTTTTGTTGCTATTGCAAATAGAGTTTTTCCTCATATTTTCTGAAAGGTTATTGCTGGCACGTAGGAAATCTTTGCTTAAATATTACTCTTTTGTGATAAGTCACCCTGTCCCACTCCTTATTTCCAATAAGCTTTTCAGTTGATTTTTATGATCTCAATTCAGATGTCTACATCATCATTTTGTTTTCTGCTGTCCAGGGCTGCTAACTTTTATTTCTTATTTAATACACTGGTGAAAATGTCAGATCATGACTGAATAGTAAACATAACAAAGACATCTTCATTATCTTCCTGTTATTAATGAGAAATTTTAAAATTTGGGTTATATGGATGAGCTTCCCGGAGTTGGTGAACTCTCCAATTCTGTCCAAATCGTTTTCATACTTTACACTTAATGGAAAGAGGGTCCACACATTATCAAATTCATAAGGAGGTCCAAAACCCACAGAAAGCAAGCAGTCTTCGTTATTGAATTTTTAATGCTGTCGCTACTTTATCGGTTGTTATTTTGGAATTTATCAATTTAAGAGTTTAATAAAATAATTTTGTTTTTCCTCCCTTTCACTTATAAATGTGATGAAAAAATGTTAAATGTATTTCCTAAAATTGATATTATTACATACATTCCTAGAATAAATTCTATTTGTCTATTGTACATTATAATTTGCTAACATTTTTTAAAATTCTCTACATGTGAAGAATTAATATGTGAGTTAGTATGTAAATTGGTGAGGGTAAATGATTTTTTTTTTTTTTTGTGTGTGTGTGTGTGTGCATCAGGTTCAGACTAAGATTTAATTAAATAAAGTGAATTTGGATGCTCCCCAGGTTCTTAATGTTCGAGGACAGTTTAAAGAGTATGGGAATAATTAGTACTGGGAACGTTTGATAGTTTTTACTGTCAAAGATAACCTGGGACTAGCTTCTTTCTGAGGAATAATTCTTTGACTACTTTGCCAATTTCTTCCATGGTCTGTTCAGGTTTTCTAATCCTTTCAGAATCAGTTTTGCTCATTTACTTCTTAAGAAACGTGCATTATTTTCTGAATAATTTTAAATGGCAGATTATTCACCTATAATTTAAAATGAATCTTAAAGCCATACATATTTATTATCTTCAAACACATGTACATGCTGTTTAGATTAGCAAAATACACATTTATGTAAAAATATTTACAAATTCATCCCTTTATCATGTATTTTTTTGACCAATAGTAAATATTATAACGTTCATGATGTCTTTGATATTTAAAACGAGTTTTCATCCAGAAAAGAAAAAAATATAGGATCTCACCATGTTGTGCTGAGATGGATACCCTTCATCACATTACAGAATTATCTTTGAATGTGTTGAATGTTTCCAAGTGCTATTTTGGCATCAGTTGAGATTACTCTGTGCTTTTAAAAGATAGTATTTACTAAGTGATTTATTATAACTCTGAGGTTTCCTGCTATTAACTTTATTTTAGAATCTCAGAATAAAATATATTTGGTATGTTTCTCTTAATATTGCAAAATTCAGGTTG
Source organism: Marmota flaviventris (assembly GCF_047511675.1). Classification (NCBI taxonomy): domain Eukaryota; kingdom Metazoa; phylum Chordata; class Mammalia; order Rodentia; family Sciuridae; genus Marmota; species Marmota flaviventris. Next base: position 198,269,577 of record NC_092498.1, on the reverse strand, counting down.
CTTTAATTTTACTTTGGATTAAGGACTTTGCGTTTGTAAGAAACTCTGATATATATGAATTTCTCTCTCTCTTTTTCTTTTGGTACCAGGAGATTGAACTCAGGGGCAATCAACCACTGAGCCACATCCCCAGCCCTATTTTATATTTTATTTAGAGACAGGGTCTCACTGAGTTGCTTAGTGCCTTGCTTTTGCTGAGGCTGGTTTTGAACTTGCAATCCTCCTGCCTCAGCCTCCCAAACTGCTGGGATTACAGGTCTATGCCACCACACCTGGTCTTTCTTTCTTTCTTTCTTTTTTAAAATAACTTTATTTTATTTGTTTTTTCTTTATTTTCTTTCTTTATTTATTTTAATGTGGTGCTGAGGATTGAACCCAGTGCCTTATATGTGCTAGGCAAGCGCTCTACCCCTGAGCCACAACCCCAGCCGTCCTTCCTTTTGTTTTTACATTCTCTCTACCCAGAAACATTTCCCAGGAGCAAATCCTGTTTATTCTACTGAGCTTCAGATGCACAGGATTATCTTTGCCAACTTTGCTTCTGTTCCCCTCTCACATCCCACGATCCTGCCTTCCCAGGGCATCTGACTTTGGGCTTCTGTTGGGAAGAGCTCAGAACCAGTGTCTTGGTTTTTAGACCATTCTACTCACAACCTTCTAGAGCAATTATGCCTTTCTCTCTTTCAAATCATATCTGTCCTATGTCTCATCCCACTTCTGTGGCTGGAGTGACATCGTTTTCTTGTCTGTTCTGCCCGTTGCAGAGACTTCAGGGAATATCTGTATTGGAGTTCTGGGCAATTTTTCCCTAGAGCCCTGTCCACCTTTTGTCTAGAGAGGAGGATATTCTGCTCAAGCCAAAGTGATCCAGGAGAGGGCTGGAACTCTGCCTACCTGGCCAGGCTGACTCCCACCCCACACACACTGGACACCCTGTGGAAATGAATCATACCAGTGACAACATGAGTGAATGAAAACTTCTCGCCTGCTCAAGTGCTGTGGGTAAGAGCTCTAACTCTAAGTGGACAGCTAAAGCTTCTCTCTCTCTCTCTCTCTCTCTCTCTCTCTCTCTCTCTCTCTTTTTCCCTCTAAATAGAAAGTTAGAGATGTTAATTTCTCAGTAGGGATAAGGCCTACAGAGACCAGTGTGGCTTAGAGGTTACAAGGGTCCTCACACCATATTCACTGTAACATCAAGTGGGAATAAAATGATACCAGGTGGCCTCACAGGAATGGGAAGGTATTTTTACAAGGGTGAGATACCCATAGAAACCACATTTGAATTAATGTTAACAACATGACATCAACACAAATTTTGTCACAAGCACAATGAATTTGAGAAACCAATAGATAATAGTCAATAATTCTGCCTTTCATCTGCCCTAGTATTGTGTTTCCAGGTGGCTTCAGTAACTGGGAGCAGCCATTTGAAGATTTGTCTCTTATTTGGGGCGAAAGACATTTATTAGTTCAGCAAAGTCTCAGTACTTTGATGAGAATAATTCTGTGACACTATAAATATGGTAGACGTCTGCTGGTCTGTGACTCCCTTATGAAAATAAGACACAGTGACTCAGCTACTTGTGGTGATAATTAATAAACAAAGACACTCTCAGTGTTAAAAATATTTCAGGATATTGGACATACAAATTTGACTGTTCTGCATGAATTTACTAATTTGGGCCTTTAATAAACATTCATGTTCCTAAAGTACAGCACATCTTTTGTCACATAAATAGTATTTTAAATGACACTTAGTTTGGAAAATAAAAACCTATGAAACCTATTACATATCTAGCATTATGGGGTTTTGATGCTGGAAGGGTCCTTGGGAGCAGCTGATCCAGATCACAAAAGATTAGGGGATTTGTGAGACCTTTGGTTCCTGAAATGTAATTTTCAAGCCCAGGCCAGGAGTTCTAGAACCTTCTTTACATCCTTCTTTTTGGAGCGCAGCACCTGCACTCCTAGACACAAACAGTTCCAGGAACCACTTCAGCCAGGATTTTTTTCCAGAACCATTGGCAAGGCCACTTGCCCAGTGGTGGGGAAGCAAATGCTTATTCCCAGGCTCTGAGGACCACAAAGCTTGGAAGGCTGACCTCTGATGTCTGATGGGATCACATTGTTACTCAAAGAAGAAACATGACCCTTTGGGCAACCAGATCCTGAGAGGGTTTTGGATGGACCCCAAGTTCTACATGCTCATTGAAGGATATGGAAAATAAGTCCTAGAACATTTTCCCAAGCTTTTGTCATTTAAAATCCCAAGCCTCAACAACCCAATCAATAAATGGGCTAAGAAGCTGAAGAGACACTTCTCAGAAGATTTACATTCAATCAACAAATATATAAAACAAATGTTCAACATCTCTAGTAATTAGAGAAATGCAAATCAAAACTACTCCAAGATTTCACCTCACTCCAGTCAGAATGGCAGCTATCAAGAATACAGACAACAATAAATGTTGGCAAGGATGTGGGGGAAAAGGCACACTCATACATTGCTGATGGGACTGCAAATTGGTGCAGCCAATATGGAAAGCAGTATGGAGATTCCTTAGAAAACTTGGAATGGAATCATTTGACCCAGCTGTCCCACTCCTTCGTCTATACCCAAAAGTCTTAAAATCCGCATACTACAATGACACAGCCACATCAATGTTTATAGCGGATCAATTCACAATGGCTAAACTGTGGAAGTAATCTAGATGCCCTTCATTAGATGAATGAATAAAGAAACTGATACACACACACACAATGGAATATTACTCAGTAATAAAAGAATAAAATTATGGCATTTTCATGTAAACGAATGGAGTTGGAGAATATCATGCTAAGTGAAGTCAGTCAGTTCCCCAAAACCAAAGGCCAAATGTTCTCTCTGGTAAGTGGATGCTGATCCATAACGAGGAAGGGGGAGGCATGGGAAAAATGGAGCAACTCTGATTGGGTAAAGGGGAGGGATGGTAGGGAGGGGGCATGGGGGCAGGAAAGATGGGGATTGAGATGGACATCTTTACCCTAGGTACATGTATGACTGCACTTGTGGTGTGACGCTACATCGTGTACAACCATAGAAATGTAAAGTTGTGCTGCAATTATGGACAATGAATCAAAATGCATTCTGCTGTTATATATACCTAATTAAAAGAAATAAATAAATTAAAAAAAAATCCCAGGACTCAGCCAGAGGGAAGGAACCCAAAAGGAACTCCATCTGACTGGAACCAGACCCCCTACTCTAATGGGTCACCTGATGCAAATACAATAAGCCCCAGGAAATTCCCTTTTCACATTCCTGTCCCATCCTAATGGGTCAGCAGGACCCCAATACAATGGACTCCAGGAACTGCCCTCCTGTCCCATCCTAAACAAAGCCTATATAACCCAAGCCCTTGCTGAGCCTGGTGCCATTTTCTGCCCTGACTGATTCTGTCGCTAAATACTGAATAAAGAAGAGCCTGCTGATTGGAAGGTTTGTCCTTACATTCATTCTTCAGCTAGTTAAAATTCAGATAGGAGGGGCCATCCTTAAATCATCACTGGTCCACGGAGAACCAGCCAAAGCAAGACATTTCATATAACTGCAGGGAGAAGTCTATCTATAGCAAAGGTCTGATTCCAATCACAAAAAGACTGTTTCTGAAATGGTTCTTCCGCTGCTGATCAGGATTCTGAAGACACAATTCCTAGACAGGAAGCCATACTAAGCCATGAACTGCCACCAATGTCCCCATGTCTATGCTAATACATATGCACATTCCTCTGCTCTGGCTCCCAGAGAGCAGGGATGGGGGTAGCTGCAGAATGGTCCCCTGGGTAAGATCAGGATGATTCACGTCTAGGACTTGGATTTTCACACTGCTTATTTACTACACCGAAGTGAGATGTGTAATATGGGGACTGGGCTCCCCCAGAGACTGACCCTGAGACATGGACCTGAGTGCATGTGGTTTATTTGGGAGTCGATCCCAGGAGACAGAGGTAGAGGAAGGGGGATGTGAGAGAGGGAAGGGAAAGGCTGCCTTCTTAAGCCATTTACAGTGTGGGTACCTAGAGCTAAATCTGCTGGGGAACTGGGGATCTGCATATAGCTCACACCTTGTTCACATTACTACTCCACTGGGGCAGAGGAGGTGGGATATTTACGTTCCCATCAGTCACCTGCTGGGGTGACTTCTGAGAGTGGCATTTCTGTGCATTTCCAGCCCACCTTCTGTCCAGGAAGAGAAGCCTGAGACAGCTCTTGGGCAGTTAGGCCATCGGGCACATCCAAGGTAAAGAGACATGGGTGGAGCACTGGCTGCTTCTGGAATAGTCACATTAGTGTGGATCCACTCCCCAACGCGGGTGTGCGTGCGTGCGTCTGTCGCTGTGCAGACTAATATGGATGGGTCACAGGGGGAAGCCACAGCTACTCTGATCCTGAAGACAGGAACCTGGGGGTTCATTCTGATGCAGTTTCCCTTTCTGCACAGCATGGAGGAGCACCAAATGTGGCCACAGACCTACGTCTTGACGCTGCAAGCATTGATTGGAAGTCGGCACAAAGCTCGCTCTTCTTTCAGTACCGGCAGATGGATGTTTTTCATGACAGGGAAGTTTATTTTCCTTGAGATTGTTAAAGGGGATATGATAATTAATATTTGCTGGGCTCCTGCTATGTGCTAAAGCCTACACTGCATAATGCAACCTTCACAACTCTAAAAGATGGTATGATTATCCCTGTTTTACTAATGAGGCCAAGATGTGTTTATTCACTGAACAATAAAAATGTGGGCTCTGCCTAAAAAACAGGGCAGACAGGAACCTGTTGACATGCTGAGAGCAAGTACAGGGACCGCATGTCAGCCCGGGCTGCTGGGTGGAGAAAAGACTGGAGGTCCAAGAAGGCTGGCGTGACAAGGACATCATTGAGGATAGGAGGCATAGCAAGCAGGCAAGAAATGACACCGGCTTGTTCTAAGTAATGGCAGTGAGTTAAGAGAGTCACCAAAGGCTACAGAGATTGCAAACTGCATGGTTGCGATTCAAGCTCAGTCTAATCCTGAAACCTATCTATGTGGTACACTTTGGTTTTGTATAATATTCAATATGTAAATCTGTATTTCTGCTTTCTGTTATCCTACCAGATGGGGAAAATATATTAATTGTCCTTTTTTGTTTGCTTTAAGGGTTTTTACACATAAAAAAATGATATCTGTTGATTGAGCATGGTGGCGCACACCTGTAATCCCTGTGGCTTGGGAGGCTGAGACAGGAGGATTGAGAATTCAAAGCCAACCTCAGCAAAAAGCGAAGTGCTAAGCAACTCAGTGAGACCCTGTCTTTAAATAAAATATAAAATAGGGCTAGGGATGTGGCTCAGTGGTTGAGCGCCCCTGAGCTCAATCTCTGGTACTAAAATAAAAAAACAAAACAAAAAAGAAGATATCTGTTGAATATTCATTGGTTTATGGCAAACTGAGGGATGCAAGACTTGAACTTGAAGAAGCTGACACATTTGGGAGCCTGAATAAAGTCAGCTCTTCTAATTTTCTGCTCAATTAGGGCATAGGCCAGTGATGGGGGGGCTTATTCGAGTCCCTAGGATTTCCCCACCGTGGTTCCTCCTCTCCCTGCTCATATTTGCAGAGGACAGCATAGCATAGGCTGGTGGGTGTGCCTCGGAGGTCACTCCCTGCAGCCAGACGATGGTGGCAGCGTGTGACTCATCAGGGCCTGGCAAGCCATTGGTACAGCATGGATTTTTAGATCCTTGGGACCATCAGGCAGCAAACCCAGCAGAACATGGAGTCATTGTAAGAAATAATGTGACATTCTTCAGTTACCATCTGGCTCTCAGCTCTCGGATACAAATGTGACTATAATGCAGCATCAGTTCAAATAACAGAGAAGATCAGAGCCCTTCATCACTAAGGAAGCAGTGGGTGGGGTCCACTTCCATTGGGAAGTGGTCTCTGGGGACCAAGCTTCACTCTGCAATCCATAGATATGCTAGGGGGAAAAATTTATGGGGATTTGATGGTCATGGAGGGTGGAATGGGAATGGATGACGGCAGAGTTCCAGGTGTTGGAGGGTTCAGGGGCTGGCTATGGGTGACAGTGCCCGCTTTTCCCGGGGCCTGCTCTTGACTACTCATGGTCATTCCTGGGTGGCACCTGGCTCCTCCACGGCATCAGTTCAGCCACTAAATAGATGAAGGGAGTTCACTGCCATGGACTTGGGTCACCAGCCATTTGTTAGCTTAGATAGCATATACCCAGAATAGGGAGAAGACCTGGGAGGTGTCTTTGAACCACCGCTCCAAAGATGAAGTAGAATCTTTTGAACTGACTGTATCTCAAGTGCAAAGCAATCTACATGTTTGCAGACAAAACCTTGTCTGAGCTACTGAAGAGGCCGCATGTTGTAAAGGAAGGAGCGTGGGACTTGAGGCCAAGTTGGTGATGCGGCCTCAAGCTCTCGGACTCACTGGCTGTGGGCCTTGGAAATGTGTACCTTAATAGCTCAGTCTCAATTTCCTCATCTGCAAAATCTGTCTGCATTTATTTCAAAGGGTTATTTAATAAGCGAATTCATGTACACAAAGCAACAGGCACAAAGGAGACATGCAGCAAATGTTAGTTACTTCCCCTTCGTTGGGGTCAGGCAGGGCTATCCTGCCTGCAAAATGGCTGAGAGGAGTGTAAACATGAAATCTAGGCAAAGTGGGCGGAGCGCTGAGTGGCTTGTTGAAAAGCAAGGGGGAGTCTGAGATCCCTTTCTGCTAGGGTTTGTCTCTATCTTCTGTGGTTTTCCAACCATGTTCTTTGAACTTGAGAGCAACTGGGGAAGGGAAGGAGGAGTAAACAACTGAAGATCAAGTGGTTGGGGGGCTTTGGGGACCTGACAGCAGGAGTACTTTCAACTGTTTGAAACCCTGGGATACCATGTAAAGTTTGTTTGAAAAAAACAATCAACCAACCAGTCAACCAGGACCTGGAAACTGCCGAGATGAACAATCCAGATGACCGCTTTTAACACAAAGCCTTTATATCATGGAACAAAACTTCATCATTGTTTAAATGGGGGAATGGCCATAGAATCCCAATCCATGAGCAAAATTCCTCAGGGAGACATTGAGCAATGACAACATTAAAAAAATCAAACCAGGGAGAGGGAGCAGGGTACCAACTTACGGACCCAAAGACAAGGGACTATTCTGATGAAGGATAGAAGGAGGGGACAAGCTGTCTTGGGAGACTTCTGATGGACATGTGGTACTATTTTCCTGATTGAGAAGGGTTCTCTTGAGCTCTCCCAAGCGCATAGCGACGGGCATTTTAGAGAGAGCTCTTTGGAGGCCCAGGACATCATTAACAAATACGGAGTCTTTCCCCAACACTCCAGCTGCAGCAACTTGAGCTACATGCAGGGGGTTGCAGGGCCCTTACCTTTTTCAGCTCTTCCTGGACACTATGGTTGTTCTCTTCAGAAGACAGACTTTCCTTTTGGTTCTCAGATTCCGTCTTGGGCTCAGACTCCTGATCCTCCCCCGAAGAAGTCTCCTTTTCACTCATTTTCATTGCTAACTCGTACAACCTATTTCTCAGCTTCTCCTCCTGGGTGTCTGTGCTGGTCCGAGAATTCTGAGCCTCATTGCTGATGTCCGTCTCTGATACATCCCCTGATATCTAAAAGAAAGCAGAATCATGCAATCAGGACCCCTCTGCTAAGTCGTGCTGCCTTTTGTCCCTAGTAACGCCTGAGGGGAGGAGGAACAGATAGTCCAGGAAAGCAGCAAACAGCTCTCTTTCCTGATCTGCTTTCTTTTCAGAGGAGTTAGCCTTCCACTGACTCAAATGCATACATTTTAACATTTTGCTAAAGGGCTCAGATAGGTGAGCATCTGTACTTAGAAAAAAAATGTTTGGACTCCTTCCATTAAAAAAAAAAAATTAATTCACAGCATTCTCCTTGAGTTCTCATCAGCACTGAGCAAACCTGACGGCCCAGTGCCCCAGCCAGCCCCCTGGTGGAAGACATGCCAAAGCTTTCCTGCCAATTATTCATGTTTCCATGGTGGCTTGGTATAGAGAAAATAGTGTGTGTGTGTGTGTGTGTGTGTGTGTGTGTGTGTATACATGGGTATGTATGTCTGACATCCCATAAGCAGGTAGGCTCAGAGATTAGGGAAGGCTTCCATGTAGAAGTGATGCTTGAGTTGAGATTCAAAGTGTAGCAGTCACCCAGTTAAAAGGGAGAAAGAGGCAGGATCACTATTCTAGGCAAAGGGCAGAGATGTTGAGATGGAGCAAAGTCCTTCCACCTGTGTAAGGGATATTGTGTGACCTCCCCTTAATAACTAGAGTTCCAGTCTAATAATGAGCTACCTCTTGATCCACCTATCCATCTGGTGAGTATCTCCTAAACTCCTTCCATGAATGAGGTCTTTCCAAGACCAAGGGAAACTCCAGGATGTCACGGAGATGGTGGTTCATCTCTATTCCAGGCCTTCAGTTGGGGAGATGTGCATGGAAATAGTCACGTGTACATAATATGGCACACCATCTGGGTCCTCCGGACCCAGTTTTAGTTTCTGAGTTTCCCCTAGGAGTTGTTCTATTCGTGAGGATTGATATTTCATAGCTTTATTTTCTTCAAAGGCCTCCAGAGAACAAAGCGAAAATTTACTCCTTTAAAAATTGGAACAAAACCATTATATTTTGCAATTGCCCTATGCGTTCATTGACTATTTTATAAATCTCAGATATATGAGGGGATCTTCTCTTTTTAAATATTTATTTTTTGGTGTTGTAGTTGGACACAATACCTTTATTTTATTTATTTATTTATTTAATGTGGTGCTGAGGATCGAACCCAGGGCCTCGCACGTGCTAGATGAGCACTCTACCACTGAGCCACGACCCCAGGCCATGAGGGGATCTGGATACTCTTATTTTTCTTATCTTTTGAAATATTTTGCTACTCATCCTCCTCACAATTGTTTTCCATCGTTACTCACCAGTTATTCCAAATTATGCTAAAAGTGACTGAAAATAATAAGCAGGAGGAGAAAGGAATTGCCTAGAAGGAGGATTCAATAGTGAAATACATATTCACCATGTTAGCTTTCATTGCACACCGCTGAGAATTAAGAAATTTTCATTGTGATCAAGAGAAGAAAACCAACAGAGAACAATTATTAGAGGACTTGAGATGAATTCCAAGAGGAAAGCAGCGCTCCAGATTCTGACAATGGTGGAATTCATTGTGTTAGGTGAAATCTGACTTCTGATGACAGTGTCCTAAGTGAATATTCTCCAACTCAAGCATGGATGAGTAAACATTATTGACAATATTGCTAATTATAAAATAAGAAATATTATGGTGTTTTCCTCTAGTTAGTCACTCAACAGGAAGGGCTTCATCACCCGGCATTTTGTAGCAAGAATCTGGGTGGGTGACAGATTGTTTTATCCTTTAGGATGTTGTGCACCGAATTTACTTGGTAGTTTGCAATTAAATGAATTCTAAAGGCAGATGTCTATGTAAATGTAATTAGGAAGGACATGTAAGAAATATAAATTTTAAAAATCACTGAATTAATTTTAAAAAAAAAGGATCCATTGGAAATGTCTCTTTCTTTCTTGTTCTGAGAGAGAATCAATGATGAAATCCTTGTGAGAGTGCTACATTATGCTTGAGAAGGAGGAGTCCCTTAGCTTGGGATGCAGGGACAGTCCCTGGGAAGAATAGGCTCTGAGATATTCTCAAAAGATGAATGTGTTAAGATATAATCCTGGGGACTGGCATTCTCGATGAGAAAGCAGTAAGACCAATGAGACCCGTGGTGTAAGAGCACTTGGCACACTTAGAGGAATGAGGCTTGGAAGTAGAGAGGGTGGGCAGCTTAGGGGTATGGAGAAGCAGGCCTGGGTCAGACTGCAGAGGCTGAACCATCAGCCTAAGCAATGGGGCTTTATCTCTCAAATAGTTTTTCTGCTACTGTGGTGTTAAGTAGCAACTAAGTTGGCCAGGAAGTTAGCAACTGGCTACAAATGCACCCCCCGGTGACTTTCCCTGATCTCTCCTCAACATATTTAGCACTGAACTGTCAACTTATTGCAGATTTGTTTTTCTTTAGCTTTGGCCTAATTATTCTCTGGATACACAGACAGTGGAATATGAATTTAGAAGGCTAAAATAGTTAATCCAAAAGATGAAAGCCTGCTTAACACCATCAATCCATGACTCAGATTTATTTATCACATGAGGACATAAGAAGAATTAGTTCATTGTAACATGGGGTCTGTGGATGGGCCTTTGAGGACCCCTAATATTGTTTGCAAACTTTGGATTACATGCACAGCTTTCTTGGGATGAGGATTACTGTGCTCATTAAACGGAAAATGGTACAGCCACGAAGTAGGAGAGGGTTTAAGCTCTTGTTCACAAAGGCAGTGTTTAAAGGAATGAGAAGATAACTCTTCCAGGGGTCTTTCTGAGATGGATTCACTCAGATTTCCTCAGAAGACCATCCTGACTTTCAGTTACCCTATCGATATGCATACCCCGAAATCCTGCTTACTTTAATTTATACGTTTTTTATTCAGCCTCATTATCTTCCTTGTAAGGGAGAGATATCTAGTCTTGTAGGTTAAGCAACTCTGGTCCAACAAGCATTTTTCATAGAGCTTGTTTTCTTACCTGCCAGGTTACTTTGGAAGATAGGGGAAGGTTATGGGTTTTCTCCACTGTTACGGTTTAGATATGAGGTATCCCCCAAAAGCTTATGTGTGAGACAATGCAAGCATTTTCAGAACTGAAATCATTAGATTATGAGAGGTATAACCCAATCAGTGGATTAATCCACTGATATGGATTAACTGGGTTATAATTAATTATAGGCAGGTAGGGTATGGCTGGATTGAGATAAGTCACTGGATTGAGATAAGTCACTGGGGGTATGCCTTTGGGGTATCTAAAGGCAGATAGCAGAGCTAGCAGAGCTCTCTCTGTTACCTGATTGCTGCTTTCCTCTATTATACTCTTCCACCATGATGTTCTGCCTCACTCAGGCTAAGAGTTATGGAGTTGGCTAACCAAGGACTGAACCTCTGAAACTGTGAGTCAAAATAAATTCTCCTCCTCTAAGCTTATTGTCAGGTCTTTTATTAACAGTTATTAAAAAACTGACTAAAACTCACACCTTTTGCAAGAGAGCCCAACTAAAGGATTACTTTCAACAGTTACATGTCAACCTTCCTTGAATAGATCCTAGTGTCCTGGTGATGAAAGACACTACACCTGATTTAAATATCAAAGTTTCTGCACCTTGCTTTTACACTTTATGTTAGTGGACTCTGGAGAAAAGGTCTAACTTACAGGTTAAATAAAACTAGGGGAAGTCTATGGCAAATGCTCCTAGATGTACTTGTGAATCCCTTGGCACAACTGTGCTGAAGAAGGATCAGCAATGGGCTGGCTGGCTCTACCACTGACCTGTCTCTCTCTGAGGGCCCAGAAAATATCTGTCTCGGGTACCTGAAGGCAGAAGTCAGTCTTTTCTCAAGGTGTTGCCATTAACCTAAAACTACTGTTATTCACATTCCATACCCTGGTGAATAAAGCATTTATTTTCATTATAATGTGTGTGATAACAATAGTCAGACACACCAGAAAATATGTGTCAAACACTGATCACATTAGCACAGAGGAAATGGGAAGACATCATCTGGCGTCTTATACGATTTAACATTATATTTCTCACTGCCTCAAGGAAGAGGCTGTCACATGGAAAGACTTGACTTTGGTCAGCGGGACTGACCTCTCGGAGGATAGGTCTGGGGACTCTTAGCCCCACAGTGTTATCTGAAAGACTTATTTTTTAACTTTTATTATTATAGATCAGTCACCTTGGTATGGATTCATGCTGTCAAGTTCTTTGTATTTAAAATTGATTTAAAAACAAAAAACAAAACAAAAGTCCTTACTCTAATCTGGGCACATCTCCCCCCTCTGAACTGTTGGGCTCTGCCTGACGTCTCTGTTTTCCCTTTCTATTCTTCTCTCTGACAGAATCAGACCATGCCATGTTGACAGGGCAACAATTATTTCCCACAATTATGATAATCTCACACAAAATATCAGGGAGATTTCCTGTATGAATTCTTCAGGTCAATGTTTACAGGACGAAAGGGCAGATTTAAGATACAGTTATTTGCATACTCACCATAATGGGTCTGGGGTCAGGATCTGGGGCAGAGGGACTGAGGTATGTCCCAAACACCCCTCCTTCCTTCAGTGGTTCCTGATGACTTGCTCTCCATTTTGAGTGAGCTGGGCTCTTGGGGTCTTTGTCATAAAGAATGGAGAGCTCCACATTTTCTTTCATGGGGTCAACATGGTTTTTACAGCCACATTTAATTAATAGTTAGCTCTGCTACTTAATATCTATCCAAAATAAAATCTGAAAGAATTTAACCATTGCAACACTAAAGTCATCATTTTTTGGAGGATGACCTTAATATCCTATAGACTCCTGGTTAAAAACCCTGTTTGGAGAGTCTCCACAGGGCCCTCAAACTCCCTGACCCCGGATGTAAAATGTCATCGTGTTTACGTACATCTTTTGCTGCCAGGAAGAAGACTTTTCACCAGGTTCTTAACAGGCCCCATGACACAAAAACATGTAAGAAGCGTGGTTACTCAGCAAGCTTCTGGTTGTCTAGACATGTCCTCTGCAGCCAGTTTATCTCAGAGGCACACCCAGCAGGTCTCACACTCAAGAGGGACCACTTGACAAATACACGACTAAGATTTTTCTCGTGCTGATGGGTGTCTGAGCACACCTGCTTAAATTGTTTCAAAGTTGGTTTTTGAACTGGATTAGGCAGTTGAGGATGTGGGGTAAAGGGCCTGGGGACAGGGCAATGTTGGCTTAGAGCAGTTCTGCCTTCAGCCATATTATAATTTGTCTTCTCTTTAGATGTCATTGAAGGAAAGATCCTATGCCTACAAAAATTTGAAAATTAATGGCAGAGAACTGAGGGGTAGAGTGGACTATCACCCTTTGGTCTGTGCTCTGGAGGAAATTCAAATACAATACTGAGTAGACTGTAGGGCCCTGCTTAGGGACATTCTCTTGGCACAGTTTACCGTGTGATATACTTACTGGGTGACTCAATGTTCATAGTCACTCCCACCCCCAGCTCAGCTAACTGCCCACAGGCAGGGTCTCATAACACTTGGTAGTGAGCATTCCCTTGAACTCAAGAGTCCACAGCACTCATGAAACAGGGCTTGGGGTAGAAGCTGTCCACTCCTGTACATCTACCCAGATTTAACCCTGCAGCCACCCAGAGCAGCCACCTGGGGCACCTTGGCCCCTCATAAGCCTGACTTGACTGAACTTGCTGGGCTGCATTGATTGACACTGAGTGACATTACGAGATGCAGCCTGCAAAGCATGTGTTTACTACAAGCAGTTCATAGTGGAGGGTGCTGTATTCTGCATTGTCTCCACGAGGATCTTGCCATACTTTTGGATATTGAATATCCCCCAAAGGCTCACGTGTTGAAGGCTCAGCCTGTGGTGTTTTGGGGAGACACTATGGACCTTTAGGAGATGGGGCCGAGTGGAAGGAAGTTAGGTCACTGGGGGTGTGCCCTTGAAGGTGATATTGGGATTCTAGTCCCTTCTGTTTCTCTGTGCTTTGTTGTTGCCACTAGGTGAGCATCTTCCTCCACCACATGCTCCCTTTCATGAGGCTCTGCTTTGCCACAGGCCCAAAGGCAACGGGGGCCAAGCAGCCTTGGAATGAAATCTCTGAAACCATGAGCCCAAACAACCTTTTTCTCCCTACAAGTTTATTATCTCAGGTATTTTGTCACAGCATCAGAAAGCTGACTGACACAGATCTACAGGATAAATTTCTTTTAGATCTCAGCTCTCAAGGCAACATTTTTGAATTAGTTTTATTGTCCCATTATGACTTCCATACCTAGAAAACTGCTCATGTCTCTCTTTTTCTATTGTCTTCTAGAAACCCAGAGCTGAATTTTGGTTATCTTTTGCCTACAAGTAGGATGTCATTGTTTCCATTTTGGGAACTCATGGTACTCCTGGCTTCATCTTATCTTCCCTACCCTGGTTTTTCCTTTGACCTACTTTTCCCACCATTGTACTTTAATTTTATTTTCTTCTGCTTATCTTTATGTAAACCACTTTAGATTATTTCTGGAGCAAGGCATACACATATTAAATAAAGGAATATTTACTGATTATTGGTTATATAAAATTAGGAGCTTCTTACTCTGGCAAGATTCTTTAACACATTTTAAAAGAATAATTAAGATCCAGAATGCTAAATGGGGGCAAATTTACCCCTAAGAAAACAAGTTTTGCTAATGAGTACAACCAAAAATGAAACACTGGAGGGATCTAAAATAGCAGCCCCCTGTAATCCTGAAGCCTCAATCAACAGAAGATTAATCAGCAGACTTCCATTTAAAAATGGCATCTGGCACACATTTTTCATACAACCACTCCAAATTTTCCACCAAAATTGTGTGGGATGATGCAGAAAAAAAAAAAAAAAAGAAAATTTGCAAGACTAAAAAGCTATGGAAGTCGGCTTGTTACCAGCAAAGAATGGGAGAATTTTTCATTAAATATAAGGCCCATTGAAATGACTGAAAAATGCATTTGTAGACCATCCACTCTCCCTCTTATAAGAAGTTAGAATATAATTCTTGGTCCCCACCCACCCCACCCCACCCCAGTATTCTCTCAGCCTCAGAGCTTGGTCCAGAAATGAAAGATAAATGCTAACCATAAAAATAAAATAAAACCAACACCAAACAAACAAGAACATACAATCTGAGCCTTGTGTACTTGTTCTTTTCAAGCATCTAAGGATAAGCTCTAACTCCACATTCCTTCAGTGTCTCCCGTCTTATGGCTACTTGGAAAAGATATCCACTCAAAAACATGTAGGCGGTGCTGGGAGAAGAACTAGCCATGTTGCATCCTGGGAGATGTAGTCATGAAAGGTAGGCCCCGAGGGCAGAGGACACAGAAAACGCAGAAAGTGTTCAGCAGGGTTTGCTACTCATTGATCATTCATTCTATGTATATTCAGTACTGTGGCTAGGTTCTTAGCCACCTGTTCAAAAACACAGAGCCAGGCGGTAAGAATAGAAAGCATCTATCTTAAGTTAGCAAAGTGGAGATGAGTTTTTTGTATACTAGGTATTGGCAAACAATGGTGTGCAGAGAGCAGCTCCTTATTCAAGAACTACTAACAGAAAAATTGAAGGTGGAACCCCTGGAAAAATGTCCCAGAGCAAAGGAAACAAATGTTAGCCTGAAGGCATCATGTAGATTTTTCTAGCAACCAGGACACAATGTCTGATGGTGGTTTGGCATTCTCATTAGAGAGAAGTAATACTGTCTTCCGGGAAGAGGCCGTGAAGAGGTGCAAAAAAGTTAGAAGGGATAATCACTTAGACTAAAAGAGAATAGAAGAGCTGAAATGGGGACATCGATAGGACGAAAGACCGCAGACAAATGGAAAACCCAGCTTCAGATACAGACCTGCATTTGAAGATAGTAACAGCAGAATTAACATTGGCAAATGAAGTAAGTGATAGGAGGACACAATTTGGAAGGTTTCCTACAAGGATGAGGAAAAGAACAAAGTGGGAAAGCAGTAAGAGAGGGTGTTAGGCGTGGAAGAGGAGGATAGAGATCAAACCTGTAAACGATGGGTGCTCTGGAAAAATTAATAATCAGAAAGATAAAAGAAAGTGCTCCTACTGGGAAAAAAAAAAAAAGATCTGAACGTGCTAAAAAGAGCTCACTGTGTTATGCACAAAGGCACCAGAGGAGTTAAGTACCTACCATTCTGGCAATATGTTTGCTTTTAAAAGATAAATCTGACAAACATCTAGAAGAGAAAAATCTTATAAACAAAGGGAAAATAAGACTGCGTTCAGGCTTCTCATCGTCATGATATGCCAGAAGGCAAAGTAGAAACCTCCTACAGAGTGTTGGAGCAAAAGACTTCTAACCCACAGATTTTATGCCATCTATGGACATCTAGGGATTGGTTTTAGGAGGCTAGAAGAGTGCATTCACTTAGCAGTTTATAATTACAGGTTGCATAGAGGCTCCATGTCCAAAGGGATGTGTGGAGATTTGAGGCCAGGGATTAAAGGTAGAGAATGTGGGGAAGGACTTCTGCTCTCAGCTGGCCTTATCTGCTAATGTTTGCTAGCATCTAGCACGAAGTGAAACGGCACAGAATGAGTGCCTCGCCAGAGTGCAAAGAGATAGGTATTAAGAAGACTTAGGGGTGGTGAGGACAAAGTAAATAAGGGTGGGAAGTCAGACATGAAGGTAAAATGAACATGAACGTCCCGAAGCAGGACCCTGTCTGTCTTGTTAAGATCCAGAACGGTGCACAACCTAGTGTTGTCTTTTCCAATGCACATAAACATTCACAAAAATCAACGTTTTGTTAGGTCACAGGGGAAACCGCAACAAATTCTCAGCAGACTTCACATAAGACATATTCATTGTTCATGATGCATGTTAAAAACGAGCAACACAAATCAAAACCCAAACCAAACCAAAACAAAAGCAAAACATTATCCATTTCTCTAATTTGCTCTTAATTTGATGAAAAAGAGAATTAAATTGAAATGATAAGCTACTTTGAAAAATTTGACAATAGGAACATTCATATCCAAGCCCGTGGGATGCAATCAAAACTGCATTAAGGGAAAATTCATTAGAGATTTTAGAAATGTGTGTGTGTATGTGACACGTTTATATATACTGGAATATACGGAAAGATATATGAAAATAAGAAAGCAAAAGGAAGGCAGCAATAAATATAAGAGCAGAAATTTAATGACTATGAGACACCCCCGCTTCCGGCCACCTTCCTAGAATTAAAGAATAAAACTAAAAGTTGGTTCTTTGACACTCCTGGGAAGATTATAAAATGGATAAATCCAAGCAAGGAAAGAATGAGAGAGGGATCAAGGGGTGGGGGGAGTGTTTTATGCGAATGAAAGCAAGAAAGAAAACCAATGTTAGCATTATAAACAGAAAAGGTAAATAACATCAATGCAGAGGAAATTAAAAAAGAACTTGATGAAAATATTAGGTACAATATTATACCAGCAGATAAATGATGGATTATTTAATAATAACTTGATGATGCCACATGCTCTGGTGCATGCCTGTAATCTCAAAAGCTCAGGAGGCTGAGGGAGGAGGATCTGCAAGTTCAAGTTCAGCCTTAGTAACTTAGTGAGAGCTGGTCTCAAGAAATAAAAAGGGTTGAGGATATGGACCAGGGGTTGAGCACCCCTGGGTTCAATTCTTACCGCTACTACTACTCCTATTACTAATCTGGTGACAAGTGATCAATTTAATCAAAAAGTCTAGCTCTGACCTCATAATAAGAAAAGTAAAATACAGATTGACCAAAGAGTTAACCGGAAATAATAAAAAAACTACAAAGCATTTGGAAAAGAATAGAAAGACATAAGATCAAGGAACTAAGGTCTTCTTAAGGCACGAAATACAAAGATAATAAAGGAAACAACTGATGGATTATTATTAAGAAAAAATTTTGTAGGTAAAATAACGTTAAGGCAAAAGTGACCAAGGAGAGAATATTTTCATACGTAACCATCACAGAACTAGAATTTGTAATATGATTCGGAAATAAAACCAATTCCTAAAGTCAATAAGAAAAAGATAAAGAGTACAATAAAATAACGTAATAAAATAATGTGAAAAAATATAAACGTGCCTTCAGACAAGAAAAATGCAAATAGCCAAACATAGGAAAAAACTGATTGGTCTTGGTAGTAATTATGAATCTACTAACTAAAAAGAACTTTTTCTAACATAAAATTGGCAAAAACCGAACAGACCGACAATGATATCGTTGACAACATGCGAGAACACACTGGTGCGGCTATGGCTATGTAAATTGCTGAGGTCTCGGGAGCTCAGTTGGCAAGTCTATTTTAAAATTAAAGATCCACACACGCCACCAGTCAGCAATTTTACTTTTCGCATAAAAAGATGTGTGCAATGACAATCTCTGTAGTATGTTCCTAACAAGGACACCTTGGAAAGCCTTTAAATACCCATCATTGTGGAAAGTTATTGTAATTAAAGTAGAGTCGTTTTTTTGTGGTGAGCCAAGGGGTCCTGAGTGGGGCCCTGGAAGTGCCTGAGCCAGCAGGTGATTATCACCAGCAAGGCTTAGCATTGTCCCGACAGGACATGATGTGGTGATGAAAAGCAGAGGGACTGTCAGGACTTCCTATTGTTTTAAAATTTTTTTACAGATAATACACCCCTTAGGACTGCTCTCTAGATGAGAAGCTCCCACACTCACACCCCTACCCCTGACATACCACCTCCATGTAATCTTTTGCACATAGAATGTGTGGATCCCTGTGTGCTGACTGACACCTCTACTGCTTGGCTGTCAAGAGACAGGAGTGGAAGAATATGGACAGCATGATGCCGATTTTGCTACGACACAGATACATTTCTCAATTGTGTTTCTATATGTACTATACAGATACGGATACATGGAGATGGATTGACACCAAATACACCTGTAATTACTTTGGGGAAGATAACAGGGGTTTAGAGTTGTGATCAAAGGGAACTTCATCTATACACTTTAATATTTTTTACATGGTAGAATATTCATTTTATATTATGTTAATTTATTTATATGATTAAAAAGCAACAGTTTACATATTTTATTGATTTGGAGAAGACACCTGCCCCCCTCCCCCACCCCTTTAGTAAACTAAATTGAAGGGAGGACGCAGAGGGCCAGGGTTTTGATGCCTCTGATAGCGCCACATTAGCTCCACCTAGTGGGGATAAAAGGACATTGCTACTCGCTCAGAGTCACTCCCAGGAAAGGAGTGGCCCGGGTGCCTTTTGGCTGGCGTGAGCCTTCTCCCTATTTATACCTTGCAAAAGATTAACATCAGAACATAATTTAAAAGCCATTATGTCATAAATAGAAGGCTTCAGGCACCTGATTGTGGTAGTGATGAGGCATTTTATATCCTTACATGAATCATGTGGTTGACCCTCAGGAGCATCCCTTGAGGCAAGTCACTCAAAGTCTCTGCACGAAAGTCTCTACTTGAACTAGATAACAATGATTGACAGCAGTTAGACTGAATTTTTTGTTGCTTCACTCTGTGGTCATAACAATCCCATAAGGCAGATTTTTAATAATCTTATGTTATAAGGAGGAGAAAATAAGAGCTTGGACCAAATAAGATACTGTTTTACAGGCAATATATTAGCAGGTGGAAGTGATGCTAGATTCTGTGTTCTGAGGCCTTTCATGGAGGGGCTCAGGATCGGATCTGGCTGATGGATTCATAGAAGGTCTTACAGCAAACACTGGTAAAGATCCAGCCTGAATCCCATGGCCTGCAGCCTTGAAGGACAGTTTCTGGCCCACTGATATCTTCCAAAGTCAAGCTTTCACATCTCTCTTCTTCACCTGAGGAATTTCTCAGGTCCCAACCGCACAAATCTGGCTATGTACAGAGTTAATGCCCACCCTGGGTGAGGACAACCCTCTACCAATGGAGGATGGGAGATGTGGATCAATGCCTCCTGTCCTCCATTTGGAAAATTCTGAGCTGTGTCCTATGTGGTTTCCTAGAGAGTCTCTGGTGTAGGACTGCCCAGCTGCCTTTAGCCCACCTTAATTGACATTTCTCACTTCCCTGTGTCACACTTGGGCTTCTGGGATCCAATTCCTTGACTCAAGTCTGATTCTGGTGGTACCAAAACTAAGAGTGCACTGTTGCTAGGTACTGTGGGAGTCATGATGACATTCAGGAAGTGGATGTGGATTCTCTGGAGCATGAAGTCAAGCTGATAGTGATTTGATCAATGACTCTGTGCCCACAGGGGCATGGCAATATAATTAGATTTCTCATAAGACTTCCAGTTTCAAATACGACAATTCATTGCTTCTATGAGATTATATAAACTTTCTGGGCCACGTGTGTCCCTTTTGAGTTTGGAAACTACTGCTATGAGGAGGCCATAGTGGGCTCCATGAGGTCTGGTGGTGGGTCTGCAGTGATGTTCAGCAGGACTTCCCCTGAAGAGGCAAAGGCACAGGTGCAGCAAAAAAAGGATGTAGAGCTAAGAATGAGCAGCTCTTTTAGGAATATGAGATCAACCCAGATAGGGAATCCATGGCCCGAGATTGCAAGAAAAACTATGTGCGTGCATGTGCGCATGTGTGCGCATGTGGCTGTGTGTGTGTGTGTGTGTATGGGTACATTTTTCTAGGGATAGAGTTCAAAGCTTTAATTGCATGTTCCAAGTGGGCTCAGAAACTACACCACATGATCAGAGCCACCAAGGATCCTGAGAGGGCTGTGAGGTAGACTAAGAATCCCAGAATGTTAGCACATCACAGAAGGTTAGCAACTGCAGAATGTTCAGTATGATAACGGCACCTTGAGTTATCATACTGAAACAGCATTTACTGAGTCCCTGTGCCATGTCTGGGACAGATCTGAGCTCTTTATAAACATTCGCTTGTCCCAACCTTCCTCTGAGCCATCTCCATTTTACAGATGTGGCAACTGAGGACTTGAGAGATGCCTTGCCCAAGGTCAGACAGTTGGATTCGAACCCAGGCGGCCTGACTCTAGAAACCTCACCCTCAACTCTACATCACTGGCCTTCAAACTTTAGCACCCAGTAGAATCTCCAGGAGAGTTTGCCAGGACAGATGATCTAGCATGTTCTGGGTGGGGCCTGGGAAGCTGCAGGGTTAAGAAGTTCCCAAGTGCGCTAATGCTGCTGGTGTGGGGAGCACACTTTGAAAACCACACTTTGAATTCTAAGCTACTGTCTCCAAAGAAGAGGACATGGAGCATTGAGGCGACCTGGCATGAGTCACTCAGCTACTGAGCGGTAAAACCACGATGACAATCTGCTTCTGTGGATTCCAGAGCCAGGACTCTTGAGGCCACTTAGCTGGGAGGAGCGCATATTCTACTTCAGAAGTGTGTGCACCTGAATTTTCACACTGAGACCACAGGGGTGCAGTCTGTTACCTGGGGATGGGCACTGGTGGAAGATGGTTCCTTGTTTGGCTCCTCTGAGCCCACGCGGGCCCTTCTCCACCGCCTGGCCCGCCGGTCTACAGTGTGTGGGGCCTCCTCTGGCTCGCTGCTGTCTGAGGTCTCTCCACTGGCCACCTGGGGGTTGAAGTTCACGTCCAGCTCTCCCTGTAGACGCATCTTCTCTGCTGCGGGGTTCTTGGGGACCTTCCTCTGCATCCAGGACAGTCTGGTCCTGTGCCCAGCATCCCGGGAAGAGCCTGCTGAGGAGGTCTCTGAGTCAGAGCACATAGCCTCAGGGTTGGGGGAGAGCCCAGATAAGGAGATGGCTGAGGGGCCTTGGTCAGCGCCCTGGGCCTGTGCAGGCTGTGCCTGGGGGTGCCTGGGCAGACCCTGGGGCTGCGGACATAGCTTGCTTAAAACCTCACTCCAGTCATAGTCCTCCTCGCTTTCGGAGCCCATCTCATCATAGGCAGATGCCACACTGGAAGCCACCTCCAGGGCCTGGAACGTCCCACTCTTAGGTTTGGCCAGCAGGCGGGTTGGGGGCGGAGCACCGTCCTTCAGAGCCACCCAGTTCCCATCTGGGCTCTGCAACACTGGAACCGGACCTGTGAGAGAACAGGAGAAAGAAACCAGAGAGCGGTTACCATTAGAGAGCAAGGTGAGGCTGTCACTTGTCACCTCCCCATGATGGGCTCCTGGGGGGGTGTTAGGGAGCAACAGCCTTTAGGAAGACCCACGGGTCATACTTCACTGGGGAAGAAGTTTAAGGATTCTTAGGAATTCTCTTGAGGCCTCACAGCTGGAGAGAAGCTTGGAGATATAGCTCTACCTGAGTTGATGGCCACCTCAGTCTCCTAAGAATCACCCTGCTCCTGCCCTGGGCTGGCAGGAAGGGCTGCAGTTGGCTCTTTGCCCTTGGGTCATGGTTTTGTCTCTTAGATCCTTGGCTTCCCCCCACCAATGGGAAATTATTCCACCACCTGTCCTGATTGACCTCACAGCTAAAGATGTTTACCCTTGGGACACAGATTTCACTCAGCAGCCCGTGAGACGGACATGGAAGTCTACTGTGAAGTCAAGGCACAGGCCTCCTTCTGAAAAGGACTTGAGGCCAAGGAGGTTGGTATTTCCAATTCCGTCTTACAGAGGAGGAAAGGACGATAAGCAAAGTAACTGGTTAAAGGTCCCAGAGAGCAACTGGTAGAGCTGGTTCAACATGCATCCTTCACCTGGCTCCAGGCAGCTCTAGGTTATTGGCTGTGCAATGGAAGCTCTTGACTGGCTGAATAGCTCGGGGCAAGGGCAGACTGCGGCCCTGGGCTGGGTTGGTCTGAACTGAATTCAGGTCATCTGGGATAACTGGTACCTGGCCCAAGGGCTGGTCTCTTTGAGGGAGTAAAAGTTGCTTTGTCTTATTTTTGTTGAAGGCGTATAGGAAAGCGTTATCTGCCCACGTCCCTGGAGTAAGATGACAGGTGCTTTTTTAGTGGGAGGTGGCTTTGGCACAGTAACTGCCAATAGAAGCTGTTTTAAAATGAGGGACTTCGCAGGGTGCTGGGGATGGGTGAAAAGGGCCTCAGGGGTTTGAAAAGGGGCCATTCCCCAAATTGTGTGTGGACTCCATCTTCTAGGCTAGAGGCCTTTGGGGCCATAGCTCTCTGCTGTAGGACCTTGAGTCAAGGACATACCTTGTGCTACTTAAAGAATATGGATTTTTCTACCAATTAAACCGTCACTGCTCCATATAATGGAAATGAACTAGTGTTTGTGGTGTTGTCCAAAGAGCATTGTCCTTGCTAGGCCCACTTTAGAACCAAGCCTTAGGAGAATTGGGATGTCGGTGGGACATGTGTTTCCAACTGAGCGACCCAGTTCCACTTCAACTGCCTGCCTGCAGCTCAGGCTGGAAAGACATCAAGATCCCCTCTCTTCCTTTGAAAGTCAGAAAGTGGGGCTTTCTCTTGTCCAGGAGGGCAGTGAGCCCCAGTAGCTGGCTGATGTAAGCAGGGGCTCCTGGAAGACTGAAGCCAAGTGGCACCCTTTCTCCTGCCTCCTCCGCCTTCATTATCTGTCTCTGCAACAACACAGGGCGAAACCCCAGGGGCACAGCCCCTATTCCAGGAGCGCGTCTGATCTCCCTGCCCAGGTGTAGCCTGCCGATCTTGGAACATGGAAAGCCACCCTCCAGGTGACAAGTCCTCTGAGGTAAGGTCTGCCTCTTAGCCACCTCCTTATCCTAGAAGCAAATTAGCCTTCTCTGTCCCAGAGCAGGTTTATGCAGCAGAAAGGACAGAAGTCTCCAAGTCAGAGGGCTTAAGCAGTCTCTGAGCTTGAGCCCCTTCGATGATGAAAAGGAATAGCTAACGTCCCACTGAATTGTTAGGAAGATGACATGGGAGGATGCTACCCACACCTGCTCAGGGCAGATGAATTCCTGATAGCTCTTTTTCCCCCCGTCTTCATAAATGAATGAAGCTGCTTTTGTGCAGGGCAAAGAATAAGAACTATGGATTCAGGCAGATGCAGGGCTGATCCCCTGTGACTGAATTTACTCAAGAGACCTGGGTCAGAGAGCCTCGGAGCCTGTTTCCTGGCCTGCCAGTGTGATCCTCCCTGGCTGCTGCTGGATTATTATGAGATGTAATTCATCCATTAGAGCATCTGCCACACCGAGGGCTCTCAGATATTTTTATCTTTAATCTGTTTAATTGCATCATAGTATTAGTATTCAAAACCTGACTCACCACTCATATCTCCCATCTGTATCTACATAAAGCAAGTAAGAGCGGCCACAATTCAGTATTAAGTATTAATGTGTATTATGTATTAATATGTATCCATTGACTATGGAAGTATTTGACAGAGTGGTTAATGAGGGTTATTATTACCACCCAGAGTTTATGGGTGGGAGTTTCTATCTTGCAGGCATTCTTCCAGTGTGGTGTCTGGAGGCAGCTGAGTTACTCAGGACACTCAGGCTCTCAGGGAAGCTGGTGATAGCCAGTAAGGAGCCACATAGCTTTTCCCTGTGGGGGCCCTGCCTCAAGCCTTAGCCCTCATCCCTTCAGCCCACACCTAGTGGGCTTCCAACTTCCACCACTTGCAATTCTTTGCTTGAGTTTTTGATCTGGGTGCCAGGGCGTACATTGCTCTCAAAGGCAGGGTGAAGTGCCTGGAAATCACCTTGTCCCAAGAGCAGCCCTCAGTTAGTGGTTGGGGAGGCTCCTGGCTAAGTTCCCAGCTCTCTCGCCTGCCAGGCAGGTGGGTCTTCTACATGGACTCCCAGATTCCCCCGTGGGGACAAGCTCCAGTCACCCACAGTGGTAACCTGCTTGGTAAGAGTCATTTGCTGCTTCCCTTTCCTTACTTGTTTCGTGTCCCCACTCCTTTCTCTTTGAGTTTTCTGGGCTCATGTCCCAAATAAGCCACGTGACCTCAGATCCTCATGTTAGACTGTTGCTAGTGGAAGTCAAAGACACCTAGAAGATGCCAAGTAGACTGGGCCCACTCTCTGGAGAAAGGAAAGGCCCTCTGGGCTTTCGAATTAGTCACCATGTCTGTTCTCTGGACATTTGCTGAAACTTGATTCAAACGTCACTCATCAGTGGCATATGCTTGGCCTGTCTTCCTCGAGGCTCTGGGTCTTGGCTTCTGAGTTCTGACAAAAAGCTTTAGTTCTTTCACACTTAACACTGTGCCGTGGTTTATTTTCTTGGTTGTTCACTCTAGTCCCAACCCTGACTGTGAACTCTTGGAGGACAGGGTCCTTCTGACTTCTCTACTGCTGTGCTTTCAACTGCTGCCCAGCTTTGGGCCCCATCCTGGGTACCCAAAGACCATTTATTAATGAACACAGGCACCAACAGGCTTCTGGGCAAGAGTGGGCTTTTGATTTCCAGCTCTCAATGAGCCCTGCTCTCTACAGATTCTCCTGGGCCATGTGAGGAAGCTGAGAGGAAATCCCCTGATAGTGCCACTCCGTGCCTGGCTCCAGGGTTGGCCATGTTGTAAATGTGGTCCTTGGACTCCAACGCCCAGTACTTAGTGGGACGAGATTCAGCTCATTGCCAGCTCTTCACTTTCTCCCGATTTTATAATCCTGTTTTCAGGTGCTTCAGGAGAAGTTAAGAATTGACTGACTTTCATCTCCAGTGAAAAACCCATCCTTAGTAAAAATAGATGTCTCCCTGTCTGCCTATTGATGCTCTCCATTCCTAGGAGGAACTTTGTCGAGCACCCCCAGAGCTGCTCAAAGGTGCACCTGGGCTCCAAAATCCCATTCTCTTACTCTGACAGGGAAATTCCTTGGGGACCCCGCTAGCCCTAGTTCCCCCTTTATCAAAATTCCTGCTCTTTAATTTGGCAGAGACAATGCTCACTGAGCCACCTCAGAGCAGTGACCATTCCCTGGTTTTTATTTCCCCAACACTAAGCACGTGCTGTGTATACAGTAGGTGCTCAAACTCTATAAAGTGATAATGCATTTTAAGGAAATCTAATAATTGCTCTAAGTGCTGTCAAGGCTGAAGGTAAAGTTGCTGTGGTTTCCCCAGACCACAGTGTCCCCAGGGCACCAACGGGCTCTGACCAACCCTTCTGATGTATAAACAGAGTTGCTGAAAATAGTCCAGTAGACATTAACCTTCTACCATGACCTCCACCTCTGGGCCTCTTCTGTTCTACATTTCTGCTTTGCAGAGACTGAGCAATGCCTCTGGGAGTAATTTTCTTTCTGCTAAACATGCCACATGTCCCTCAAGACCTCTAGAGTTGTCATGGACATTTTAACATGTTAAGGACTGAACATTCCTCAGAAAATCAACTGCTTTAATTTTTTTTGTTTTAAATTTTTATCCTGTGAGATGCATGGGTTTTTGAACAGAGTATAAAATCTTTTTTTTGTGTGTGTGTGATATTATTGAATTATACTTTATGTTTATATACAAGTAACATGACTGCCTAACTTTATAGAAAATTATGCACCCAATCATGTTGCAAAAACAAAATTCCTTTGTAAATTTATTAGGAATGCTCTTAATTCAGTGGGGAACTACTGTGTGATATGGAGAATCTTAAAGAAGTTTTTAAAATATCCTACAAACCTACCACTTTGTAAATCTGAATTTTCACATGATGGGTTTTTTTTTTTTTTTTTGTATGCTTGTTTTGATGATAGAGAGATACATATTATGGAGCGGCAGTTGAAAACCCCCACATGTTGGAGTCACCATGTTGGGGTGTGAGGACCAGCTCTGCTCATGTTAGCTGTGGGGTCTTGGACAAGTTATGTAACCTCACTGCCTATTGATGCTCTTACCTTCCAAACAAAATAAAAAGAGCAGTTAGCAACAGCCTTGGAGGAATACATAAAACGGACCCTGCACTTTATGAAGTGATTTTAAAGGTTAGCTATTATTGTTTAGTGAAGATCTGTTACATAATATTCTCATAAGCCCTGTGGAATCTACAGTCCTTTCTCTGTGGAAATGTACATTTCATAAGGAGAGGGATACCGAGGGTCAGCGGGGGTGGTGGTGGGGAGAGTGAGTGACAGAGGAAGAAAGAAAGAGGAAGAGAATGAACGAATAAATATTAATATGCTGGGAAACAGGAGGAAAGAGAAACAGATCTAGAAATAAAAAAATGCACTTAAAAATAAAAACAAAAACTAACACATAAATAAAGAAACTATTGTGCGCTACCGAATCTGTCCTGGCTCTGCAGTTTCTACTAATAGGTGCTAAAAGATTAACATGGAAACCATCTTTTTTGGAAAAGTCTTTGGAGCGACAGTTAAAAATATTCCATGTGTATGATTCTTTGCACTGTGTGGATTTTGCTTATATAGCTGTTGGTTAAATCATTTCCTTATAGAGTAGAAATGACAGCTCCATCTTTAGAAGCTTATATGATTATTTTGCTATCAATCTTTTCTGGTTGCTTTTGTTTTTCAGGTTAGGGTCTGACATACACCATGGGTGAATACCACTGGTAGTTCTTCATGTGAAGACAAATGTGCCTGGTTTCCATTCTGTGGGTGTACATACCACACAGAAAGGTGCTAAACATGCCACATGTCCCTCAGATGTGTTCTGAGGCTGGGTAGGCACCTTTACTCCAACAGTCACGGGGTCTAGGAGACCCCTGAGTACGGGGGCTTCCTGGCCCTCAGCGGCTGGCCACATGGTTATACAAGCATCTTGCAGCTTTTGATTTGACTTTAGGAGAGTGACTAGCTAATTTGAACCTCTTTATTTTGAGGTTCATGACTTAACAATTTTGTCAAGGACTATTGTTACAGACGTTGAGCTCAATTGCTCCTTGCAGTGCTAGAACATTCTAGGAAAATAAATAGAAAGAACAGACACTAATGAATCAAAGTGCTATCTCCAGGTGTGGCAAGATAGACATTATACCATCTAAGCCTCTTTCATGGCTGGGTGATATTGCTGGGATACCTGAGCCACACAGGGCTACATTCCCCAGGTTCCTCTGTATGGAATTGTGGCCACATGACAGGTTTCTGCCCATGAGATGGGAGTGACAGTGGTGAGTGTGTTTCCCCATGGAGGGGTTAGGGAGTAGAGGTCCTCTGCCTCCTTCATTCTCTCTTTCTCCACCTGCTGGCTGAATGTGGATGATCTAATAGAAGTTTCAGGTCCTAGAGGGCAGCGGAGCCACAGTGCAGGAACCTTGGCCTCTGCAGGCCTCTGCAAGCCAGGGACAATTGCACTGCATGGGTGTGTGATGAAAAAGGAAATGACTGCATTAAGCCCCTTGACTGTTTGGTCTACCTGTTATAGCAGCAAGTGTTACCCTACTCATGTATCTGGTTTCAGAAAGGAATTCCTTAAAACCAGATTGATGCTGGGACCCAAATCCCTTTGAAAGCTGAAATGCCCTAAGAAGTTGGTTTAGTGAGCCTGTCCTACATAAGATGCATCCTCCCAGTCTACCAAGAACAGGGGGCTACAGTGGGGCCATGCAGCTGAGACATTTTAAAACCTTTGCCCAGGAGTACCCGTTTCACAGGTCTCAGCAAGGAACATGGGATATCGATGGCACATTAAAAGCCTTCATAACTAGAAAAACTGGCCAGGTTATATATGGTGTGCTGTGTCAGAGACCCTCTGACTTGGCCCAGCCGCCCTGAATGGGCGTACACAAACTTATGAGCTGAGTGGCATGCAACTGCTGAGAAGCCTCTGGGCAGCACTTCTGAAGCCCACAGATCAAGCAGAGGCTGCTTAAAACCGTTACTTTTTCCATCCAGCCCATCCATGCTCTTCCAGCTGGTCAGAGCAGACTCCTTCTTTTGATGCTGGCTCCAGTGCCTCGGGTGCCTTGACACAGTCTCCTGGGAAGAGGGCTTCAGGATATCTTCACCAGAGAATGAGAATGCAGACTGGGAGCGCTGTGGGGAGAAAAGAGGGGAAGGGATGAGCTCACGGGGCACAGTCCCTGGGATAAATGAGTTCAGCTGTGCAGAGGACCATGTTTAATACTATGGACTTTTTTTCTGGTGAGCCTTCAAAGCTGCAAATGAGTACACAATGCCACGTCCCTGTCACTGTACAAATGGTTCCCTGTTTATTCCACTGCAAGTGGCCAAGCTTACTAGGTAGCATAGAGGTGCAGAAGAATCCTATAGGGCCAGTTCTCACATGGCTCCTTCTTGTCCAGCCATTCTCCCCGTCCATATTTCTTAGGACTAACTGCGTGAAGACCTGCTCTAGGTCATAGAAAAACAAAAACATTTTCCCCTCAAAGACTTTCAAACCCACAGGAATACAAAGTTATGGCACGATGTATGGGTTGTAATAGATGAGCAATCAATGTAGGGTTAATCCACAAGCCCAAGAATGATCACAGCATGTTCCCATTTAGCCCACGAAGCAAAACACAATGAACCCAAACCTAAGGAGAACTGTGGAAATGGGAATTCTAATGACTGACAGGAAACATATCTGAATTGCATCATACATGTAAAGCTCAAATACTGTATACAGAGAACTTTATCAAATATGAAGAGACCAATTTTTTTTCTTCCTTTGCCATTTAATGAAGGAATTTCATGGTTATTTATTTTGGCCTTTCATGGTTATTTATTTTGGTCTTTTTTATATTGATGACAACATTAAACAAAGTACTGATCTGTAATTCAGGCTCCTGAGCAGGGTGCCTCCCCCTGTTGGCTGATGTTACTGCCAACAGCACCTCTCTCTTCTATCCCAGTGACAAATGTGCTCTCCTCCATGTTCTTATGTTCGTCCTCGCCCACCCCAAGCGCTTAGGATAGAAGACCCAGGGACTTGCTCAGGGAGAGCTCTGAGCAGGGCTGTGGCATAGTTTGGAGTTGGACTTGGGAGCCAGCTGTCCCTGGGCTCAAACACCACCTCCGCTATGACACCTTGGCAAAGTGACTTAATTCTGGAAACGACTTTGCCCTGCACTCCCAGTAGATTGCATAATAGGCGAAAGCTTAAAAAAAGATGTTTGCTCATAACCAAGAAAGCCAGCAAAGGCCAGCATGGGATATCTGGGTGACAACTCCGAGCTTTATGGTTGGAGTCTGGGGAGAGGGTGACACACTCAGTGGCCTTGCTTCCTAAGGACACAACCAGTCTGAAAAAGACACAGATGTGGCTCAGAATCCAGCATGCCATTACTGCAGGCCAGGTACCCTCTGGCACAGGCACAAGGCACCAATTCACTGTGCTGCAGAGTACA
This sequence comes from Marmota flaviventris, assembly GCF_047511675.1. Classification (NCBI taxonomy): domain Eukaryota; kingdom Metazoa; phylum Chordata; class Mammalia; order Rodentia; family Sciuridae; genus Marmota; species Marmota flaviventris. The sequence continues at coordinate 198,239,693 of NC_092498.1, read as the reverse complement.
TGGCAGACTAGCTTGGGTCCTAAGCTACAGGAAACTTCTAGTTCCCCTCACAGGACTTTTGAGCAGTCTAGGAGGATGATGGGCCTACAAGATAATAAGGAAACTTCTAAGCTGTGCACCAAGGGTTACCACCTGCTCCCATCTCTATGAATGCAGAAGCAAGGGCATAATGGACCTCCAGAGATGCCTTTCAGTGCAGTGACCATAGTTAGCGTGGCTGTATGGCGAATGAGCTGCATCCTTATGGATTCCACAAAACTCTGTGCACAGGTCTCATTTCCAGCAGGTCCTGGCCCATGGAACTCCACTGACTGCCCCTTCCCCAAGCTGGTCGGGGACCTGGTTTCCTCTGCTTATTCATGCTTTACTGCACTCTACTGCAAACATCTGTCTTCTGACTGGTGTGCTCACTAGACAGAAGAGCACCCAAGGGCAGTTAATGTCCTGTGAGTGGTGACATCCCCAGGCCCTGGCACAGTAAGTGGTACAGAACTGGAAGTCAATGAACACTTGCTGTGGACTTAAGGCTGGCTAGAGGAAAGGTTTTCAGAAGTGCCTGAATTATTTTTCACTAATTTCTTAGGTACAATTGGGGAGTAAGAGGAAATAATTGCATCCTGGAGAGCAAGGTTTTACTTGGAGAAGAGACAAACACACACACAAGTGGCTTGCGGCCAAATGCTTCCTTCATTCTGAGGACACAGCAAGGACTCCCTGTCCCCAGTGTTGGGAACGGTTCTGATGATGCCACTTGACAAGCCCAAAGGTTTTCATGGAGCTGGGGATTCAAGGAACTGTTTGTGATTTTGTGAAATCCTTGAAAGATAATGAGAGGCTTTCAGAAAGCACAGAGATCAAGGCTGATAGTCAAGTGCAGGGATGTTATTAGAAAGAAGGAAACATCTTCCTAAGGCAAACCCCACGTTGTGAGGGGATATAGCCCTGGTACTGATTTCACCCAGAACTGGGCAAAGGTTTTCTATGAGACCACACAGGTCTTTCCACACATTGACTTGTCAATTTCTTCACAGACTGGGAGCTCCTTGAAGGCAGAAATGGACTTCTGTGTGTGATCCTCAGACTCATGTTTGCACCTGAATTTGCCAGGATGTACGACAGTTCTGGCTCTTAAGGGGCTGACAGTCCCATCGCCAGATCCAGTATGACTGCAGCTACAGAATCCATTCTGTGTATTCCGACTTTAAAACAAAAGTCTACAAGATTTTCACTGTAAATCACTAAATACATGTTTCAAAAAGGGAACCAAATAATATATCATATTTTATTTGTGCTGGCTCAAACTATATCTTATGTGAATAGTATATGTATGTAGGAGGTTGGTGGGGGTCCATTTTTATGAGGAAAAATGCTCCCTACCCCCCTACAAAAGTCAAGACCAACAAATGAAAACTCTCCCTAGTCCCAACAGAGAAAATGGATTCTGTGTTTTTCATGAGGGTTGGGGATGTCAGGTTTTTATAAAGCAAGCCACTGGTACATATTTAAAAAAACTATAACCTGACAACCACAAAATGTAATAGGACTGTCTCCTTCCAGCCCAGGATACTGGGCCCACTGCCTCTGGCCAGGGTGGAAGAGTCTGTTAATATCTAGACCTGGTTTTGCCACGTATTCACTGCAATAAGTAAAAACACCAGCAGATGGTGCAACAGCAGCACTTTTACTACTCGGCTGGCTCCTGGGAAGCAATAGGAATTTTTAGTAATTTATTTATTCATTACCCTAGCCAAGCCTTTGTGTCCACCCTTTCTTTACCACTCATAGCCTCGGCTTTTCCCCTTCTTCTTACCCACCCAAAGTCCACCAAAGAAGCAGGACTAGGGACGTTTGGAGTGGGGGTGGTGGAGTTTCCCATATTCAGCACATCAACACCTTGGAAAGATGGACATGAAAATCTGAACTTCCAAATAGGCACTGGCTCTTTACTCTTTGATTTTGCTTATTCATTTTAATTTTTCATTTTTTTGTGGTGCTGGAGATTGAACCTAGAGGTACTGTTATCACCAAGTCCCCCACCCAGCCTTTTTTTTTTTTTTTTTTTTTTGGACAGGGTCTTACTAAGTTGCCCAGGCTGGCCTTGAACTTGAGATCCTCAGACTCCTGAGTTGCTGGGATTATAGGATTGTGCCACTGTGACTGGCCTGGAGTGGCTGTTTACTCTTTGGGCACTAATTCATGGGTGAGGTTTCAGGTAGAGTGAGTCAGTGGGTCCTCCTGGGATCTTAGAGGAATTTTAACTGCTCTGAGCCTCAGTCCTCATGTTAATAGATCAGTACCATGCCCAGCACAGAGAAGGCACTTAATAAATATTAGCCCTAGTAAGAGCATTTATTAAGCCCCACCACTGACTCTAATCCATTAACCCATTAAAAATGACTGGGAGCACATGGGTAACTGAGTCGGTTGAGTAACTTCCCCAAAGCAGTTGAGGGACAGGGGCAGGGTTTGAGCTTGGATCTGCGTGGCTTCAAGTTGGTCCCCTTCCATGCTGTCCTGGTGTGCGCCTGCAGCCTCTGATGAAAGCCTGGGAACAATGTGCTCCAACCCAGCAGGGTTTGCCATCTGAACCTGCTGGCTGTCAAGCTCTCAGTGAAACACCCCTGTGATCACCAGCAGCCTTTGCTGTCCTTCCTTTGCAGTCCCAGCGTCTCCTATGTGGGCAGCAGCAATGTGTTCTACCGAGCTCTCTTGAAATGACAAATTGTTGTGATGATTGCTGTGATTATCATCATTGCAAAAGGACAGGCTTCTGAGACACTGAACATGGCTTCAAAATAGTCTTTACTCTCAAAGAGCTCACAGTTATTAAAAGAGGGAGAGAATATTTTTATTATCCAGGCTTTGGATACAAGGAGATCGATAAGCGTGGTCATATGAAGAAAGAACTGATAAAGCTTTGCTTTGTATTTTTAGGGTCAGACAAAGGCATTAAATTTAGTCCAATAATTACGCTCATAATAAAAAAGTATTTTAATTCTCTATTATGGCTATTCAAAGGAAAGAGCAACTGTGAGGGAGGAAATGAGGGAGACACAAAGAGAAAAGGCTAAGGAAAATAGAAAGGGGCCAGAGAGAAAACAGAGGAAGAGTCACACAGAGGTTCATCTTAGTCACTGGGCACATAGTCAGCGTCTGGTCCCTGAAGTCATTATCATTATCAACAGGATCACCAGAGTATTACAGACACCCTTTCATATACACACGCCCACGGGGCCATTAAATGATCACAGCCCTTGCATTAGTGTCTTCTAGGATATTGCATCTTAAGGCTTTGAAAGCCAGGTTGCACCGACCCCCTACTAGCAGAGAGCCACATAATGAGGGAGGAAATTAAAAAGGGAACAATCACACGGAACTGTCTTTCGACAGAAGAGATGAGAAATCCCATCTGAATGGAGCTGAATTAAGTTTGGGTATTACAGTTAAGTCCAAGCAGTGGGGCTGGCAGGGTTTTGGGGTTCTGCACCGTTATTCCCTAGACCCCAGGTGTCAAGGTTGTTGGAGAACTGCAAAGAAAGGACAAAGTCCTGCCAAGAGCCCAAAAGTTTAGGGTCCTTTACAATTTGAAGGTCAGGAAGCCCTACTCAGGACAGCATCCTTAACCCCGGCAGCTGTTGGCATTGCCTTGGAATATCTGGTAAGAGTGTGGAGGCCCAGTCTCTGGCCTTGACCCCCTGAGTCAGACCCCTTGGAGTGGGGCTCAGACAGGTGAAGTCCTGAGAGCTGACTCTTGGCCTGCTGGTTCATCTTCCAGGCTCTGGCTAGTGTTTCACATGTATTTCTGCCTCTGTGCCCTTTGTTTATCTCTTTATTTAAGCCACTAAACAACTTTTTGGGATGATGGAAATGTTCTGTATCTGTACCATCCAATGAGTGGCCACTAGACACTGGTGGAATTAAGTCCTTGTGGCCAGGGGTGACCCAAGAATGGGAGTTTTAATTTTATTTAACTTTGTGACTTGGGCCACCGTACTGGAGAACCTCTGAGCTGAAAGGAACCTTGGAGATCACCGAGTTCACTGATCTCCTTTCAGTGGGGCTTGCGGATCCCCGCATGTCAGGGAGACACCAACAGCTGCTGTTTTCTGGGCTTGGGGCTTGGATGGCCAAAACATGGAGAGGTTCAGCTCATGACTCATAGGGGCTACCTTGATGATACAGTGACCTTGATTTTGAAATGCAGAAATAAAGTAATACCAGAAAGAATGCGAACTTTCATTCAGAGATGACACCTATGTGCTACGTGGCCCACACCTGCTTCTCATTAAGTCCCTAGCCATGGAGCTCCAGCCATGTGACTGCTGTTCTGTCTCTTGAACAGGCCTGCTCAGAGCCTCCGTGCACACTGTCCCCAGTGCCAATGCTCCCAAAGCTCTCATCTTTCAAGTCTTGCTTTCAGGTCACCTAGGAAAGAATCTCCCGGATGCTTCCTAATCAAGCTTTCCCTCCTTCCCTGCCTTCCTCTGGACAGCAATGACTGGAATGTGTATTGCTGGGCCCCCCAGATTAACGTGCAGTGTGCTGAACTGGAGGGAAGCCCTGTCTCTGTGGCACCTAACACAGCACCTCGCGCACAGCAGAAGCTCAGTAAAGACTGTTGACTACATAAAGAATCATCAGAGTTGTCCTTTTGGGCAGGTCTCTTTTATACCATTTTATAGACAGGATATAATACAGTTATTCAAGTTCACAGAGCTAACCAAGGGCAAATTCAGAATCCCTCTCAGGAGTAGCAGAGGCAGAGTCTGAGCTCCCTGTACTTAGCCCTGACCCCTCTTGCTCATGGCTGAATCTGGGGGTGGTGGAAATTTCTAATTCTTAGAACCCCCAAAGTTGACTCGTTTGCAGAAAATACTTCAGAAAGACTCCCCAAATGCAAAACAATATTATGCATGCAGCCTGAGCCCAGAATGGCAGGTGTGATTTAGTGACAGGTCTGAATGACAGGCTATTTGAAGGATATTGGCATCCCTGCCCCATCCTGTAGAAGGCTTTCCCCTCTCATCGTCAGAAGGGCCTCTCTCTCCTGTGAATCTCAAATGCCTTTGCCATCTCCACCTTGCCACTGAGTGTCCAATTATGTGCTGACTTCCCTTATCTTCTTTTACCAGTCTTAACTAACTGTATCTACACCTGCCTTGCTAACCAGCTAATAAAGTTGGGGGGTGGGGTGCAGGGACTGAGTCTTCTACTTATTTTGTTCTCTTTGGTGCTGAGCGTGTGACGGTAGCTATAAAGCAAGCTGGCAGTGTGCTGATAGGGAAGGTTCTGCTGATGAATCAAAGAAATGAAATTTCCGATAAAGCCATGAAGGTCCTTGTTACTGCCATGTGCCCAATGGCTTGTGAGGGTGTGGGGAGTTTATGTAGGTGAGTCCGTCTAGGATGTAGGTGAGCCTGTAACTGCATGCCACTGTGTGCTGCTTTGCACACTCTTTTATCAATCAGCCCCATAGGGATGGATGTCACTGGACCTTTAGGGGAGCAGACTGAAAACCTGGCAATGCCTGTCCACCTTGTCTGACTTTCCTCTATTAAAGGGCACCCATGTGTTCCTGTCCATGCCCCAGACTCTGACCACAAGCACCAGCAGCTCACAGAATCCTGGGTTTCTGGCTGACTCCTTTCCCAACATGCTGCACTTCCTCTGCTGGGCTTACTGAAACAGTCCCCAAGGAATTTTCTAGGCTCAGTGACTACTGCAGATATGAACAACCCAGACCCATGGGCCCACAGGAAGGCCACTCTGCTCTGTGACTCGGCTCTTGGCTTAATTTCAGGGTAACAGACAAGAAGGTGGCTCCGCATTGTGACTTCCCAACCCTGTCTAGAGGTGACCACTTGGGTGGCTGAAATGGCCCCTGGCAATTTTCTCACGGTCACTTCTGCGTGACCTAAGCGATCTAGGTTTAAGAATTCACACGGCCATCGTAAAGCTATTTCCCCCCCTCACTCAGTACACATCTTTCCAGAATGAATAAAAATTATAGCCTACCAACATCTTCATTTTTCTTAAATTGGTCTCTGCGTAAAAAACCCACTGCGTGTTCACCCACAGTCCTCCTGTGCTTTTTTTTTTTTTTCTCATTCTCTCTCTCTGCTCCCATACCCCACTGGGCCCCTGGCTGACCTTTAGGATCCAGTGGGCACACGAGACAACCACAGGTGGCTAAGGGCTCTGACGCGCACATGTGCAGGGTTGGTGGTGCTGCTGGGGACTCACCCAGAGGGTGGGGAGTGCTTGGTGGCCTGGTGGGGAGGCGGCGTCCCCCTTGTCCGCCTTCTTGGAGCTGCAGCTCTGGGGCTGTGGCCACTCGGGCTCCTCTTCCACTTGCTGCTCACTTTTGCTTTTCTGCTTCCTTATGATCTGGTGGGAGTGAAGGGAGGCCAATGAGGACAAGTTATTGGGAAGGATGCCAGAGACCTGGCACCACCTCTGGGGTTTTCTTTTTCAGCTACTTAGGAGTTTATTTTCTATAGAACATCAGCTTGGTTCAGATCTGTCTTTTGATAAAATAGCATGTACAGCCTTGCTGTGGTCTGTGTCTGGAATGTTCCCTAAAGGCTCACGTGTTAAAGGCTTGTGGTCTCCAGTGCAGCCATGTTCAGAGGTGGGGTTTTGGGGAAGTGATTGAATCATGGGGGCTCTGACCTCATCAGTGAATGAATTCTCTGATGGATTAATAGTTGGATGGAATTACTGGAAGTAGTAAAAATGGTAGGGGGGCTAATTGGAGGAAGTCAGTCATTGGGGCATATCCTGGATATTTTTTTTTAATCCCTGCCCGCTTCCTCTTCCTCTTTCTCTTCCCAGGTCCCATGAGCTGAGTAACTTCCTCCACCATGATGTTTCCTTGGAGTCAGCTGACCATGGACAGAAACTTCTGACACCATGAGCCGAAATAAAGCCTTCCTCCTTTAAGTTACTTATGTCAGGTAATTGGTCACAGTAACAAGAAGCTCACTAATACAATCCTTGAATGTTCTGCTGCTCTTTACAGTTTATAAATATAACTGTCCCTCTGAATCCACAGAGAATTTGTTCCAGGAACCTCTCTCCCCTGCAGATACCAAAAACCATGCATGCTCTAATTCCTTTTAAAAAATGGCATGATATTTGCATGTATCGTATATACATCTTCCTGTGTACTTTAAATCATCTGTAGATTATTTATAATACCTAATCCATTATAAATGCTAGGTGAATAGTTGCTAGGCTGCCTTGTTTAGGGATAAATAACAAGAAAAAGAAGACCTGGGTGTGTTCAGTACAGAGGCAACCATCACAGATCTGGGTACCTGGTAGATACCAGGGGAATGATGCTCCAATGAGTCCTGGAGAGGAATGAAGGGCCTGTGAGATGGCAAAAGGCTGCAGCAGGTGTGCTGGAGCATGCCTTCATTCATGTGGACTCGGACTAGTGCTTAGTGCATGGCCAGTTCAAGTTTTGCCCTTTGAACTTTCTGGAACTTTTTCCTCCCTGATTGAATATTTTCAATCCATGTCGGTTAAGAAGTACAACCATGAGATACATCCACAGATACAGACCATACACCAACTAGAACCCTTTTATGATGTTAGCAGCTTCTTTTATCTAAGTGTCCACCATGTTGGACTGTGTTAGGTACCATATGGGCTTTACCTCATTTAGTCCTCAAGATATCTATAAAAGTTATGCACGACAATTCTCCCCATTTCATAAATGAGGAAACAGGCTCAGAGAGATTAAATTATCAGTTAAGGCCACATGGCTTATAAGTGGTTGCACTGTCACGGTGACCAAAAGACCTGACAAGAACAGCTTAGAGAAGGAAAAAGTTTATTTTGGCTAATGGCTTCAGAGGTAACCACCAGTGTCTCTGGATGCAAGTCCTGACATTAGGAAGCATCTGAAAGTCCTAAGGACAGGGCAGACACCAACATCAGGTGGGGGTGGCTTCAGCTCCAGCCAATGAGCACCAGTAGTAATGTAGGTTTTCGTGGGGCCATCTGTACAAAGGTCTCTGGGCTCTCAAATTCTATAGGCAGGAAGCAGTCAAGAAAACTTCCCGGGGAACCAAGATGGGCATATTCTTCAATGCCCTTTTAGACTAGAGAGGATAATGAAAGGAAGACTCTGTGAGCCAGGGAACAAGGAACTGAGGAGCCTGACCAGGGACAGACCTGAGCCTAATTGGGGTATGTCCCTCATCTACAGGGTGGGGACCAGCCCTTTGTCATGTGCTTTTGCAGTCCCTCCCAGTACAGGGAGAGTATACTTCTCAGTCCTTGGCCTTGATCGTGACCTTGGGACTTGCTTCTGTCTATGGTATGTGAATCAGTAACAGTGGTCAGGGCTGGTTAAGAGCCACCATGTGCTTCTTGCTCTCCCTGTGCTCCTGTCACGGCTCCATGTTTGCTCTTCAGCTCTCCAGGTCCCTGATGCTGCCTGCCTGGGAGACTATAGCCATCTGGATTGTTAGGGCACACCTACCTTCTGCAGTATTGTGGTGGCCAGCTCCTCAGTTAGCTCCTCCTTGTGATCCCGCAGGTAACTGGCCTCGTTCTGCTTGTCCTGCAAGGGAAAGGAATTGAGGGGATGAAGTATCACTGTCTTGGAGGAGTCCTGACCACACGTGCAGATGGGGTCAGACACTGGTCTAGTAAAAGCTGTTGGGTCACTGACGTCCCAACTTACCTGCACCACCTCCCAGCAACAAGGACCCTCACCCCAACCTCCCACCAGGGAACAGGGAAGCCCTACCAGACTGTCCCCATGGGCCTCGGCTTTGGAAATGGCTTCTTCAATGGCCTCTTCTGCTACTCGTAGGGCGACGGCCAAGGTGTCCATCATGCTGTGTCCTAGACATGAAGCAGAACAGGGAGCACTTTCTAAAATGCAGTGGCAAGCCACAAGACTGCTTTACCTTCAGCTTCTGCTTAAAGCCTTTGGGGTGCCAGGACAAGGTCCAGCTACTTTCAGTGGCAAGTTCAAGTTCCTTGCCCTTCCCGCCTGCCTCCCTCTGACTCCCACTCTTCATTCAGATCTCACACCCCAGACACAACAGGTGTTTTGAAATTCTTTGAGCACTACCGCCTCTCTTCTTAATTCTCTTATTTTGCTCCTCTGCCCTGCATATACTGTATCATTGTGATGATAGGGACAGAAGTTATCATATGTCCTAAGGACACAGGGCTGTGCCAGTGGTTTAATGCAAACACAAAACCCATGGGAGAATTTTTTTTTTTTAGACCATAAATCAACATCACTAACCACAACACTGGCCAAGCTCACAGAGTTCAACCAGATGCCAGGGCCCAGGCTGAGAGTTTCACATGGGCAACCACACTGAATCCTTCCAAAAACCAATGACGAGGTACTATGCAGAGACCATTTTACAGATGGTAAATTTGAAGCACCGAGAGGTTAAATAACTTGACTGAGATAAGAACATAAGACAATAAAAGAACTAAGATTTGAATTAAGTACTCTGTCTCTAAAGCCTGTGATTTTAACCAGAAAAGTGAAATGAATACAAGCTAACATTCCTTTTAAAAATAGTGCAATTGTATTTTTTAGCGAACACACCCTTTGTATATGGCAGTGAATGGGAAGAAGTATTGTCTAAATCAAAGGACTTCCCCAGGTGAAGAAATTCTTTTTGGAGGTAAGTGCTGGGAAGAGTTCTGCTTCCCTTGAGGTACTGGAGTTTTGCTTCATATCTGTGGGAATTTCTATCATCTTTCCGTTAGTTTGCTTCAGAAACCCAAGTTATATCAGGCACAGGAATGTGAGTCTGAGAGGGTTGGGTGCTTAGGTTTCTTTTTCCCCGATTTCAGCCTCTTATTTCCATTTATAATCTCCAAGCCATGTATTATTTAACACATGCAAATCCCCTGAAAGCTGCTGAAAACTCCTTATGGAACAAGACAGGGGGCAAACACATTGATTCATTAATTAATCACTTGCTCAATTAAAAAAAAAAACATTCAAGCTTCTTAGACTCCTAAAGACACAAATGTGAACAGAAACTAGCATTTGGCAAACATAATAAAGTTTCTAAAACCAACATAGTTAGTGCAGGTCAAAGCGATTTAGCCAGCTAATGCAAACATGATGGAGCAGCACAGGGCAATGGAGCCTGGGGCTCTGCATCCTGTAGTGTTCCTGACTGAGTGCACAAAGAGTTTTCCCAATGTTTCAATAATCGGAACCAATAAAATCTAAGTTGTCATCACACCAAGCGCTTCCTGGAGAAAGACCCTATATCCCCTGTCTCTCTTTATCGTGATATCATGAAGAGGTCCACATTCTCATTGAACAAACTTTTGCTGAGTACCTCCCCTGAGCTAAGCTCTGGGGTGTCCGCAGTGATGCTCTAACGGATAAGGTGAGTCCACATTCTAAGCTATAGGGTGACCAGGTACCCAATTGATAGGGAATTACCAAGTCCCATAGATCCCTGGAAAACAAGCAGCTGGAGCCATAATTAGAAAGGCTTTGGATGCTATATTTATTTATTTATTTATTTATTATTAATTAATTTATTTTAATTAGGTATACATGACAGGAGGATGCATTTTGATTCATTGTCCACAATAGCAGCACAACTTTTCACTTCTCTGATTGTACATGATGTAGCATCACACCATATGTGCAGTCATACATGTACCTAGGGTAATGATGTCAATCTCATTCCACCATCTTTCCTGCCCCCATGCTCCCTCCCCACCTCTCCCCTTTTCCCCATCAAAGCACCCTTTCATGTTCAAAACACTAGAAAAACTAGGGATAGTAGGAACATATCTCAACATTGTGGAAGCTATCTATGCTAAACCCAAGGCCGACATTATTCTAAATGGTGAAAAATTGGAAGCATTCCCTCTAAAAACTGGAATAAGACAAGGATGCCCTCTTTCACTACTTCCATTCAATATAGTCCTTGAAACTCTAGCCAGAGCAATTAGACAGATGAAAGAAATTGAAGGGGTATGAATAGGAAAAGAAGAACTCAAACTATCATTATTTGCTGATGACATGATTCTATATTTAGAGGATCCAAAAAGCTCCATTAGAAACTTCTAGAATTAATAAATAAATTTAGCAAAGTAGCAGGATATAAAATCAATACCCATAAATCAAATGCATTTCCATATGTCATTGATGAATCCTCTGAAAGAGAAATTAGGAAAACTACTTCATTTACAATAGATTAAAAAAAATGGGAATCAACAAAAGAGGTGAAAGACATCTACAACGAAAACTTCAGAACACTAAAGAAAGAAATTGAAGAAGACTTTAGAAGATGAAAAGATCTTCCATGCTCTTGGATAGGCAAAATTAATATTGTCAAAATGGGCGTACTACCCAAAGTGCTATACAGATTCAATCTGATTTCAATTAAAATCTCAATGTCATTTCTTACAGATATAGAAAAAGCCATCATGAAATTCATCTGGAAAAATAAGAGACCCAGAATAGCCAAAGCAATCCTTAGCAGGAAGAGTAAAGCAGGAGGCATCACAATACCAGACCTTAAACTAGACTACAAAGCTATAGTAACAAAAATGGCATGGTATTGGTACCAAAATAGACATGTAGACCAATGGTACAGAATAGAAGACCCAGAGACAAACCCACACAAATACAGTTATCTCATACTAGACAAAGGTGCTAAAAACATACATTGGATGCCATATTTATGATTCCGGGATCAGAATGATGTGGAAAACAGGCTGAAAAGTGAAGGTTTAGGCTGGTATTTCAGAGAGAAAAACTGCTGGGGATGTAAAAGAGGGTTTGTTAAATGACATAATGTTTGGTTTTATGTGTTACTTGGCTAGGTCATCGTATCTAGTTATTTAATCAAGCATTAATCTATGTGTTTCTTTGAAGGTATTTTGTAGATGTGGTTAATGTCTACAATCAACTGACTTTATGTAAAGTAGATTACCCTCAGCAATGTGGGTGAGCCTAATTCAATCAGTTGAAAGGTCTCAGAGCAAATACTGATGTTCCCCAGAGAAGAAATTCTGTTTAAGGACCGCATCATATACTCCTGCCTGAATTTTCAGACTGCTGGCCTACCCTATGGATTTCAGGTTCTCCAGGCCCCAATGACTGCATGAGCCCGTTCCTTGAAATGCATCTCTCTGTGTGTATGTACACATACCATATGGCTCCCATTGGTTCTGTTTCTCTGGAGAACTCTGTCTGACATAATGGTCACTGAAATTAGTATTAATACAGAAGAATTTCTTGCAGGGAGCTGCTCAGACTATGAGCCTCAGAGTGGAAAGAAAAGGCTAAGATTAGAAACAGAGGTGGTAGGCAATGGGTGGATGGGTAGAAGTGGGGAAAGAAACAGAGGAAAAGATGACTCTCACTGGTGGACCTAAGGGGCTAAGGGGCTTGATTAAGATATGCTGAGGTTAAGAATCCTATAGGATCTTTGTGTCCTAATGTCTAAGCATTAGATTTCTGAGTCTAGAACTCTGGGTTGAAACCAAGGCTGGGCATTTCAGGGTCAGCGACAAATAGCTGTGCACTGAGGCCATATGACAGCGTGTGGTAGCCCTTGGGGATGTTACTGGAAGTAAGGGTGACTGCAGATGGAGTCTTCAGGAGAATTTTCAGGAAAGATTTGTCTGTCTGTCTATCCATCCATCCATCCATCCCTCCATCTATCTCTTATGGAAACTGGGTCATAGGATCATGGAGACTGGCAAGTTCCATGATGTGCTGTATGCAAGCTGAAGTCCCAGGAAGGCAGGTGGTGTGATTCAGTCTAAGTCTGAAGGCCTAAGAATTGTGGGAGTCATTTGCCTAAGCCCTGAAGTCTGAAGGCATCAGAAGCTCTTACGTCTGAGGGCAGGAGGGCATGAATGCCTCAGCTCCAGAAGAGTGAGTGAATTTACCCTTCTACCATCTTGTTCTATCTAGCACTGTTATGTTCTGGATATGGGGTGTCCCCCCAAACTTCCCGTGTTCATGCAGTAATACTTGGGAGGTGAAATGACTGGATTGTGAGAGTGATAACACAATCAGTTCCTCTTATTTTGAATGGACTGACTGGGCGGTAACTGTAGACAAGGGGGGCCTGGCTGGAGGAGGTGGGTCACTGGGGGTGTGTCCTGAAAAGGTTCATCTTCCCTGATACCCCTTCCTCCTTCCTTCTCTCTACTTCCTGACCCCACCTTGAGCTAAGCAGCTTTCATCCATCCAGCCCTTTGGCCACGATGCTCTACCTCACCTTGGGCCCAAAACAATGGAACTAGCAGAGATGGACTAAACCTCTCAAACCAAAATAAACTTTTCCTTCTCTAAATCCTTCTTGTCAGGTACTTTGGTCTTGGCAATGCAAAGTGGACTACACACAGGTCCTCAAGGGATTGGAGGATGCCCACCCACATTGCTGAGTGGATCTTTACTCCACCAACTGATTCAAATGCTAAACTCTTCTAAAAACACCCTCACAGACGCACTCAGGAATACTGTCTTACAGGAGACCTGAGACCTCCTTAGTTGAGTAGACATATGGAATTAATCATACGGAACCCAGAGAAAGAACAGAGACGGTGCAGAAGAGCTGTGGGCCTCCCACAGGAGGTGGATGATTCAGGAGGCACTGGTACCAACAAGTAGAAGGTAATCAGTAGGTTATACTTTCTTTATAGGGCACCATATTTTAATGAGATGCACAGGTGAATGGATTATTATGTTCCAACTCCAGAACATTAACTAGTGGATTGTAAAATATCCAATGATCGGGTGGTGAACACAGCTCTCTAGGCCATGCTTGGGATATACTCACCTATTTTGATGATGGATTCTTCCAAATAGCAATAAGAAGACTCATACAGACTAACACATAGCAATAAATGGTTGCATTGGAGTGTGGATATGACTGGGAGACCCTGACAGTCTGATGGTGTTTCTATTCCTCCAACTTCCCAGGAGCTGTGATCTCTTAAGCAACCTTACCTTCTGACTGCCTATAAAATGTTGAGTCACTGCCTGAAATGCTTCCTTCATTCTCCAGGTTAGACTCAAAAAAGCCTCCTCCTAAAGGAGAGAGAGAGAAAAAAAAAATGATTAGCCTTCAGCAATCAATGAGTACTGATGTGCTGAGTCCTGGAATTGGCAGCAGACCATGACACACTTTTGATTGTTAGTCTTGCAAACAGATTGAGAGAGTCACTGGGTCCCACATTGATGTTCCAATCTTGGACCTATGTTTTTTTTCTTCTCATACTGATTTCTGATCATCCCCCGCAACTTTCTTCCAATACATTTTCCTATGGTTTGAATGTTTGTTCCCTCCCAAACTCATGTTGAAATTTAATCCCAATGCAACAGTATAGGGAGGTGGGGCCTAGTGAGAGGTGATTAGGTCCTAAGGGCTCCACCCTCGTAGGTGGATTGATGCTGTTTCAATAGGAGTGGGTTAGCCATTGCAAGTAGGCTTGTTATCATGGAGGGCTCCTCTTGCTCTCTTGGCCTCTCACCAGTGATCTCCAGCTGTGTTCTACCTTCTACCATGGATGACATGTTCTTAGACTTCTCAGCCTCCAGAACTGTGAGCCAAATAGACTCCTATTGTTTATACATCACCCTGTCTCAGGTATTTTGATAGAGCAACACAAAACACACTACAATTCCTTTCAGGCAATATGGAGTCAAAGGCAGAACCACATATCAAAGTCTGAGAAATGTGAAGTCAGCTCCTGGACATGAAAATTACTAGTTGTGTGACCTTGAGCAAGTTACTTCTCTTCTCTAACATGTGACTTCCAAACCAGAAAAATAGGAGTATCAATTCTACTCTCTGATGTGTGAAGAGACATTCCACACATCATTAGCTAGAGGCCATGGCACCCATCCAAACAGAGGCCTTTAGCTAATGATTTAATGGATTTAATGGTGGTCATTCTCTTCTGCAGAAAAGAACCCACATGAAGCAAACCCAGAATGAGCCAGGTAAGCCTGTTTTTCAGTCTCCTAAGACCTTCTGCCACTTCTCTCAAGGGAACACATAACCCTGGTCTTCATTCCAGTCTGGGAAGAGCAACTGGCTAAGACGTTTTTTAAGCCCTCTTTCTGGATAAGGATTGTTAACCTGTGCTCCCTTAATAACTCATCAGCTGAGATCTCTGGAGGTGAGGATAATGGTTTTTCTTTCTTTAATCACTGTACCTCAGAGCCCAAGATAGCAACCAGACATCAGGTGACTCCAAAAATTAAAAATAAAAATATTTTGAATTAGATGCTGGTTGAAGACACAGACAAATCCCAAGAAAATAAATATGGACCTACATTCCTTAGCTCCAAAGGGGTAAAATGCTATTGATCTCAGGCCAAATAGGCTGTCAAGGAGGCATTCACAGGGAAACACTGAAGGTACTGGCTGTGGATATTTGCAGTGGGTTTGGTAGGCTACTGCTGTCTTTAGGAAATAAATCATTAATGTGCAGCCTATCATCGTAATTCAGCCTGACCATATGTCACTCTCTGTGTTTGGGTTTTTAGCCTGAAGTCCATCTACTCTAGCTCTGTGACCTGAGAAAGAAACTTTCTCTCCCTAGGTCTCAGTTTCCTTACTTTGAGAATAAAGTTTCTGGATAAGCCACATCTGCAGTTCCCAGTCTGTCTGAGAATGGTTCTCTTTGGCAAAACCTCATTCAGCATTCATTCATTCATCTTGCAAATAAATAGTTCACAGTTATCTACTAGGTATCTGAGCTTAAACTAGGCATTAGGGGCACATTGGTGAGGAAAGGTGGAAACCCTCCCTGCCCCAACAATCTTGAGAACATAGTGTAGTCAAAGACTTGCATAAATAAGTAGCAAGTTGCAGATATGTTAAGTGCTCTGAAGGGGTAGTTAACACAGTATAGTGAAAATGTTCAGCAGGAAAGACAGGTCTAGTCTGTGAGAACCAGCCAATCAGGTATGGGAAGGTGGGAGATCAGCGTAGGCAGAGCAAACAGCTGGTGCAGAGACTGGCAGTAGGAGAGCATGGTGCATCTGGGGACCCAACTGAGAGGTAGCGTGGCTGGGCTGAGAGAGGAGAGGGCGTACAGGTAAGGTGAACTGGGACACAGGCCTTACAGGTCCCCGTGGCCACATTAGTGCTTGGATCTTGATCCAAATAGCTATATGAAGCCACTGAAGGCTTCACAGAGGTGTCTCTGAAATGTGCTGTGGCTGCTGTGTGGAGAACAGTGTGGGAGGGGCAGAGGTTGGGTATAGAGTTGAGAAAACCTACTTTCTGGAGTTCACCTGTGATGAGCAGGAATAGCAGGGTGGTAAGTGGAGGAAAATGCAGTGAAGGGAGAGTTTACGAAATGGGAGAGACTGGGGCATGTTCATAAATTAATAGGAAGGGCCCAGTTAAGAGTTTGAAGCCCCGCACAGTGACTTAATCCACTTAATCCACAGTGGATTAGTGCTGTAATCCCAGCAGCTCAGGAGGCTGAGGAAGGAGGATCATGAGTTCAAAGCCAGCCTCAGCAAGTTAGCAAGGCTCTAAGCAACTTATTAAGACCCTATCTCTAAATAAAATATAAACAAGGCCTGGGGATGTGGCTCAGTGGTTGTAGTGCCCCAGTGTTCAATCCCCAGTACCAAAAAAAAAAGAGAAAGGCAAGCAGTAACATTCAGGCCTTCCTGGAATGTGGTGGGATCAGGTGTAGAGAACAAGGCAGGGGGCAGATCACAGAGCAGAGGGGCAGTGGCTCTCACTACAGGAGCACAGAAGGGGGAGACAAGATAGTCCCTGGTGTGCCCCATTTGCCAGGGGTGGTAGAAGGTGAGGTCACTTGTTGAGAGGATGAGGACAGAGATCTGAAGATGTCTTTGGGGGCCTGAGCTTCTCAGAGGATAAGCTGAAGTTCTGTATGACTTTCTCTCTGTTTCCCTTTAAATTCATAGATAGGAGCATTGGTGTCATTTAGGATGATGTGATTTTCCCCAAGGGCAGAAAACCATCAAATTGTTCCTCAAAACACAGACACAGCAGCCACACGACATCAAACCACTGCTCCCTGTGAGTGGAAGGAAACTCTGATGTCATATGGCTTAGTATTTTCAAAAGATCACATGTGTCAATCAAATTCCAGATGAAAGATGCAATAGACCCTTTCTGGAATCATGTCAAAAACAGATCAAGAGTGGTAATAAATAAAAGCACGGTTTATTTTTCCATTTCATTTATCTAATACTAAATAAAAATGTCTTTGGATTGTCTGATAATTAAGTATATTAATAATGGCTACTTTTTTTTTTTTTTAGAATAACTGCTAAAAATATTGCGCTGGGACTATAAATAAGCACTCACTACCACTGGGCATTATATTATTTATAAATGTGTTCACTTGTTTCTCCATTAGAATGTTGGTTCTGAGACGACGGGATCTTGCCCATTTATTATCCCAACACTTCAACCAGGAGGGCACATAGTAGGTGCTCAGTAAATGTTACTAAAGTAATGAATATAAGCTGCATTCCCAACCCTAAGTGAATGGGTCTCCTTTTGGGTCTAACCTGGTCATTTGATATGGGCTGCAAAAATAGAAGTAAGGGTAGCGGGGGAGGGTTGGGAAAGGGCTGATGGAAGGACAAGGTGAGCATGTGATGGGGAGCCCAGAAGACAATACATGAATTTTCAATGTACTAAGTGTTTTCTGGGAAAGCACTGGCCCATGTAATGGAGATGTGTCATAAGCAAGAAGAGTTTTACAATGAGTGTCCTGGATCATAGCTGATGCATCGTGCACTGATGGTTTTGCCGATTATATTCTGGCAATGAAAATTCTGAAAATAAGTACCCTTGGATGGAGCTGAAGATTGAAACATCTTATTCAGAACTCTGCTGAACTAATTATGGTGAAGTTCTAGCTGAGGTTCTCAGTCTTGGATGTACCTTAAAATAACCCAGGGAACTTTAAAAAATATGCATATTGGCTCACCTCTGGAAATTCAGAAGTAATTGACAGCAGGTGGAAGATGATCCTGGGCTCTTGAATTTTTTTCCAAACCTGCCTAGGTAATTCTAATGCCTAATCAGGATTGAGGATGGCAACCCTAAACGGGTGTTAGGTGACAGGTAAAGCTAATGCTAATGACTCCCCAGTCATTTCACCTAACCAGGAAGCCTCTAAGGCACTGGAGGATTTTTCCAAACTTGAGTACCTAACTTTCCTCATGGTTTGTAGAACACACTGCATTATTTTCTGATCATGGCTTCACAGGTTTGAGTGCTACTTCGCTGTCTACTATCTGCTTGTCTCCATTTTTATCAAAAGGAAGTCTTAGTTTGAAGGAAGATACCCATCTTTATTTTTTATTTTTCTAGTACTGGGGATTGAATCCAGGGCCTTGTGCATGCTGAGAATATGCTCTGCCACTGAGCTACATCCCAGTCATACCCCTCATTTTAAATCAACTGATTCCAATATTTCCATGAAGTGTCTCTTTATGCACAAAATGCTAAGATTGGACTAGTGCAATACTGAGAACACAGATGTGCCAGGAATTGGGCCATGCTTTGGGAACCAGACATAAAGAAGCTTTCACCTGTGTACCATGGGGGTCACCTGAATGTACCGTGGTGGACATTGATTGAGGTGCAGATGAAAGGAGATGAATCCTAGTGGGCCCAGCACCTAATCTCCTTCAGTTGTGGAGACACTTATTCCCAGAAAATGATTCTTCTTTCAAAATGCCACTTGTATTTTGAAAACCCTGCATTAGCCCACGAGGTATTCATGTCTGCCTTCTCTACGTGTGGGGCTTTAGAGAGAAAGGGAAAGAAATTGGAATTGTGTTCTATTCTTATAGAACTCCCCACACATGTTTGCTCTTCTTCTTAATTTGCATGAAGTGGTAGAAAACGCTTAGAAGATTTAAATGTGGTGTTATAAAGCGGGTACATAAGGCAGACCTGAGTATGCACAAGAGAGGATTGGATATAAATGAGTGAGTGGATTCTGTTCTGGAAACTTCTTCAGATATCTGTTTGAGTCAAAAAACTGTTAATAGGGCTGGGGTGTGGCTCAGTGGTAGAATGCTCGCCTGGCATGCAGGAGGCACTGGGTTGGATCCTCAGCACCACATAAATGTAAAGTAAAGATATTGTGTTCACCTAAAACTAAAAAATAAATATTAAAAAAAACCCTGTTAACAGCATTACTTTAAAATTTTATTTCTTTTTTGCCTGGTGAAAAACTTTTAGAAAAATAAGTAAAAAGAAGATAAAAATAACACGTGGAAAACCTTTGGCTGCTCTCAGCTCTAGGCTTCCTGAGGAGTTTGAAAGACAGAGAGTCTAACAACGACCACAAAAGGCCCTAATGATTCTCTGAGTTTAATACTTCCATCCTATTTCCCTCGTTATCTAAGTGGCTGGCATATTTTTAGATAAGACACAACCAAAGGCTTTATTGAGAATACAACAATGTAAAATAATGATGGCAAGAAAGCTCCAAATGAGATGGATGAGATATTTTTTTTCCTTTCCTTGTTTCGCATGGACAAAAAGCATTTACCTGTGTCAGCAGAGTGATGGAAAAAATATGCATCTAGATATAAAAAACAGCCTTTTTAAGAGGACATGCTGTTCATAATATTTTTTTTTTCCTACAGGTTGGTCTAATAAGGTATAAAGAACATAATCTCTCATTCTAATTAACTTGGTGTCGTGATGGTATAAAAACAGCATAGGTAGAAATTCATCCTTCAGCTCTCCTAGGAGGATGCTGATGCTCTGGTAAGTTCCCCATGACATCAGACTCTGGGTCTGGTAAGAATAGACTTTTGGGGTATAGGAAGAAGAGAAAGACAGGGGCACAGCCTCAGAGTGTGGACCTCATCTCTCTTAACCAAATGAAAATGACTTTCAACTGTTTTAGTCATTGGGGAATGATGAGCAAGAAACTTTCATCTCCAGGGATCCAGAATTAAAATATCCATAGTTTGCAGAAATATTTTGGTCTTCCTGGCTCCTATCATGTCAGCTCTAGCCCATTTGGGATGTTGGGACCCAAAGTCAAATTTTAACACTGTCTGGTACCTTTCCTTCTCTTTCTGCTGCTCACTAACACCTGATCTTTAGGCAAATTTCTCTATCTCACGTGAGTGTGCTCCAGTGTGCAGAAGCTCCAGGCCTGGCCTTCTTCCAACTGTCCACCCACCAAACACTCCCAAGCCGCAGACACAGTCAGGGTACCTAGAATGTCCAAGCTGGCACCGCTCTCCAGCCGGTGTTTCCGGTACAGGTTTTTTAGGACCTTGGCACTGCCGAAGCGCTTGAAGCGGCTCTTCACATTATTGTAGAACCATTCCAGAGACTGAGTCCTCAGAAGTCTGGGGAAACAGAGAATTAGAATTATTAAATGGTGAATTGTAAAAATTGCTACAATGCCGCACGGCCCCTTGCATTAAGAAGTAGTGTTTATTTTTTGCTTTAGTTTCTTAGCACCTTGAATCTGGGCTGCTTTATCCCTTGGTCTGATCATATAGAGTGGCAGAAGTGATGTTGAATCCTTCTCTTGCTGCTCCTGGGAATCCTATAATCTTATGTGAAGAGAAGCCCAAGCTGGCCTGCTGTGAGATGCCATGAGATATACTAGGCGGCTCAATTATCCCTCTTGTCCCAGCCAATAGCCAGCCAATCCCCCGAAAGGTGAATGAAGCCATTGACTAGAGATGCCTGAGACGAGGGACCCTAGGTGAGACCCTCCATCCAAGTCCATCCCATGAACAAGCCAATAAATGCTTGCTATTTTACTGTTTTGGGTTGGTTCATTACACAGAAAAGCTAACGGATCCATCTACTTGATGGCAGCTTTATACTTGACACTTTCATTGCATTAAAAGTTTTAATCCAGCCTGGGAAAATAAAAAAAATAAGTGAAATAGCAAAGTTCCCCAGCCTCAACCCCAATCAATGAAGCACTGAGGGGAAACCATTTCTTGGTTAGCACTGCAATGGTGAGTATGAAACATTTTGACAAGATTCTTCTCTTTTATGCAGATAAGAACATACTTCTAAATCCCTCCATTTTAAGGAAAGCTTTTGTTGTTATTTTTTCTTATTATGAATGTAATGACAAACCCTCATTTTAGGAAATTCAGAAAAATGAAACGAAATATAAAGGATTTCAGTTCAATAGAAGTACAATCACACATTTAGCAGCACTCTTTTCTTTCCCAAACTCCAGAGAAATGACAGAAGATGTTGAAGGGGAAAGAAACGTATAAAAAGTATGGGGAGTAGGGGAAGAATCAGAGATTTTGACAAATTCCCAGAAATTCGGAGTAAATGAGAGTATACAGGTAACAGAGAAGGCCATCCTTCAACATAGAAAGAAGAACTCAAACTCTTTGGATGGTCCAGTTTTGAGTGGGGTGATTTAGAGAGCAGGACAAAAATATAGCATTCAGAAAAGGGTGTTTAATGGTTATGTAGACAACAGTGAGGTCTCTTGGCTCCTCCATTTTTCTCAAATGGGTATTTGGTCCAAGGATGATTTGTCTTAGGCCATAAATAGAAAGCAGTTTTCTGAAGAAATTGCACAATCTACTGGAGAAGGGTTAGGACTCTAATATGGAGGTTAACATCACACAGGTTCCCCATCAATAACATGGAGATGATGGCCTCATAAGGCTGTTTTGACAACTAAAAGACATAACAGAAGCATTAAGGTACCTAGCATTAAAAAGGGCTCGATAATTTCTTATAATGACTTTACAAAGACGAGTCTCTTCCTTATACATGTGTAAACTTAGATTAGTGCCTTGCCCCAGGGAGCCAGCACTTGTGCAGGGATTTAAAAAATGGAAACTCTTAGCTGTCTTAGTGGTGCACACCTGTAATTCCAGGTACTTGGGAGGCTGAGGCAAGAAGATCACAAATTCAAGGCCAGACCCAGCAACTTAGTAAGACCCTATCTCAAAATAAAGATAAAAAAGGGCAGGGAGTGTAGTAGTTCATTGGTAGAGTACTTGGTTAGCATGTGCAAGGCCCTGGGTGTGGTCCCCATCATTAGCACATACATATACAAACTGGGAACTCTCAACCATGCACACGTGGTACCCATAAGGCACCCAGTGTAAACAGGGACAGGCTCCAGTTTATTTTCTGTAGCATTTCAACTTGTTACAAAAAACATCTGTCGTTTTGATTAAAAACTCCAAAAGTTATTTTCAGAATTTAGAATAATATAGCAGAAAAAAAAGAAAATGCAGAAAAGCATTTTAAAATCATAACCTCTGGGGATGAGGTTTATTTGAGCTTTACTAGCACCAAGGAAATGCAGGAAAGAAAGTTTCAGCCTGGCTGTCTCCTCATAACTGTCCCCTGAGCAGGTGGCCACAGCAAGGACATGCTGGAGGGTACCCTCTGTCGCTGGAGGGGTTTACACTGGTATTGGGGGACAGTTGTCGCTTTCCCCCAAACCAATTCTTCTGACACGAAGGACATTTCTTTTTCCTATAGGATCCTCCCTCCTCTCTCTCCAACTTGGTCTTTGTGGTGGAAGGGTCTTCTCACCCGCTCAGAGTCAGGGTTTGTCCTTTTGTTGCACTGGCTCTATGCAGAAGGGAAGATTAGAGATGCTGGGATCATCTTTCCCATCACTTTGAAATAGTCATGGTTTTCTGAATAAAAGTTAGGACCTGAATTTGAGATGCCCAACACATGCCCTGGTGAGTATTTCTGAACAAAAGCAGATCTGACACTGGAAAAGGACAGGATGTAGGTATGAGCCAACAAATTCTGAACCACCCCCTAACCCCCACCTTTTTTTTTTCACCTGAACATTTTGAGTTGGGTTTCTATTATTTGCAACCAAGAGTCCTAATACTGAGTTCTAAGTTCCAGATACACCTAAAAGATTACGATTGGATCATCAGACAAGTTCTCCATTCACTGTTTACAAACACTCCGGGCCATTCAGAAGCGTTTCGGCGAACTCTAAAATAGAATGGCCCAGCTTGCTCAAGACTCAAAGAGGAACCAGGGTACCACCCGGGGACTTCAGGAAAGTAAAGGACAACATGGAGCCCTCTGTCTTAGACGTGTTCTTGAAGGGCCAAACTGCTGCTTCTCAGCCTTAATAAGCAACAGGTGAGGTGGCTTAGGAAGGGTGGGAGGTAAAAGAATTTCAGTGACAACTTTCCAACTGGAACTGCCTGCTTATTTTTTCAAAGATTCCAAGTGACCCCTGAGGATGATTCTGCAAACTCTGTGTAGTCTCACAAACTGAAGCATGATCATTTCTTTAAAGACTAAACATTTAAAAATTCCTGAAAATATTTTAAACATTAAAAAAAAATGTGTGCAGAGGTGAACACCTGTAATCCCAATGACTCCAGAGTCTTGAGATAGGAAGATTACAAGTTTTAGGCCAGCCTTGGCAATTTAGTAAAAACTTGACTCTAAATAAATAGATAGATAGATAGATAGATAGATAGATAGATAGGGCTGGGGTTGTAGCTCAGTGGTAGAGTGCCCCTCGGTTAAAAAAAGGAAAAATCAACAGCGAAAATTTATCAATCACTACATAGGTGGAATTGATTACTTTTAGTCTTTGGGCCTGAAGTGTCCTCATCTGCAAAATGGGATATTAACTTATAGGGGTCGAGAAATAAACACTAAGTCAAGAGTGTCCAGAGGGAGACCAGAGCTCTAGTGCCTACTTGGCACTAGAGCCATTGAATCTGAGTGTGAGTGAGAACATCTTTTTAGCATGGTCTTTGGAAATTGTCCTGTGCCAAATACCTCAAATGGGTGGTTGGTTCTCAGTATGGGGTACATGTCCCCACAGGAGACATAGCATAATCTTTTGGCTGGAGAATTTTTTCTTGAACTTACATGTTTTTGGAAATTCTGATAAAACCTCCTTATGGACTCCCTCTGCCTCTACCTTACTCCATTCCTATGGAGATTAAGTATAATGAAAGATATTTCTGATGAGACAGAAAACAATGCAAATGATGAGAATACACATCTGACACAGATGTGTGACCAGACCTGTCGTCTGAGAGCTCAAGTAATTGTCAGGGTAATAAGAAAGTGCCCTGGAAGTCAGAGGCTGGGGGACACTTATCTTACTATTGAAAGTATCCCTGAAGGACGGAGCAAGAGTGATAGTTCCAGACAGGCTGGCGAGCCCTGGGAATTATGCTGGGAAAGCACAGAACTGTGGATAAAGGTGAGCTTCTGGCCCAGAGAGAATGGAGTTCAAATTCTGGCTCTCTTGCTTTCCCAAAGTGGCACGTCAGACAAGTTAGTCCAGCCCTTGGTGCCTTGGTCCCCAGCAAAATGGAAATAACAACTGTGACTCCTCTACCAGTCGTGGAGGGTTAGCGACAGAATGTGAAGCATGTAGCAGACTTTCTGCATAAAACCACCGTTCAATGTGAAATATGTGTTATCAGTAATATCATTCACTAATGGCACAGGTTCCAATCCCAGTTCTGCCACCTGTTAGCTGTGATTCGGGGAAAGTCTCTTAACCTCTGTGCTCTGTTTCCTCACCTGCAAAACAAAGGATAATAAGGGCACGATGGGGTTTTGTGAGCCGAAGTCCATGGGAAGTGCTCATTCCTGAAAGTAACTACTAGGTCCACCAACCTCAAGAGTGCTTTCGAGGAGGAAGTTCATGCTGATGGGGGGAGGGTCAGGTGTCCCACTGTGAGTGTGGCTAAGGAAGTGGGGAGACCAGAAAGCTGGAGTTTGGGTGGGCAGGTGAGGCTCCCTTTTCCTGCTGTGGACAAACAGTAGGAGTAGGTATTCGTACCTACTTATCTCCCTTTCACAGATCCAGCAGCCTTCTGGTCCCCAAGTAGTTCATTAACTTTCATTATGGGGATTTGTACTCTGTGAAGTTTGCACAGGCGTACCTGTCCTAATGGTCCAGAAATGCCATCCTGGGACTCTCCCCAGAGAAGCACTTGCATGTGTCCCTAAGACTGTTCACTAATGCATTGCCTGTGTAGAAAAAGATGCCAACAACCATGGTTCATTCATTCTCTGTTCATCTACTTACTTGCTCATTCGTCAAATATATACTGGGCACCCACCATAAGCCAGGTGCTGATGTGAACACGGTACAGTGGATGAGGCTCCCAGTCTCAGGGTTTACTCACTAGTGCAAGGGGTAGGAGGTTAAGTGGAAAAGAAAAAAAGATACATTCTACATCAGGGGGAGTAATTGCCATAAGAAGAATGCAGTGGGATCGGAGAAGAGACCGGGTGGGGAAGGAGTGCTATTCCATGCAGGGTGGTCAGGGAAGTGCTCTCTGGTAAGGCGTTTTTTGAAAAGAGATAAGATGGGGTGAGTCAAGTGGAATTGGGGGCAAGCGCCCTCTAGGTGCAGGAGTGGGAAGTGCAAAGGCTCTGGGGGCCTGCGTGTGCTCTGCATGTCTGAGGGACAAGGAGGTCACTGTGGCTGGACTGAAGTGAGAGGCACAGAATCCCTCCATCAGACAATGGTGAAATAAACCGGGATTATTCACTTTGTTAAGGGATCACACAGCAGTATTAAGTGAAGAAGCCCAATCTATCTTTTTTAATATGTCTAACCTTAAAAGGAACCCGTCAGAACGCTAGGTACAGCACTATGCCATTAGTGAAAATGAAAAATATCATACAGGGCAATTTTAGACATGTTTTTGTCAGACGTAAGTTGTAAAACCAAATAACATGCCTAGGAACAATACACCCCGTTTCAGGAAGGAAAGGAAATGGAGTCAGAGAAGAGCTCACAATGGAGCTTTAATGATACCAATAATGTTTCATCTCCTGGACATGAGTTCTGGTGGTGCTAGGGGTTGGAACTTAAATGTCTCCCCAAGGCTCAGGTGTGGAAGGCTTGGCCTCCAGTGCAGCAGAGTTCAGAGGTGGGGCTTTGGGAGGTGTGGTTAGATAATGGGGGCTCTGACCTCATGGGTGGATTCATGCATTTATGGACTCATGGCTTAATGGGTTTGGGGACAAGGGCTTTGTTATAAAAGCAAGCTCTCTATTTCCTCACCAGCATGATGTGAGCAGTTTTTCTGTGCCACTTGGTCCTCACCACAGACCTGGATAAAAGAGTCGAGTGACCATGGACTGACACTTCTGAAACTGTGAGTCAAAATAAATCTTTCCTCTTTATAAGCTGATGATCTCAGGTATTGCATCTCAGTGATACAAAGCTGACTAATGCAGGTGGGTTCAGGAGAGTCATCAAATCTGCATGATTGGTTCCTGGGTCTCTTTATAGTTCATCAGGAATTCTGAGAACATCTGAAACATTCTAGAACACAAACAAAACCCAACAAAACCCCAAACTCATATCCTCTCTATTTTTCTCTTTCTTATCCTAAAGCCTCCAACTTGTCACCTCTTCTCCAAGCACAAATCTTTATTGGAACATTTCACAGTGATGTTTTAATTAATTATTTAGAGATCTGTCTGTGCTGCCAAGTTAAGCCTCTATCAAGAGAAGGGCCCGTAGTTGGCTCAGAGCATTCTTCAGATACATTTCAAGGTTTGTACCTATCACACTATGCCTCCTAAGATGATCTCTGTAAAGGCAACAAGATTATATGTATATTTTTTGCAAACATAAAACATAACCACCTTTTCAGCTCTTATCTTCTTTGTCTTCCCAGGAGGGCTCTTAATCTGCAAGTAGATGAATTCTTATTCTCATGGTTGATTCAACAGACACGAATTTCCTTAAAACTGCCTCCTGCCTTCCTGCACTGCTGTTTTTCTTACAGACTGTCTTCTTCCCTCAATTCCATTACTCTAGGCACCACACAGTGAAGCCTTGGGCCTTCTTCCCAGCAATGGATTCCATGTGGGGTCCCCAGTGATCTCTGACTACACATCTGTCCGTCACATTTTTGGTTAATTCTCAGCAGGAACCACTGGTCCATCGGTTACCGTGAGGATATCCAGGGCTGTGTGAGAGCTTTGTCAAAGGCAAATGCTAGAAGACTCTGGGGAAGGAGGGCTGTGCTGGGACTGGGGACACTTTCTGCATTGCCCTGGTGCACTGTGGGGATAGGCAAAGATTCTGTACCAGCCCTGGAGAGAGCCTGTTGGTGGGGCAACCCTCTGGGCAGTAGTGTCCATGCAAAAGTAAAGGACTGGGCAGCATCCATGGGCTTCAAGAAGGGAAAATTAACTGAGCAGTCAAATCCCTGAGGGGACACAAGGTTCCTGCATGGTCCAGCTCAGGGGCCTGGCCCAGGGGAATATATAAATGTGGCTATACACTTGCCATTGCCATAGTTCTCGGGCTCATTAACCATAACAGTCCAACCCCTGAGGTATTGAAATGTGACAATATGACATTTTAGGTGGGTAGGGAGAAGGGCTGGGAACAGAAGCATCAGTCAGAGCCCTGTGCCCAGCTGCACAGCTTCGAGGCTCATCAGCTGGCTGCGCAGCATCATGGGGAGGGGAGAACATCTGCTTGAGAACTTGGATGGCAACTGGGACAGGCTTGGCGTACAGTTCTCTTCTGCAGCTAAATTCTAACCAAGGTTTTTTTAAAAAAAATCAGGCTCCTTTTTGGCAGCTGTACATCCTCTAAGGACTTCCCCCACCCCCTCTGCTTTATCTTGGCATCTGGTGTCACCAAGTCTTCGTGAATTCCCAGCTCAGGTACAGCATTTAGAGGAAAACTGATGATTGTGTAAACATTAAGTAAATTGATTTCTTAAAACATAATATAAGCCCATTTTGGAATCATTTCGTGATCACTTGACTGAGCTCTTAACAGGGTCTTTTCTGCCAGAACAGAGTGTATTGCTGAGTCTGGAACTCAGGAGGGCCTCCTGGGAGTCATTAGGAGACCAAGAGAAGTTCAGGTATTTTTTTAAAATTAGGGATATTAAATGTTCAACTTCTCTAGCAATTAGAGAAATGCAAATCAAAACTACTCTAAGATTTCATCTCATTCCAGTAAGAATGGCAATTATCAAGAATACAAGCAATATTAAGTGTTGGCGAGGATGTGGGGAAAAAGGGACACACACATACCTTGCTGATGGGACTGCAAATTGGTACAATCACTCAGGAAACCAATATGGAGATTCCTTAAAAACCTTGAAATGGAACCACCATTTGACCTGGCTATCACACTCCTTGGTCTTTACCCAAAGGACTTAAAATCAGCATACTATAGTGACACAGTCTCATCAATGCTTATAGCAACTCAATTCACAAAAGCTAAGCTGTGGAACCCACCTAGATGCCCTTCAACAGATGAATGGATAAAGAAACTGTGGTATATACACACAATGGAATATTACTCAGCATTAAATAAAATTATGACATTTGCAGGTAAATGGTCCATCCATCTTCAACTCCATGTTGAAGAGTATTATGCTAGGGTGAGTAAGCCAATCCCCCAAATCTAAAGGCTGAATGTTCTCTCTGATAAGTGGATGTTGATCTATAATGGGGGGAGGGGGCAAGGGTTGTATGAAGGAACTTTGATTGGGCAAAGGTGGGGGAGGGGAGGGGATGGAGCATGGAGGCAGGAAAGATGGTGGAATGAGATGGACATCATTACCCTAGGTATATGTGTGGCTGCACATATGGCACAACTCTATGTACTCCATTTGTGTACAATGCAAACCCGCAGTGTGTCAGGAAGACCTGTAGCCTCAGGGAGAAGCAGGGTGGAGCCTGCCCTCCTTGTAGGTTGCGTATGATGTACGGAGAGTCACTTACTTTCTTGGAAGATGTTTTTAAACTCAGGGCTTTTAAAAAAATTTTTTTTAGTTGTAGATGGACACAATATCTTTATTTTTATTTGTTTATTTTTATATGGTGTTGAGGATCGAATCCAGGGCCTCATGCATTCAAGGCAAGTGCTCTACCACTGAGCTACAACCCCAGCCCTAAATTCAGTTTTTAAAAACAGTGTTTACAGAAAGACAAATATCACATGTTTTCACTCAGTAAGTCATCCTGTAAAAGAATGAAATAGCAGTCACTAGAGACCAGGAAGGGTAGGGGAAACCAATCCCAGAAGGCACAGAGAGGATCACTCCTGGTTCCTCTTTAGCATAGTAGGTAACGATTGGGCAAAACAACCTGAGGCACATTTCAAAATGATTAGAAAAGAAGAGTAAGAAATGTCCAACATGTAAAAATGATTAATGATTGAAGAGATGGAAAGGGCTATTACCCTGACTGGATTACTACACATTGTATACTTATATTGAATTACCATGATGTACCTCATGTAAAGATGTCACAATTTAAAAAAAGTTAAAAACAATGCAAAACAAAAAGCATGGTGTTTATAAAATTTCAGGCTGTGAAATTAAAGACAATGTCACAAAGCACCTATTATGATGCTGGTAGGGGGACAGGTCACCAGAAATATAGTAAAAAAAAAAAATCCACAAAATATACAGATAAATCTTGATGAGAGTTGGCAAAGAATATAAAAGTGAGAATTCTAACACTACCAAACATTGCCTGTGTGGATTTTAAATTCAGGAGAGTTCACTATACCCTGTCAGTAGAAAACATTGACCAAAATTCCATGCATCTGTATTTTTTAGGTATGGATGGGTGGGAAGAGTTTGGAATTCTTCAAAATGGCAATTCTTCACATTTTCAGAAATAGTTATAAGGACCATCCATCTTTGTAGAATTTGGTTCAATTCAGGCCCATTTTTTGGACCATTTCACTGTGTTGAATCCAGGGTAAGGTGCTGGGAGCAAGACCAATTGCTGTTTCAAGCATCTCCCAGCATAACAGGGAAATAATGCCTCCAGGCTGGGTGAGTGATGGGTGATAGTTGCGAGACTCACTGGAATAGGGAATACAGGGACAGGGTCAGGCTTGGAGCGAAGGTGTAAAGTTTAGTCAGGAGACCTGAATTTGGGATGCCAGCACATCCCCTGGTGGGCATTTGGACATAACAATATGGATATATATTCTTAGAATGAAAGAAATCTGGAATAAAAATACAGAGATGGGAGTCCTTGGTGTGCAGACAATATTAAACCCAAATATGGGTGTACAGGAAGTATGAATCACGTTATTTCTATTTTACTCAGGACAGTGGGAACACACAATTCACTGACTCAACCAGAAGCAAATCTGGGAACAGACTGTAGACCTCATTCTTGGGTCAGGGCCTTGATGTCTGGTCAGGTTGTTTTCCTTCCCCACGTTCTTATCTCAAATCAGGACTTTTGCTTCAAAGTTTAAGCAAACAGAAATTTTCATGAACCAAACCATCAGAAGGACATCTAAAATCACTGTATTGCTTCTTTAAAAAAAAAAAAAAAAAAGCAAAAACCCTACTTAACATCATACTACAAAAAAATCATCACTTGAATACGCTTATTGTGTAAGCAGCTTTCTAATTTCTTTTTCTATGACACAACTAAATCTGTAAACATGATGTAGTCTCATTAGAAAACAGACTGGAATCACATAACTCAGTTTAAGGACAGCACTGAAATTGGAATCACATTAAAGCTTCATCTAGGACCATCAGACTGATTTTGGCTCATTAGACTAAAACAATACAGTAGTGAGAAGGAAGGAACTGCCCACACAAAAAAAAATCCTCTCAGACCGTGGCTGCCAGTGATGAAGGGGTGTGTGTTAAATCCCCCATTCCAGCGTGTAGGGAACTGTGCAGACAGAGCTTAGGACATGTAGATACCACTATGCACAGTGTGGTCTTTGGCCAGCAGGGGGCGCTACCCGGAAGCTTGATAAAAAAGCACAAGCAGCCCTCCACACACTTTCTCAGACCTCTCAGAATCTACATATTAAGATTCTTATGGCCATCAGAGCTTGATAAGCACTGGCTCAGTGATGTTATCTGAGGTGTCATGATTTTTTTCTTTTAAATTTAGAGAGCAAGAGAGAAAGAACGAATAGCTAATTTACCTCATTCTCATTTATTTCTTTTTTTTTTTTTAAATTTTTTATTGTTGGCTGTTCAAAACATTACATAGTTCTTGATATATCATATTTCACAATTTGATTCAAGTGGGTTATGAGCTCCCATTTTTACCCCATATACAGATTGCAGAATCACATCAGTTACACATCCATTGATTTACATATTGCCATACTAGTGTCTGTTGTATTCTGCTGCCTTTCCTATCCTCTACTATCACCCCTCCCCTCCCCTCCCCTCCCCTCTTCTCTCTCTGCCCCCTCTACTGACATTCGTTTGTCCCCCTTGTATTATTTTTCCCCTTCCCCTCACTTCCTCTTGTATGTACTTTTGTATAACTCTGAGGGTCTCCTTCCGTTTTCATGCTTTTTCCCTTCTCTCTCCCTTTCCCTCCCACCTCTCATCCCTGTTTAATGTTAATCTTCTTCTCATGCTCTTCGACCCTACTCTGTTCTTAGTTACTCTCCTTATATCAAAGAAGACATTTGGCATTTGTTTTTTAGGGATTGGCTAGCTTCACTTAGCATAATCTGCTCTAATGCCATCCATTTCCCTGTAAATTCTATGATTTTGTCATTTTTTAATGCAGAGTAATACTCCATTGTGTATAAATGCCACATTTTTTTTATCCATTCATCCATTGAAGGGCATCTAGGTTGGTTCCACAGTCTAGCTATTGTGAATTGTGCTGCTATGAACATCGATGTAGCAGTGTCCCTGTAGCATGCTCTTTTTAGGTCTTTAGGGAATAGACCGAGAAGGGGAATAGCTGGGTCAAATGGTGGCTCCATTCCCAGCTTTCCAAGGAATCTCCATACTGCTTTCCAAATTGGCTGCACCAATTTGCAGTCCCACCAGCAATGTACAAGTGTACCCTTTTCCCCACATCCTCTCCAGCACTTGTTGTTGTTTGACTTCATAATGGCTGCCAATCTAACTGGAGTGAGATGGTATCTTAGGGTGGTTTTGATTTGCATTTCTCTGACTGCTAGAGATGGTGAGCATTTTTTCATGTACTTGTTGATTGATTGTATGTCCTCCTCTGAGAAGTGTCTGTTCAGGTCCTTGGCCCATTTGTTGATTGGGTTGTTTGTTCTCTTATTGTCTAATTTTTTGAGTTCTTTGTATACTCTGGATATTAGGGCTCTATCTGAAGTGTGAGGAGTAAAGATTTGTTCCCAGGATGTAGGCTCTCTATTTACCTCTCTTATTGTTTCTTTTGCTGAGAAAAAACTTTTTAGTTTGAGTAAGTCCCATTTGTTGATTCTAGTTATTAACTTTTGTGCTATGGGTGTCCTATTGAGGAATTTGGAGCCCGACCCCACCGTATGTAGATCGTAGCCAACTTTTTCTTCTATCAGACGGCGGGTCTCTGATTTGATATCAAGCTCCTTGATCCATTTTGAATTAACTTTTGTGCATGGCGAGAGAAAGGGATTCAGTTTCATTTTGTTGCATACGGATTTCCAGTTTTCCCAGCACCATTTGTTGAAGATGCTATCCTTCCTTATTTCTAAGGTAAAAGAACTAGACTGGCTAATAAATAGATTGAAGAGGAACAAAATTGTTAAGATGGTACTTACTCTCAAATTCAGGTGCAACAGTTACAAGAAAATAAAATACAGAACTACTGATGATGTGGATTCAAATTGTTATATACAGCAAGGTTCACCAAGTATTCTGCAACTAACTAAATTGACAGCGATGTAGCTAAACTAATGTTATTCTGTAGGTAAAAATTAAGAATAGCAGCAATTAAAATCCATGAGCAACTCAAGAAGGCCTTGATGGCACATGGGTAATGAAGTAGAAATAAGTAGAGATTGAAGTCTGCAGACCTGTGACACATTTGCTTACAAGGCAAGAAAGGAACAATTTTGGGGAAATCGGTTTGCAGCCTAAAACCCCAGAACAGAGGCTAGATATTAGACTGTACTTAGTACCTATGTAAACTACAGGTGAGTTACTAACAATTTCTTTACCTACAAAATGGAGATACTAATGTTTATTTGGCCAATTTTTTTTTTAAATTTGCTCTTTTTAGAGTTATACATGATTGTAGAGTTTATTTTGACATATTATATATACATGGAGTATAACTTGTTCTAATTAGGATTCCATTCTTGTGATTGTATATGATTTGGAGTTTCACTGGTTGTGTATTCATATATGAACATAGGAAAATTATGTATGGATCATTCTGTTGTCTTTTCTGCTCCCATTTCCCCCTCCTTTCCTTTCATTTTCCTTTGTCTAATCCACTCAACTTCTATTCTGGCCAAGTTTTGAGGCCTCATTGACCTAATGTGC
Source organism: Marmota flaviventris (assembly GCF_047511675.1). Classification (NCBI taxonomy): domain Eukaryota; kingdom Metazoa; phylum Chordata; class Mammalia; order Rodentia; family Sciuridae; genus Marmota; species Marmota flaviventris. The sequence continues at coordinate 198,206,440 of NC_092498.1, read as the reverse complement.
TTGAATATAGGTAGCACTAAGAAAATAGTAGTTATTCAATCTCAGGAGAAAAAAAAAACTCACTAAAATTCAAGTCTCATTATAGGAAAGGCTTTTTCTTTTAAAGAAGTCAAGGAAAGATTTGCTCTTCTCTTGTACAGATGCCTCTAGGGTCAGTTGTGAAGACTTTGGTTTATTCATTAGGGCAGAGATTTGAAATCAATTTGGGACTCAGGTGTTTGTTACTTGTCCTCTGCGAGCAGGGCTTCGTAGGAACAGGTTTCCCTCAATGTCATTGTGTGTTCTCGCTCCTGCCAGCAAAGGCCTGGAGGAGCCCAGAACTCTCCAGCAGGGTCTGTCACCTGCTGATGGCAGTCACCCAGCTGACGTCTGAGCACTGAGGAAAGGCCCCAGGGATGGCCTTGCTACCAGAATCATTCAAGCCCACTCTACTTAGTGAGGCTTAGCTCTCAGGAATTTTTATATCTAAGTGCTCCTTAGACACAGTGTCCTTGAAGGAAACTCAGGTCATGGTGACCCAATTTCCCCCCAAATGAAACAAAAACTCCAACAACACCATGATCTTTTATTTCTCCTCAAATCCGAACCTAGGCAAATCATTTAACTTTGCAGATATTTTGGTTCCTGAGATACAAATAGATATGATAAATATTTCATCAGGCCTTTGTAAAGACTAAAGAGAAGGACATTTCCATTTAACCCTATACTATACGAGAATCACTCAGCACAGTGCGTCACCCAGGGTGACTTTTCAGATCATGTTTTTTATTTCATTAACATTAGTGTGTCCAAAGCCCTCTGTCACTCTTTTTTAGAAGGATATGGATGTAACCAGCAAACGAATGTTAAAAATAGCCTTGGTAGGAAACGAACATTTCATTATTACACTTCATTTTTTTTTAAATTAAATTTGTTCTAATTAGTCATACGTAACAGTAGAATGCATTTTGACATATTGTACACAAAGGGAGCACAACTTCTCCTTCCTCTGGCTGAACATGGTGCAGTCATGCTGGTAGTGTGCTTTGGGTAGTGATATTACACTTCATCTAAACTAAAAAGACTGAAGAGTTAGACTTCTGGGTCAAAGCTTTTTTGTCGTCATTGTTGTTGGTGTTATTGTTTTCTTTTCAGTACCAGGGATTGAACCCAGGGATGCTTAAACACTAAGTCATATCCAGCCCCTTTAATTTTTTTATTTAAAGACAAGGTCTCACTAAGTTGCTTAGGGCCTCACTAAGTTGCTGAGGCCGGCTTTGAACTTGTGATTATCCTGCCACAGCCTCTCGAGCTGCTGGGATTACAGGTGTGCAGCACCACGCCCAGCTGGGTCAAGGTGTTTCTTAACCTTGATTAGTTATTAATCTCTAGTGTGAATCTGGGTCTCTTGGAGGGTGGGTTAAGACCAATGTGCCCATGTATTCTGATTCAGCAAGAGTGAGCAGGGGCCTGGGGATTTGCATTTTGAACACCTCCCAGGTGAGTTGATGCTGCTGGTCCTGGAAACCGTGGAAGTCAAGGACAGACTTGGCCTGTCCTGGTGAGCCCCTGAGAAGACATTACTGATTCAGGGCTGTGGGGAAAACAACAGACTGTCATTCAGGTGTTTGGAAAATAAGAATCCCGCAGCCCTGACAGCAGGAAAGGCCCTCGAGCACTGAGTCACAGCAATCAGTTTTGAAAAGTCAAGAGACACTGAAAAGTCTAGATGGAAAAGAACAGCCCCTCATGCTGGGACCCCTCCGTGTGTCGCCGGGAATCTGCAGACAGACCTGGCTAGGGGGCTGCAAGTGTCATGTTCAGTGGATACGTGACAATTTCCATTAGCTTGAAAGATCTTGCTGAGGCTACCAAGCTGGATTTGACAAATGGCAAGGAGGGACAGGCAGGAAGAGAACTGAGGGGATGTCTCTGCGGTTTAGCCACAGCTGCTCCCGGGTTCTCCATGCACTACTTCTCTGATCTTTAGGGCAATTAGAGGGAGAGAGGTGGGGAAACTGAGGCTGAGGGTGGTGCATGTTACCCAGGTCCCACAGCTAGTAAGTGGCAGGGCCAGCTGTGTGTCCAAGACTGGCCTCGACGTGCCCACATCTTCACTAAATCATATCAGCTGTTGGTATAATGTCATCATATACCTGCACTCCCTAAATGCCAGGCCAGCTTCTAAACCTTATTTAATTAACCTACTAATCCTCACAACAACCCCCTGGGCCTTGTTATTAATCCCCATTTCACAGAAGAGGAAGCAGAAGTTCCCTGACCTGCTGAAAATATATGACTGGTCAGAGGCAGAGCCAGGATCTGTGTGCTGCTGTTGGGCTCCAGAGCCTAGGCCCATCACCCCCTCCACTGCCCCTTCTGTGTAAGGTGTTGGACAGAGAAAGACAGTTAGTCAGGCAGAGGAGTGTGGCTTGTCCAGATTTATAAAGGAGATGACGATGCACCTGCTGAAGGTTGCTAGCAGGCACAGCAGCCAGGCCCCAGAGGGCCAGTCGAGCTGGGGGTCTTGTGTACAGATTCTAGCTGCCCTGCTCCCCAGCCATTCATAGCTATAAAAGTTAAAAGATGCTAAATCACAGAAATTACTCAAAAAGGGCTTTTAATGTAGGATCCTAGCCCAAGTGCATCTGGGATTTGAGTGCATCCGTGGCTGGAAATTGGAGCAGAATTCAGTATGCTTCACAGTCAAGCTGTAAAGGAAATAAGTATCCTTCCGTTGAGACGGGCAGACTGTAGATGCTGCAAATCTCTTCCTACCTCTCCCTTTAAGAGATGGGATCTAAATTCTTTATCAGCTTTCAGCCGGCCTTGGTGTCTTGCTTGTCCACTAGATTATAGCAGGAGTGACATGACACTCTGATTGAGCTAAGCCATAAGAAGTCTCGTGCTTCCATTCCAGAATGCCTGGAGCACTCTATCTGGAAGCTCTGGGTACCGGGGAGTTCTCCCAGTGGCCCAGACCAACCCAGTTCTCCCTCCTTCCTCAGTTGCTGTCAGGAATAACTGTAGGATGTTTTGGGAATACAACATCCTGCATTAGGGAGGAACTGGCCAGAATGGCCTGGGCTCAGGTCCCCTACCAGAAACAGGGTGTTCTTCAAGAATGAAGCCCAGCAAGTCATGACACTTCAGTGAGGGCTGCTTTTCAGGGTCCTTCTGGTGTCAGTAAGTGAAGTATGCACAGACACTACAAAGCCACAGTATAGCCAAAGTGGCATGGTACTGGCATAAAAACTACCACACAGATCAATGGGAAAAGAACAAAGAACCTGGAAATAAATCCAAACATCCCCTATAACCACTGGCTTTTGACAAAGGCACCAAAAACATACACTGGAGGAAAAAACCAGTCACTTCAATAAATAGTACTGGGAAAATTGGATACCCATATGTAGAAGACTGAAACTGGACCCCTATCTCTCATCATGTAAAAACAAAAAAGCAAAAACCAAAAAAAAAAAAAAAAAATCCTAAAAATGATCTAAAGATAATACCTGACATAATAAAACTACTAGAAGAAAACAGAGGAAACACTTTAAGACATTGATATAGAAAATTCTTTTTTGGATAAGACCCCAAAAGCACAGGCAACGAAGGCAAGAATTCGATAAGTTAGGATAATATCAAACTAAGATGCTTTTGCACAGCAAAGAAAACAATAAAAACATTGAAGAGATGATCTGTAGAATGGGACAGAATATTTGCAAACTATACATCTGAAAATTATTACTATCTAGGATATACAAAGAACTAAAACCTCAACAGCCAAAAATCATCATCATCATCATCATCATCATCATCATCACTATCATCATCTGATTTAAGAATGGGCAAATGATTTGAACAGATATTTAAAAGAAGATAAACAAAGCTGGTCAACAGGCATATGACAAAATGCTCAACATCACTAATTATCAGGGAAATGCAAATCAAAACCACAATGAGATACCATCTCACCCCACTGAGAACAGAACAAATGCTGGTGAAATGGAGAGAAAAGGGAATTCTTATACACTGTCATTGGGAATGTAAATTAATACAGACATTACGGAAAACAGTAAGGCAGTACTTCAAAAAAAAAAAAAAAAAAAAAAGTTAAGAACTACTATGTGATCCAGCAATCCCACTAGTGGGCAGATATCCAAAGGAAATGAAATCAGTGTATCAAACAGCAATCTGCACACAGATGTTTATTGTAGCACTATTTGCAATAGCCAAGATTTGGAATCCATTGATGGATACATGGGTAAAGAAAATGTTTCCACAAAAGAATATTATTTTACCATAAAAATGAAGACCTATCATTTGCAGCAACCTGAATGAAACCACCGGAGGACCTTATTTTAAGTGAAATAAGCCAGGTACATAAAGGCCAAGAGGGCACGTTTCACTCATATGCAGAAATTTAAAAAGTTGATTTCATAGTAGTGGAAAATAAAATAGTCATGACTGGAGATTAGGAAGGGTGGGGGTAGAAGGAAGAGAGATGAGATAACATTTACCCAGGAATCACAGGTAGGTTCTCATGTTCTTCAGCACAGTAGAGTTCCAAGAGTTCATAACAATTTATTATACTCTTTATAAAGAACTAAAAGAGAAGAGTTCAAAGATTCTCAACACAAAGAAATGATAAACGTTTAAGGAAATGGAAATGCTAATTACCCTGATAGGATCATCACACACCACAGACATGTATCAAATTATCACAATGTAACCCTATAAATGAATACAAATGTCAACTATTTTTTTTTAAATTTAAAAGTGAAGAAACAAAGTCTGAATAATCTAATTTTAAAAAAGATTCACATGCCATGGTTCATTGTCTAGGCTCTTGCCTTTATAGACTTCCCCAGATCCATGGGGTTGCGGGTAGGTAGGAGAAGTTTTCAGGAGGCCAGGGTCCTGTATTAATAGGGATACAAAAGCAAGGGCACATCATGACCTCTTTCTGGTGGTCTACATGGCTCTTGGCTCCATCCTCACCCTTGATTCTTTCCTTTGTGGGGTTCAGAGAGTTTGACTCTTATTCATTCAGGCAGCTGTCAAGCCTGGGGGATGGGGAATGAAATGATTTCTTTTAGCGTCAGTTGTTTGGAGGCAAGAGTAAAGATCATGTGACTATGGCTTGTTTTTTGTTTTCTTACTTATAAGCTGATGGGGACTTGCTTCTTTCATTGTTTCAGAATCAACTTGAAGTGAGAGAATTTAACTGTGTTTATTTGAAGAACTGCTGTTCTTGGTCCAGAGGCAGTGATTTGTACTCTGAGCCAAACTGCAGATCTTGCAGCCCTCCTCCTGCTAATTTGTATGATCGGCAGACAGAGATAGCAAAGAATAGCCAGCACATATGGATTCTTTCCTTGGCTGCATCGCTCTATGTGTGGCCTTGAAGGCATCAATTTATCTTCCTGCATCTTACATCTTTCATTGTCAGGATACAAATGCTTACAACTTCTTCCAACCAAATTTCTGGGGACATGGGTGGGGAGCTGCATTGTATACTGCCTCACTGATGTCCTGAGTCATTGGTGTGTGTTTGATTTGCTCTGAAAGCATCTTCATATTTGTATTAAAAATGTGTGCAATTCCCTTTTTTCTTTATTCATCTAAAACCACACTCAGAGTAACATCCAACTATTAAGCGAGGTTGTCTCCTCTTTAAATTAAGTTCCTAGTTGGCTACAGGAACAAGAAAATGATTTGATTACTGTTAGTTAGCAAGTTCTGGACTTCAGCTGTAATAGAAACACAATGTATTTCTGTGAAAATTGAGAGACAGGGTCTTTGCTACATTAAGTAAGCAGTTAAAGATAGCATGAAAACTTCACTGTTCATAGTGAAATACTTAGGTTGGAGTTGCCTGGGTTGCAGTGTTACTAATTATCATATCTGCCACTTACTGAATGCCCATTACCTGCCTTCCAATGAGCAAGGTCCTTTTAATTCTCAAAACTAAACTAGGAAACAGGTATTATTTTGTGCAAACCAATACTATACCACCAGTTAATGGTGAAGTCAATAACCTGTCTTTTTTTGTATACGGTTTTTAAAAATACAAGCAATTTAATATGTAGGTGTATAGGATTTGAAATTTAAATATTTTGCTCACCATTCCTCCAATTCCCTCTTCAGAATCAAGCAATATAATTAGTTTCTTGTGCACTTCTGCACAAACAAGGAAATTCTAGAAAATGTTCCCCTTTATACTTGTTCTGTAGAAATGGCACTATGCCATTATATACTTTCTGTATTTTGTGTTTTCATAGGAACACATCCTAGAGAACATTTCATATCAATCAATAAAGGGTTTCATTGGTACATAAGTGGTTTGTTTCAAGGTCATTCCATAACTTATTTAACTTTTGCCTACTGATTGGCATTTTAGTGATCACATTTCCAGGGTCACAGAGGGGTTGTTTCCATATAAATGCTGCAGGAGAAGCCTTTTCACCTGTCCTGCTGCATATGGGTGAACATAGCTGCAAGCAAAATTCCTAGGAGTGGAAATGCAGGGTTGAAAGGTCTATGCAACAGGAATTTCACAGATAATTGGAATTTTGTTCCATAAGTTTATCCCAATTTATAGTGTCACAGCAACAGAGAAGCATCTTTGCCAGGGCAGCATGTTGTCAAGGCTTTTGATCTTCACCAGTCCAACTTGTGAACACTGGTACACCACTCTAGTTTTAATCTGCATCTATCATATGATAAGGGAAGTTAAGTGTTGCTTCCTTTGAGAGCCAACTGTGTTTCATTATCCAAAAACTCCATTTGCTTTTCTTGCCCATTTATCTATTAAGTTGTTGGGTCTTTTCTTTTGGATTTAAAGGAGTATTTATATGTTAGAAATATCAGTTTTTGCAATATAGTTACAAATAACTACATTAATTTGTCATTTGCTTTTGACTGAATTTATGGTGGTTTTTGACATCTAATGATTTCTTTTCTCAATTTTTTTTGCAACTCCAGGTTTGGGGTTACATTTAGGAGAACTTCCCATAATTTATTCCTTGTATTTGGTTTCATTTTTAAATGAAAGTCTTTGGTGTAAAGGAAATTAGTGTTGAGGTCAAGTAGAGGGCAGGGATCCATTTTTTTTTTCCCCAGAAGAAGCTAGAATTTGAACTCAGGTCTGGCTACCAAGTTGCCTTTATATTCCTGGTATCCTGGGGCCCACTGATCCCTTACTCTGCCTCTACACTAACAAACTGTACCTTGGAAGGGGAGTGGGTTGAAATCATGTTGTCATGACTCATGAGAAAAGGGCTTCATGGCAAAAATTACAGTTTAACTGAGACTTCAGAGAAATGCTTTGATTTTTCCTATTCAATAAATCATTTCAATTTTTTTTCTGATACACTTGTATATTGATTTGTGGCTAAGAACCTGCAATGTCTACACAAGACATTCTATTCTGTTTTCCAATACTGTGCATATTCCAGTTTGCATTCTGACAACCAAAATGCCATATTCAAAACCTCTAGGTCCATAATGGCACCTCCCAGGACAAAGATGCAGGCAGACAGGTCTGGACTTCCTACTCTGAACCAGGCAAACAGGGCTGAGGCAAAAAATACTGAAAAAGAGAAAATAAAAAAAGTAAGGAGAGAAATAGCCCTCTCCTTATTCTACACAAAGGGCCAAGGAAAAATGAAAGAATGCTGTATGAGTTCTCCTCCTCCTCCTCCTCCTCCTCCTCCTCCTCCTCCTCCTCCTCCTTCTTTTTTGCTTTTTGGTGGCATTAGAAGAGTTCCTTAAAGCAAGGAGGTAGTTTCCATCTAGAAGTCTCTGAAGATGGAAGTACTAGCCATGTGTCCTATGTTGCTGGAGTAGGGCAGTTGCTCTTTCGGAAGTTTAAGACCACTGCCTACTTTCCCAAGGCCTACAGGATGGCAGAGAAGAAGTGTTCATGCTTCTGATTGGCTAAAGTTGGATGAAAGGTAAAAGGGAATACCATTACTGGGAGGAGATCACATCAGAGGGATATGACGGTGCTCCCATTCAGGGAGATGTAGATGTAGCTGGAGATGCAGAAGGATGCTCAGCCCTGGGAGCCAACTGGGGGTTGGTGACAACCACAGCCAGGTTCATGAGTGATATCTGAGAATTCTGACTATTAACTAGTTTATGCCGATTTTTACTACTATTTTGTCCAACCTTAGTCATGGATGCAGTGGTCATTACCAGTGGTGGTATGGGCTTTCTCCAGGGCAGAGTCGGGGAGGAGGCTTGGACTTCAGAATCCAGAATCCACTCTTGGTGTTCTATGGATCATCCTTTATGGAGACCCACTTGGGGAAACTGATATTCTTGGTAATAAAACAGCTAAATAAATTCCACAGCAGAGTATCATGTAAAAGAAGGGATCATGAATGGTGGATCAGGAAATCTCACTGGAGCTTTTTTTTTTTTTTTTTCTTTCCTGAGACTAACTTGTTGAGTGACTTTGAACTTCGTAAATCTCAGGTTCTTCTGTCAACTAAGAGACTGGGAATACAACATCCTTAAGGTCTATTCCAGGTCAACTTATTACATTCAAACTCTAAATAGATAGCTTAAAATGCTAATTTACTTTTAAATTTAAAATATGAATATATATTTAGTTTCTTGTGCACTTATGCACTGTATTTTGTGCTTTCACAGGAACATATCCTGGAGTTTGTTTCATATCAATAAACAAATGGTTTCATTGGTACCTAAGTGTTTCGCTTCATGGCCAATCCGTAACTTATTTAACTTGTGCCCTGTGGTTCTCCAACACTGTGCACATTCCGATTTGCATTCTGACAACCAAGATGCCATATTTGAAACCTTCAGGTTTACAATGACACCTCCCAGGATAAAGATCCATATCAGCACATATAGAAATACCTAATTCCTCCCCTCAATGTTGAATATTCTACTATGGGTATACATCTTACTTTATTTATAGTACTGAATTTAGATAGTTGTCTATAGTGTTTTGCTATTAAAAGCAACTTTGCAATGAATATTTTTAGGTGTATGTGTATTTCTATGCTGCATATTACTAGAAATGCAATGGTTAGTTCAAAGTTCATGTAAATTTATCATTTTTATCGCTGTGGCCAAACTGTTCTCCAAAAAAAAAAGAAAAGAAAACTTGGACTGATTTACATTCCCACCAACAGCACATTCAAGTTCTACTTCCCCCATCCTGCCAACAACGAACTAGCAAAGCGCTTGATGTTGGCTAAACTAAAAAATTGATACTTTAGTTTTTTAAATTTGCATTTACTTATAAGAGAGGTTAAGCTTCTTTTCAGATATTTTCTTTATACTCTTTTTCTCTGTACCTTTCTTCTTTTTTTCCTTTCTTGGCTTGGTTTCCTTTGATTGATGAGAATTCTTAATTCACTGAATAAATTAGCTCTTTTGTTTTTATACATGTTCTAGTCTATATTTGTTAGACTGCAAATGATCTCTGCCTTTATTTTATCATTTGTCTTTTAATGTTTTTTATGGCATATTTTCCTTGCAGAAAATTTTTAAAAATTTTAAAATGCCAGAAGTTGTCAAGATGATTACTAATTTTTTTTTTCCTTTAAGTTGGAAGGGCTTTCTGTGTTTCCTAGAAAGGCTGCCCCCACATTAGGATGACAAAAGTTAATTCCCTCATGTATTCTTCTAAGACTGTGTTTTCACTTTTTAACATTTTCATTTCTTAACCATCTGGAGTGTTTTGATGTAAACTGTGATTTAACTTTATTTTTTCCAAGTGGGTAACCCGTTGTCCTAGCATTATTTACAAAAACACCATCCCATATGGCTCTGAAATGTCATTTACTTCATCGACTAAATATCCCCACAGATTGAGGTCTGTTTCTAGACCCTTCTTTTCCATTGCTCTGAAGGTCCATTTATGTACCAGAGACAAACTGTTTTAATGACTGTAGCTTGATAATAGATTCCTTTGTCTTGTACGGCTGCTAGTCCTTGATTTCAGAGGGAAAAAAAAAATCCACTTTCAACTTGCATCCCAGTCAGAAAAATGGCCACGTGGATCATGAGACCAGGTGTTCAGAAACAGAAAGGGCCGCCACTTCTCTACTCAGAGCCCCCGATGCACCGTCAGCCTGGTTCATCTTCCTAACACGTACTGCATGGGGTGAAAATCCTGAGGTTCAAAGACTTGGATATAGGAGGGCTGAATGAGCCAGTAGGTCTACCCTCTCCTTTGACATTCCAAAGAGGCTCTAAGTTCCTTTACTGCCACAGTGACCCTGGGACCACAGAGCTTGGACCCATCGATGGCCACAATCAGATGAATCATTTGAATTGCTTAAATTATTCTGCCAGTTTTGGGAAGTGATGGGCTAAACTCATGTCTAGCTTGTTATTATTAGAATAGAAATTGGCTGATAAACTATGATAGGATTACCTTGTATGTGCACGACCCTGGGTACCTCCAGTCCCAACACACACAGACACACACACACACACACACACACAGTATGACAGGATTAAGCCAGTTAAATAATCTTTCCTTTCATTACCGAGGACCACAGAAAGCTGAAGCACTGTTAGGGATAGGGTGTGTGCCCATTTGTTCCTCTCTACTCCTAATCTCTGTCTCTCTTTCCCATTCCATATCTGCTCTTCCTCCCTCCTTCTTATCCCCTGGTGCAACATTTATTTCTCTACTTCTGTAGAATTCCATGGTATGTGGGTGTGAGCATGCATGTGTATGTTTGAGACTTAATCTGCTAAAGTCTCTTTTTTCACTTCTGTCTGATTCCAAATACATGGAACTGAGGTTGGTAGGAGAGTGGTGGGGCCAATAGGAAGATTCCAGACTTTCTCATCTCTGGTCAATCCTGTACTAAGAACCAGGGAGTAATCTGGCCATCAGATTCCCCAGCTGTTCTGCTGACCTTAAATCTGTGAAATCCTCACCTTCCTGCCAGGGATGGATAAGGCCATCAATACTTGTATATTTAAGAATAGTAAGCAGCAAACACACAGAATCACAGACTTGTGGATCCAGAATGAACCTTTGAGAAGCTCTAGTTCCACTGGGGATGTAAAGCAGTTTGCTCCTGGTCACAGAGTTAGTTAGCAAGTCTAGGCTCAGATCCATTGATCCCTAACCCAGAACTCATAGAGTACACTTCCTTGTGAATTCTCCACAATAAGGACCATCTTCTTGCTTTCTTAACACAATAATTACTCAGTTAGTTCATTTGCTGGGTAATCAGGTAACTTTCAATCTTGTTCTCCAAATTTTTTTTAAAAATATGAAATCTACTGAGAATCCCAATATATCAAATAAAAGCTGAGCCTCTTATCAAGGTGTGGGCTGGGGATCCAGAGCTGACAAGTTGGACCTGGAAACATCCTACAGGACTCCCAGGGTTCCTCTCCTCCCACCATCCATGGCCACATCTAACATCACAGATGAAAGAAGTCATATCAACACCCTGCCACCACAATTTTACAGTTTCTCCTATATTATAAAACTTGTGTGGGGATGAACTTGAAAATGGCCTTTGATCTTTTTGTCCTTTGCCATTGTAAAGGTTCCATCTGCACAGTTTCTAACTGAACAAAAGGATCTCAACTCTGAGGCAAGCTGACCTAGTCCTTGGAGTTTAATGCATTTTAAAACATTTTTCAAGTAACATTTGCTGAAGCCGCAGATCAAGAGATGGAATTTGGTTTTCTACTCTAGGGAAATTAACTTGCCCGCAAACGATCTGGCCTCAAAGCTACCAAAGATATCCCAGGTGGGCAGCAGTCTGTGGAATAAGCTGCTGCTTCCTTCTCATGATCCAGATGGAGCAGGTGATGCTAAAATGGGACCGGACTATGGCCCTGACCACCACCAATGTCCTAAGATCTTTGAAACCTAAGTGCAAGATCTACTTTCTGGGGAGAGCCTGCATCCTAATTTTGCCATTCTCAGGTATCAGACTGACGATTTCCTGTTTTTTTGACTCAACACTGGATTTTTTCTTTGTTGGAAGCATTTCTAGGACTCTGAAAATTAGGATGTCCAATTGATATGCTTGCATTCAAAATAGATGAGTACATTTACACACACACACACACACACACACACACACACACACACGCACATCTTCATAAATGCCAGAGTAACATAAAGACATTTGTGGTTATTTGAGAATAGTTCCAGAGAGGGAAAAGAAGTTGAGATCAGAGAAGGGGGGAAGGAGAGCACAGGCCAGTGTTCCCGCAGCAAAGTTGTGCAGCAATGAAGGGAACTGGGTACCATATCCCAGGCCTTGGACTTATGTGAATGGATGTGCAGAGAGGAGTTGTCAAGAGGGGTAAGAAGATGCAGAGCATCCAGGCCTCCTGTAGGGCCACCAGGTGTCTGGGGAGGGTTTGGCAGTACCCAGAATGCGCCTAGGGCCTCTGACCTCAGCGGTGTCAGGCTGAGCAGGTTTAAGAGCCAGCCAATGCCTCTTGGATCTCCAGCAATTGAGCATCTTTGAGATCAAGAATCAACATTCCTTTTGTTCTTGATTTCTCCTCTTCACATCACCAGTCCTGGGAGGTAACTTCTTTTAGCCTTGGCCTTGTGCCTTTAAACTAGATTTGCTTTAAACTGGACATTTCTTCATGTGATGGAAGGGCTGTATTTCTATACTTTTCTACAAAAGCAAAAGTCTCTATTATGTTCATAAAAACAGGCTGGCTTTTGAGCAAAGTAACCTGCAAATGGATGCAAATGTGTCCTTTCAAAGGAGGGAGCTGTGGATAAGAAGGCTTTTCAAGGTCAGAATCCCCTGGCTTCACTGGGCCTTCTCTGCCTATGTATCTGACTGCAGTTCTCTTGAGTCTGGCAGGGCTTTGTCCCCAAAGGCCTTGGTCTAGTGGTAGAAGTGGGTAAGGAATGAGATAACGGGCTCTAGGGCCACCCATGATTAGGATTAGGTCATTGTTTCTCAGTTATGCTTACTCTAGCTGCCCTCTATCCCAACTCATAGCTGCTCTCTCCTGCTGAAGGAGCAGGGACATCATCCTATTCAACTGTGCATGTCACAATGCTGCATGCAGTAGGTATTCATAATGCTCACGGCTGGCACTGCCATGATGACCACTTTCGGCCACACTTATTTAGTATTCCAGAGACCCTGGGTATTGGGGACATAGCTAAGACATCTGGGACACATCTGCTTCCCTGTAGCAGGGTGGGCGGGATGTTTCATCACCCACAAAGACAACCTGCAGTAAGACTCATCAGTGTGAGAGGCGTGACTGGAGTCCAGTCTGAGAGGAACATGAGGCTGCAGGGTCATTTTGGGCTGATACAGACAAGACAGGAGAATGGGGAAAAGGGAGGCCAGGGATCACCATCCAGGTTAGCAGTAACACAAAAAGGAAGACACAGGGTGAATTTTGAAACGAGGCCTCCTCTGCGTATTTGTGAGCACATCCCTACCGACAGCAATCTTCCCAGGCCCTCTCCTGGAAAGGTGGTGACCTTGGGCTCCATCTTCTCCCATCTTTCAGACTTTTGTCCCAAATTCCTCTCCTCTTTCTCTTACCTTGTTGATCTCACCCTCTCAACTGACACCTTCTCATCAGTAAGAACAATGCTAAGTCTCTCTTTCACTAGTGAAAAATGAACATACAAAGGGCCGGGGATATAAAATGTAGGCCTGGATGTTGTTCAAGAGTGGTAAGGCTATCTTATCGGGAGACAACTGCCAGAGAAATGCAATTCACTCTATTCACAGATCCCAAGAAAAGGCACATGCCAAGTCATGGAGGGCCACATGGGGAACACTAGGGTTGGCCAGGAAACAAGACAGAGTGAGGAGACACATGGGCAAAAACTTGGGCAAAAAAGAGTGGCCCTGAGCCGGAGAGCCCCATAAAGGCAACGGTGGGGGTGTGGGCTCTGGGTTGGTTGCTTTGCACACCCACATGTGAGTCACTGCCTGTCTCTAGGAACTGGGAGTCTCTCCAGAGTGAGAAAGGCCCCAGATGTCAAAGCATCAAATACAGAAACTAGAAAACATGGTCCTCGCACCATTCTCCCTAGCAGCCAAGAGTCTTCTGCTTATGATCACAGTTATAACTTTTTACTTCCCACTCACTCCTTAAAGAAACCTAGCATTCACTCCACTGGATATGCTCTCTCCAAAGCCTTCCTGCTCTGTCCAAGGGTCATTTTGCTGATCTTGGCTCATGAGCTTCTTCACCCCGCAGTTCATGTTTCTGACCTCTTCGTGGCTTCCAAAGGGCCTTTCTTCCTTTAGCTTCTAGAATACCTTGACTTCCATCATGCTGATTTCCCTTTGTCTCTGACTAGTCCTCCTCCTTCTCAGCCCTTTGTGAAGACTCCCCTTTTCGGCTCATCCGTTGACTGTCAGCCCTCGCAGATTCCTCTCTGAACTCTCAGGGCAAAAGGAGCAGAGAGTAAGCCCAGGAAGCTCTATGGCTGCATCTGGCCTCTCTTCTATGTCAGGCCCACTCCAGACTCCGGTCAACCCTGCACATTCGATGTCTCCACTTATACCCCACCACCTCACACCCAGCAGTCCTCAAATTCCACAAGTCTTTTCTCACGCCAGGCTCGACCTCGGTGGCCTGCCATCCTTGACTCGACACTCTCTCAGAACCACAGCTAATCAAGAACTAAGCGCTGCAGTGTTTCCATCCTGCGTGTTGGCTGGAACGATATCATTTCTTTATTTCCTCTGCTAATGCTTTCTTTGCACTGCCTTCACCTCCCACCTGGGCAACACAAAAAGCCTTCTCGCCCTCCTGCTTGCCCAGCCTTCCTGCTGGCTCCTATAAGGCAAGCCCCATGCTGAAGTCAGAATGGCCATTCTCAAATATAGAACACGGACACAATCAGTTTTGCATTTTAGAAAGATAGCTCTCCATTAACTCCAGGAAAAGGAGGAAACTTTATGATGGCATCCTAGGCCCTTCTCAATCTATTGCTTGCTTCTCTCCCTCAGACTCACCTCCCATTACCCTGGTGGTCGGCCTGATATAAAATGAGTATCAGTTCCAGAAGGGGCTTGTCAGTGTGGTTCAAAATGCAGACTGCCAGTTTAGCATCTTCTACAGATATCTGGAACATTGTTTTCTTTTTCTTCTTTTTTTATTTTCTTCAGATCCTTATCCTTGAAAATATGTTACTGTAGATGATAATCCTAATTCCAGGGCTTCCAGTTAGCTCTGTTCAGGGACACCTATACACTTTGCCCTGTTCACAGGCATCGTGTGGTCTAGAGGCCCTGGGTCTTGCACCTCTGTTTTCTTCTGCCTCCTCATTTGGCTAGACTGACTCTGGCTCCTCTGATTCAATCCAGTGATGAACTATTTCCAGAAGATCCTTCAAATTGAAAAGAAGCATGCACCATGCTCTCCTGATGCCCTCTGATGATTCCTATTACTATTAAGGCACTATTCCTATTATTATGCCATACAGAAATTTCTTGTTTTCTATCTTTTTCACAACTTTATAGAAAGACTAAACCCATAATCTGTGGAGTGTCCTCTTAAAAATTCATTACGAATTTCAAGCTGACAGCAGCAGAACACTAAACCAACTTTGGGGCCAACAAGTGGCTACAGTCCCACGAAACTGACCTTGCTTACAGGACAGGGACTGTCATGTTCTCTGTTGTATCCCCAGTGTCCTCCTGATGGCTGGCACCCCACAGGCATCCAATAACGTTTACAGATTTTGTGTGTGTGTGTGTGTGTGTGTGTGTGTGTGTGTGTGTGGTTTAGGGGATTGAACCCAGGGCCTTGGGCATGCGAGACAAGCACTCTACCAACTGAGCTCTATCCCCAGCTCCATGTTTACAGAATTTCTTGACTGAGGTCAAAATATATGTGGGATTCATGACCAATTGCCCTCACCATCCAACTTAAAAAAGGTCAAGATCATGTGCTGCAATTGTAACAAAGTATGTTGATAAATCATATAAAAATGACAAACATACCAGCTTTTCATAATATACATCAATAGGGTTAGCCAATATCTAACAGAGATGCTTAGGAATATTAAAAAAATCAAAATCCAATTATATGCTGTTGATAGGAAACACACCAAAAAAGTCACAGAGAAAGTTAAAAATGAAAGAAAAGGACAGAGAACACCAAAGGAGCACAAAGAAAACAAAGGAGAGTAAATCATAAAATAAACAAGGAAAAAAACCAATTATATAACACAGATGATTATTTTTCCATTGATAAAGGAATAACCCATAATAAAGATATAATAGGGCAAATAATAAGATTTACACACATAAAGCACAATCTGTTAGAAAAACTTTAAAAACCAGAGCTGAGGACGTTAGAAGCTCTCTCAGTGTTTGGTGGATGAAATAGATAAATGTAGCTAAGAGCAGAGAGGAGGCGGACCCTGTGGCCCTGACATTCCATGTCTTGGAAGCAGCTAAGGCACGTGTTCTTCTCAAATGTGCAAGGAAGACTTGTCAAAATGAATCACATCTGAGCCTGAGGAAAACTCACTGTCCCTCCCCAGCAGATACTCGTGGGACATAATTCTCTGACTGTACAAAGGGAGGCATTATCAATGAACTCAGAGAGATAAAAATTCAAACCGCTTGCACGTTAAGTCTCCACCCACAACTAACAACATTTCTCTGAAATAACTCTCTGTCTGAGAAGGAATAAAGAACCGAATTGCGGGGTGGTATTTCCAGCTGCTTTGGGCTTTTCTCACACCAAGGTGAGACTGGCCCAGGGACATGCAGTCGACATGGATTTCAGTCTTTCATGCGATGTACTACGATGTACCACCTGGGGTATCCATGTGCTCCTTGACCCCAGCAGGATGCTGTGTCTACACAGTATGTCTTCTAACCTTGACCCCTTCCGGTTAGTGTTAATCGGGAATACCTATGGAAGTGGCAAAGCCAGGAAGAAAGGAAGATCAATATGGAGGTGAAGCAAGTGACCATTCTCTGGGGAAGGCAGGGGAGATGTGACCGGGATAAGGTTGTTTCCTTTAACACATTATTCTTATTCTTTAAGCTGCACAAATATACCTTATTTACTATTTGATATGTATGACACATTTCGCAATTTAAAAACATCTTTTAAAGAAGAATAGAAAAACGTGGACTATGGTACATGGCTCAGGTGGGACTGGCATTTCTTTTCAGATAAAATGTAAACAGGGAATTACAACATGGGTTTACTCAAGGGCAAGGGGATGGGAAGGAGGGTGTATGGAGTGGAAGAGGCTAAATCCTCCTGCTCTGTTGTGGCCAGTAACAAATATGCCTAAAACTGAACAATTAATGAGGGGCAATAAAGGAATATTTCATAGAGGGAAATCTTATCATGAAAATCAGTGAAAGAGTTGAAAGTGATTGCAGGGGTGGGGTAGGGGTGAGGAAAGAAGGAGTTATGAAGAACAGCTAAAAGACTTTTTCAAAACGAGTCTCTACTTATGTATATATATCTTTTAATGAAATGTAAAAATGAATCATAGAGGAAGCTGTTTTGGAGAACAATGTACACCTTCTGCTAAGTTAAAAATTATTATGAGGCTCCTTCTTTGTGGCTTGACAAAACTACGTAGATTCAAAGTAACTCAGCTGGAAGTACAGCTGTGGTGTTGGAAAAATGGCATCACGTGACATGGAGCAGTTCTGTCAAGGGTGGGAACACTGACATCAAAGACAAGCCAAGAGCTTTTGTGAAACTGGCTCATAAAGTGAGGAAGGAAAAAGACACCTGTCCCCCATTAATACAGGGCTATATATATATTTTAAAAGTGCACATCACTATGTTAGTAGATTTACAAGTTGACATTCATTACTTCATTTCTTCCTCTAGAAGTTTATGTAGCTCAGTGGTAGACCATGTGCTTAGCATGCACCAGGCCCTGGGTTCAATCCTCAACACCACAAAAAGTACTTTTGCTCATTTTCTCATTGGAAAAACTGGCAAATATTACTTAGAATGATTTTATATTCAAGCAAAAATGGTATTTCGGGGTTTGGGAAGTTCTTTCTAAGCATGGTACTAAAACACAGGAATCATAAAGGCAGTGAAAGAGCTACATTATCTTACAAGAATATAAAATAACAAGAGGAATTTTGAAAAATAAAATACTGAGAAGTGGCCAATATATAGTCCAAAAGCATTTACATGCTCTTAGGAATATGAATGGATTTGTTCTTTCAGAAGAACTTGACAGTGTGCATTCAAAATACAATGACAGCGTTTGCAGGTATTTAGACTTACATACAAAAATGAGTGCAAAGCAGTTCTTCATAGCCAGTCATAAAAGTGGCAATACTCTATCTAAATAATAGGATACAACAAGTTATAGTATATCTTGACCAGAGCCCATTATGGTGTATATTTTAAGCACCATGTTCAAAAATAAATTTTCCCACAATAATATTGCTTAGTAGGAAGGGTTACCAGAAAATGCCTACCAATTCATAAACTAATTTTATATCAAAAAGAAGAAGAAATACCAAGAAAACCCCCAGCAATGTAGGCATCGAGAAAAGATGGGAAGGGTGAACATCAAAACCTTAATTACAATTATCACCAGTTGCAGACCTTGATGTTTTCCTAATTTTGACCTGTTCTGTGGCCACAGTTAGCTTCATGATATAAATGAAAATCTACACTTTTTTTTTTCTGAAACCCAAAGTCCCAGGATTAGGAGAAGCTGGAATCACTGTTGTAAGAAGCACGTACATAAGGGGATGAGGTTGTCAGGCCGGAGCCAGGAGCTGAGGGCCTTGAATGTGACGTTCAGGGGCTATGGAGAAGTTTTAGAGCAGGAAGATGACAATCATGCTGAGAAGGGGAGTGACTTCAGGTGACGACTACTTTTTCTAACTTCTGCTTGTGACCCATCAGTGGGTCAGGAAAAATCATAAGCAACTGAACTAGAATAAAAATGCCTGGGTGTTTCTCATTTAGGAAAAGTAAGCACTGTTTTGCCAAACTTTTGCTTTAGAAATTTTATCTATAAGGAAGTTTATCTTTCTGCCTCCCGGATTGTGAGATGAAACCAAACTTCTTAATGTGGGTCAAAATAAGTTTGCAAGACATTGCTGAAGCCCCTATCAGACCTTCCAGCATTACTCTCCTCTCTAGGATGGACATGCAAAACTCTGAGAGTCTGGAAGTGATCCTTCTGGATAAATGAGAAAATTAATAACCTGTGCTGCTTCTACAATGGGATTGTAGTTTCCCAGGGATGTCCTCAGCAGGCTCAAGTGTCATTGCTGGCTACAACCAGGAGTTAAGGACAGGGTATCCAGCTGGACGAGGTAAATTAAAGCTACACATTACTTCGATGTCTCCTGAATCCTATTAAAATACAAATAAGATATAAAAGTCAAAACTCCTACAGGGGCTGCAGTAATAGCATCTGGGATTCTGGGGGGAAAAAAAAACATAAGTAAATGACTCAGCACCCTAGAGAAGCTGATACTGTGGTGGGAACCTGATTCACGCATCAGACCCCAACAGGCTCAGAAATTACAAGCATCAGTTACTTTGAGATGCGGGAGTGCAGGCAGAAAAAGGAGGTAGGTTGCCTTTTATGCTGTGTTCAGCCAAGACACTGCCCTCACCCATCTCAGCAGAAGACTCGAGATTAGTCTCTAGAAAGGCTGATACAGAGGAACCTTGGGCTCTGGGTGTGTGAAGATCAGGGGCACCCACAATAGACATGTGTTGAGCCCCCATGCTGAATGATGGTATTGTTCCTCCTCTGCCACTGGGCTCCCCTAACTGACTACTAGACTACATCTCCAGTAGGGACTGAAGCATTACTTTCTGAGAAAATTAACTAACTCCAAGGAAAAGAACTACTGACAGTGCTCCCCCAAAATAGTCCATCTAGATCATCCTAGGCTGAAGCCCACCAGTCAGTGAGCCTTCAAATCAATTCTCAGTGCCTCACTCTCCAAGACAAATAGACAGTCCTGGGTCATTGGATTCTTGGGCAAAGTCACTATCATTTGAGAAAAATAACAAAAGCAGAGGAGCAGAGAACATCAAAAAATATTATTAAGACAATATATTGTAGGTATGAAGCAACAAAATTATATGCCAAAAGGAATAGAGAAGTGAAAGAAAATAATGCTTAGAAATAAGAAAAAAAAATGCTGTGGAAATTAAAAACCTAGCAGATAGGATGAAAGATAAAATTGAAGATGTCTTCCAGAAAATATACAAAGGACAAAGAAAGAAAGAAAGAAAAGGGAGGAAAAAAGATAACTAGAGAATGACTTTAGGAGGTTCAATATTTGCATGTTAGAAGGAACAAAAAAAAAATGGAAGAAAGAAAATAATCAAAGAAATAACTCAAGAAAAATTTCCAATCCAGATAAAAGCTGTTTCCAAAGTGAATGGTTCTCTAAGAGCTCAGGTACAATGGTAGGAAAAAAAGACAGAAATGAAAGTGCATTGGTGAAAATTCTAACACTGGTAGAAAAGAGGAGATTCTGCAAATTTTCAAGGAGGTAAGGAAGAAAAGCCACACATACAAGATCCAATATCAGAATGACTCTGGACTACTCAAAGCAATGCCAGAAAGCTATTTTTTTTTATAGTAACAGTAATAGAACAGTGAAAGCAAATTGAACAAAGAATAGTTTATAACTAGAATGGAAGGAAGGGGAAGACATGTGCACAGAGAGGGTTGGAAGTATAAAAAACACTTTTTACATAAGAAGGAAATAAAGAGACGAATTCTAAAAATAAATAAATAAAAATAAAAACAAGACCAGCAGTTTTAAGCATGCTGTTTAGAAATGAGGCGATACATACTGAATTTTTTTTTTTATGAGTAAATAACTTAAAATTTGAAAATGATTGTATTTAGGAAGCAGGAATGAGGTGGGGAGTGAGGCATGGGCTACTTTATTTACTTTTTTATTTTTGGTAAAACATCAAAATAACTATTTGCTATTTTCAAGTATAGACGTTTATTACAGTGATTAAATAAATAAAATTTTTAAAAATCCAAGGACTTAATTCTTAGCTTTAGGACCCAAAGAAATCTCTTTATGTCCTTTTTTGGGTGATGGACACAGTATCATGATGTGCTGCTGCTCTGTGAAAATCCAAGCTCAAGTAAGGAACTGCCCTGGTATGTATGTGTCTCATCAGTTACTGCTCAAAAAAAGCAAAGCAAAACAAAATAAAACAAAGAAACCTGCATTTGGGGTTAGCACGGAGTAGGTCAATGTCCGTAAACCCACACACGACTTTTCCCTTGCCTGACCCCAGCCTCAGAGACAGTGTAACTGCACCGTGCAGCTGTGACACTCAGCGTACCACATTTCTGTTTTATCAGCAGAAGAATAAAATTCCACCTCTTTTTATACAGCAGTCACCAGTTCCCCCACATTTTTTTGAAATGGAGCCCACAGTTCAAAATGCCCTTTCTACATCATTTCTTAATGTTTGCACACATATTAATAGACAAAATGCTAAAAACTTATGCATCAGGCAGGACAAAAATGACCCAGCTCTGTTGAAACACATCAATGGCAACCATCAGGTGCTCTCTAAGAAAGAATTAGAGTAAATAATTGTGAAATAAAGGACAAGTCAACCTTGCTTAACTATTAAAATTACCGGAACCAGTGGTTTTCTTTCTGCCAAGTTCTTCTGCCCAGAGATCTAGCTCAAGTGTCTTGAGAAAGAATCAGATGCCAGGACACAGGTGATGGAGCGCCCAAAATCTTCCCTCCCTGGCCTCCTGGCCAGAAAAGCCCAAAGAAAGAGGGTAGCCCAGGAATCCTCCCCGGGGAAAGACACCGGGCTCCAGGCAGAGAGCAATCCCAGAGTGAAGAAAAGGCACAGCACCACTTCCTGTTTCTATTACCAGCTTCAGAGGGGAGGTGACAGAGAGCTGTGAAATCCAGACAACCAAGCCGAGAAAAACCCATCAACGCTTCTGCTGCAGGGAAGAAGAGCCACTAAAGCTTATTGAAAGCTGCCCAGTTTAATAAAATTTTGCAGAGGAAATATCATGTGAATTTTACTTTTTTAAAAACATTTTCTTTTTACTTTCTTGCTTTGCAAGTTGAAGATGTTGTACTACAGAAAAACCCGATGAGTGGTTTCATCTTACCATGTGCTTTCTCACCAGTTACACACCATGAGGTTTGCTTTGCTATCTGCTTGCAATACAAACATGCTTCAGATGGCAGAAAGGAATGATCTGAAGAAAAAAAATCTCTGGGAATGTATTTTTGGGTGGGGCAAATATGTACACCCCCCTAGTGTGGAGAAAAAAAGTGTGTGTCCAAGTTTGACCCCCCACTCATATACACTCCAGGACATTTGTAAACAGATGGTGATGGAAGAAATGTCACCACTTGCTAACTCTGGGACCACAGCAAATTACTTTGCTTCTACGAACCTCAGTATTCTCATTTGTAAAATGGGTATAAGTCCCACACCGCTCTGGTTTCATTAAGCACCAAATCATAATGTGTTTACATTTTATAGTGCTGTGTTGTTAGTGCCCTTTTGCCTGCAAATAAGCACAGATAAAGTTTCTCTCTGACCATGCAGATCACAAAGGAGCTTTCTCAGAACAAGAAGAAACCTGTTATTTGTTATTCCAGGCACTTGTTTGAAATGTGACCCTTGCAATGTTCATCCTGTTCTGAGGTACAGTATCCTCCTCCCTTCTAGGTGGGCAGGACAAACTCAGGAGGTCACCCACAAGAAAGTTCTACAAGAAAAGCTATTTGCTCATTGTGATTCCCAATGCCAGTTCTCAGGTGGATCAATGCTCTCTGTCTAAACCAGTGTCGACTTTTCAAATAAAATTTCACTTTGATGTTGAATGGAACATGAGGTTGGCACTAGAAATTCCTACTCACACATACCATGTGCTCTCAATACATACCTGGACACAACTTTTTTTCCAAATGAACTCAAATCGCTATCACTAATCCCAAATATTGCAACAGGTCGTTTTAGTTCTGATTTGTAAGAAGACCTCCCATGCTCCCCTCTCTGTCTCTGTCTCTCTTTTACACACACACAAGAGAAGATAGCAGAATGATTGATCAGAAAAAATCGAGGAAGTTTTTTTCTTTTTTTTACAGGATCTAGCAAGATTTTTGAAGAATGTGCATGTTCTTCTATTGTGAAGAGGTCAGCTCGGAAAAATCTACAGGTCACACATTAGCAACCACCTGTGTATATGTGTGCTTGGTTCAGAATATTCATGAAGAGCCCGAGCACTCTGCTTAGAGCACACCTCAGCTTATACAGAACTCACTCAGAAAAGGATACAAATAAATTGGTTCTGTTTCTCTGTCAGTTAACCAGATCTCTGCTGATGGGTCCCTTTCTTCCACACAAATGCATATGCACGAAATTTTGCTTCACATTTTGATGGAATGGATTGCATTAGAAATGGTTTCTTTTCCCATATGAAGGAGGTAAGCACAAACTTTGAAAAGATGCACATCTCATTCACTCATTTTCATGCAAAATAAGTAGCCATTTATTACAAAAATAGAAGTTCATATTCTGAAGTAAAGCATAGTCAGTGTCCTTCTGTTTAGATGTTAATCTAAAAAATAATAAAGGCTACTGCTATTGTTTGACTTGAAAAATAAGTTGAAACCATGGGACCAAAGACAGATAATGCAACCTGCCAATCAAATCTGACTTTCATCTTGGTGGCAAATGAGCTAACGCACTCAGGCATACAAGAGAGCAGGGCAATAAACTCTGATCTGCATATCTAAGGTTGCTTTGACAGATGGGAAAAGATGAGGAACATCACAATTCCCAAACACTCTTTGGCTGAATTCCTGAAGCAGCATTTCATTCTAAGTCACTGAGCTCATCTTCTATCCTGGTTATCCACATTGTCAATGGAGGATCACAAATATCCCTTCCAGGGTCCAGGTTGTTTGAACTTGAGAAGGCTGCCCAAATGGATTTGCTTCTACCACATTTCCAAGCCTCCACAGCTTCTGTCTACAGAGACTCTGAGGAGCTTTGAGCTCTGGGTGCCACGCCGTGGGACACTTCCTTCAGGGATGGAAATCGTGAGCATTTGCTTCCAATCCCCACCTTCAGAGTGGGAGCCCGACCAAAGATCTCATGTGTGAGGTGGGGGGTGTTTTTAAATTTTATTTTTGCATTATCTATCACAGTGGACTCCAGGACTTGGAATAGACAGACCTACTCCATCTGTATGTAGCCAAAAATATCTCTCAAGAGAAGCTTTGAATAAATTGCTCAGAGAGGTGACTTTTCCTTTTTTCTCATCAAAACTGAAACCACGAACGAGAATTAATCCAGAATCCATCCTTTAGAAAGCCTACAGATTTTTTTTTTTTAGCTCTTTTGAGAGCATCTTTTCAAAAGAGCATCACGCTTTTGAATGCAGAACCAGCAGCCCTGGATAGGAATCCTAACTCCTTGGGCAAGGTACTTGATCGACTCCTCTTCCCTTTTTTTCCACATCTGTAAAGTGGGTGAAGCACATCTGCCTCATGGATTGCTGTGAGGGTAACTGAGTGCTTAGAACAGTCCTTAGTACAGAACAAGCTCTCAGTAACTAGCTATTACACAGGAAAGTTCTTGTAAGCACCCTGCCCCCATCAGTGGTGGAGGGTTTTATTTTCAAAGGCAGTGATTCAAGGTTCAGACTCTAAAGAACTAGATAGCCTCCATGGCAACAGATGAGCCTTTTTTGTCCCCCCCTGGGTTGTTGAGGGCCACTGAACTGAGGCCAGCTGATGCAGAAGGCAGGGAGTTAGGATGAGGAGTGGTGTGTTTTGCTTCACCCAAACAGTAAACCGGGGGCTTTGCCAAGTAGCACACGCTTTGCCAAGCTGCATCTCAGAATGCCCAGATTTTTCTTGCAGTTGTCATTTTGCCTGGTGAAGAAAGATCAGCATTTCAAAATGCCGGTGCCTTTGCCCAATGCCACATTCTGGCCCATCTCTCAGCCCTGCTGCTCTGAGGTGGGACGGGAAGTGAAGGAGACTCTGCTGGGCTCAACCCTATGTCCTAGGCTGTTCTCAGGGTAGCTCACTCTGGGGCTGATCCAGATGTCCCTCCATGCAGCCTTCAGCATGAGATCAAGAGGAAGCTCTGGCTGGAGATAACTATCCTGTGTCCGGAGCTGACACAGACCCATCAAATGCATTCTGCGATGTCTTTGGTCATTGAGTTGAAGTTTTACAAACCCATGGACTCAAAATCAACTGCACCCAGAGTTCTCTGTCTCAATTTATCATGGCGCCTCTTGACTTCATCCTGCTAGTGTCTCCCTTATCAACACAGTGAGGGTTCAGGACATGGGAGATGCACTTTCTATCAGAAGACAGGGAAGAAGGGCTGGGGATGTAGCTCAGTGGTAGAGTGCTTGCTTAACATCTGAAAACCCCTGGGTTCTACATCCAGCATGGAAATGAAAAAGGAGGAAGGAGGGAGGAAAGAGGAAAAAGGAGAAAGAAGGAGGAGAAGGCAAAGGAGACTGAGGAAGAACAACAACAACACTGGCCTAGGGGTTCAGAGAACTGGGTTTTGTACAGCTCTGTCATAGTGCACTGTGTGACCACACCCCAGCCAATGCCCTTCTCTGACCTTGGCTTTCTCACCCCAGGCTCTCCATGAGAGTGTGAGTCCAGTCTTTGAGGCTGGAACTCCAGTTTAGGATTTGACTTCCATTTGGGTGGTTCATAGAGATGGAATGGCCTAAGAAAAGCCCTGGAGCCAAGCTTTGAAGGAACAGTGGTCACACACATGGTCTGAGGGCTTGGGTGCTGAGAGCCATAGCTCTCAGTAGGAATGACGCATGGCATTTTTGGTTGAAAGGTGACAGCAGCAAGCCATTGAGATGATAATGGTTATGTTAAGATGTGTATTCAATTGGATATTAGACCCCTGCTGTCTGCCTCAGCCTGCTACTTTGGAGCTCTTCCTGGGATTCCCGGAGAGTTCCCATTGGTTGGGGAAGTGCGGTAGGAGGGATTTCCGGAGGAGAGATTTCTGGTTGGTGTAGTGTGTCCCGGGAGCAGGCCGAGTGTGTGGCGTTCATGGGAGTTTTGGAAATAAAGTTTGTTCCTGCTTGAGTGGCTTGTGATTTTGTGCCCAGCCAGACTGCGGCACTTGGAGTTGGGGTTTGTATGTGCAGCTGTTGGGGGCCTGGCAGGGAGGGAGAGATGAATGGACTGTTGTGCAAAACATGTATGCATGTGCATAATAGGTCTGACCATGAGAGAGAGAGAGAGAGAGAGAGCACAGAGAGGCTATGTGTATCACATGTACGTGTGCAGAGAAAGGGGGATATGTCTGTGAGGAACAATGGGGAGAGGAAAGTGA
The DNA here is from genome assembly GCF_047511675.1 of Marmota flaviventris. Lineage (NCBI taxonomy): Eukaryota > Metazoa > Chordata > Mammalia > Rodentia > Sciuridae > Marmota > Marmota flaviventris. Next base: position 198,180,109 of record NC_092498.1, on the reverse strand, counting down.
GGGTGAGTAGTAGTGGAAGGGGAGGAAGAAGAGGAAAAGTTGGGGGTCAGAAGGAGGATGTAAAATATGAAAGAAAGCCTGGTAAGAGAGAAAGAGGGAAGAAGGGCAGGGAGGCAGGGAGAAACAAGTGGGGGGGAGAGGGGCACAGAGATATATCTGTGGTACATGTGGATATGCGTGACCACGTCTGTGTGCGTGACAGCCAAGCAGGGGCTGGAGTAGTACATTCAGCCTGGTTTGCATTTCTCAAACACCTCCTACGCAGCCTGGAGAAGAGCCGCAGGGACTCTGGGAAATTCTCTCCCCTGACTGCCTCTAAAGCAAGGGCCGACTCAAGAGTCTGGAGGTAGAGGCCGGAGTCGCCTAGAGCTCCATCCTCTTGTCTAACATGGGTGTGCTGGCCCCCACATTCCCTGGGATCCCACAGAGCGGCACAACCAGTGTAGGCAGAAGTTAGAGGCTGACTCACTCTCTCTGCTCAGGGGAGGAGGGTGTGGGATCTGTTTACAGCTCTAGGCTTGATGGAGTCCTGGCGCGGATACGAGGAAGGAGAGGAATGGGAGGCAGGTTCTGCCCCTGTAATGATGCTCCGGTGCTGGGCTAGCCTGGGTCAGAGGAGGTATGTGGTCAGTTTAGAAAATTTTAAAAGGAGACTGTAGTAGAAACCTGGCTTTCAGGGCTTGACATCTATTCATGCTCTTCCTGGTAAAACAGTGCCCCAAAGATCTGGGGATATACCTCTCCCCACTCCATCTCCTATTCTTTTGGCGGGACAGACCTTACCCTGGGTCTTCCTTTAATCAGGGTGTCTCCCCAGCTATAATGGATAGGCCAGAGAGGGACAAGGGAACTCAAATTAGATCAGTATGAGCCATGCCTAGGATCTAGTGTGACCCTCAGGTATAGGGTAGTTTCTGGGCTGTGTGGCTATGATAGGGATGGGTTAGAGCCCTGCCCATCATCTGCTATTGTGAGAAGTCTGAAAATGCAGCCCATCAGCATAAAGCTATGGGGAAAAACCCGATATCCTAAAGGTACAGTTTGAGCTCTGAATCCGGCCACACCTGAAGCTAGACTACTCTACTCTTGGACTTATTTGATTATATAAGCTAATGCATTCCATTTTCTTTTGTTTTGGACTAAACTCAGGGGCACTCGATCACTGAGCCACATCCCCAGCCCTGTTTTGTATGTTATTTAGAGACAGGGTCTCACTGAGTTGCTTAGCACCTTGTTTTTGCTGAGGCTGGCTTTGAACTCACAATGCTCCTGCCTCAGCCTCACGAGCCACTGGGATTACAGGCGAGCACCACTGTGTCTGGCTTCCCTTTTCTTTAAGCCAGGCTGAGTTGGGTTTTTCCATCAGCCTCCATAGAGGCTTGGCAGAAACAAAGGTGAATGAGATTCTCAAAAGCCTACTGAGAACCCACAACGTTCTAGGTGGGAATATTGACAGGTGTCGGGGAAGGAGGTGATTAAGCACAAAGCACCTGCCTCGTCACCAGTGAAGGCAGATGTTTGAACAAAAAATCAAAGTCCCAGTGGATGATGGTCTTGTGCTACAAAGCAGAGGAGGTGGACAATATTAATCCAGAAGCCAAGATGGGGAGACCAATGTTAAGACTGAGGAGCTGGGGCATGGAATAGTCACCAGGTAATAGACACCAGCTTCGATGACAGATGGCCCAAGCTCTGTATCTGAACTCAATCGAAGTCTCCATTTATTCACTTGCAAAAGGGAATGGCAATAGTCTTATCACGTGGTGAGCAAAACCAGAGAGGGAGCTCACAATCTGGTGGAGTGAACACCATTAGATGAACACAAACTTGCTGGATGGCAAGAGACTATCGGAACAGAGCTTTCATTTTGTTTGGATGAAAGAACTGGAACATGCAAAGAGGGGAGACACCATTAACAGAAAGCTGTGATGTACCAAAGGGCCCCGATCTCCTGAAACATGAAGCCCACTAGAGCAGACTAAATTCTCGGGATGGGAGCACCCAAGCTAGACTAGTTGTAGCTGGAGGTGGTACCCTCATGTTCCCAGGTGATTTGGGTGCGACAGGGATGCAAGATCATGAAAGGTTGCAGAACGTCAAATGGACTCAATGCCAACCTTAAGCTCACTGTCTTATCAGCTGTGTGACCTTGAGCAGGTTACAAACTTAGTCTCTATGCCTATTTCCTATCTTACTCTATAAATCAGGAATAATATCTACCTATTATTTTTTTGAGAATTTGTTAACATATGCAAAGTGCCTAGGACCCAGAAAATGTACGGTGACTTCCAGAACCCTCACTTTCCTTTCACAGGGTTCTGGGTGACCACCTGGAGCCACAAATGAGAAGAGAGACCTAATATGGCTCTAGGGACTACCAAAAGTACACCAGAAGACAGCCCTGGATGTTTCTAGAAAACCTCTCCATCACCTTAAGGTCTTTCCCAGTGAAAATAAACTTCACCGGAAAGAGGGATTTGGTGAGGCATATTTATCCCTTGCAGTGTGAGGTGAACTCCTTTCCCAGGCTTTCCTGCCAAATCTCTGTGGCCAAGGAAAAGGGACACAGCCCAGGAGGCAAACAGACAGCCAGGGAGGTGTATTTAGGGGCTTTGGGGTGCTGACCGCATAGTCAGCAAAGATCCCAGGCACGGCCTCTGAGTAGAGAGCTGGTGGCAGTTTCAGAACCTTGAGGGAAACAACCTCAAGTGTACCCCCTTCCCAGTCTCTCTGTGAGAGGCTTCCTGTCCACAGACTGAGCCCAGACTGGCAGGTCAAGGAAAGGCAAGGAAAGGCACCAAAGACACAGCAGGATTTCAAGGCTTGCAAAGCCTCCCATGAGCATTTTCTAGTGTTCTAAAGCGTCCCTTGGCAATGTCAATCTCTTCCATGCAGATTCAATAGCGACGACTGTACCAGGGTGGGAGTGGAAGGTGAAGATGTCCCTGGGCAGTTTAAGTAGGAAATGCTCCTTCTGGGAGGTTCTGGGAAGAAGAAGGGACGATCGGAACAGAGCTTTCATCTTGTTGGAATCCCTCCTGCACTGACAAGAATCCTGCCATCTAATTTGTAGATCAAGCACATTATTAAATGTGAGAATTAGAAGTGACAAGCATAATGCCCCATGCCGTGATGCGAATACTCATTAAGCCATTCCGTCTATTATTTCAGATCAAATGCAAGCTGACTAAGAACACTCTTGGCGTCTATCTATTGGTGCACACTGAAATAGGCACCTAGTGATTTAAATTAGACAATAAGAGGAGGTCTGGGGTGGCCTCAATTTGTCACGTGACTTTTCAAATGACTGTTGCAGAGAAATAGCACATTCTTTAATGTTTTTTGTTTGTTTGTTTGTTTGTTTTTTTAAAGCAGCTGGCACCCAGGGAAAGATTTTACTAAGGGTAAAGCATTTGAATCATGAAACCCAACCTGTGTAGCCAGACCCTCCTCCTCCCTGGTCTTGAGGTACAGAGCTGACTCTTTAGTGGCCCAATTGCGGGAGATTCTCAAGAGAACAAGCCAGCAAGTTTAACCAAGTTTAATTTAGGAATTAAGGCTCCAGAGCCACAAAAGAGAGGTCGATACAGAAAGGAACTTCAGCTGGCTTGTCTCTCTCATGCACACAGACCTGCTTCTGGCCATGCCTGTCTCCCCCTGGTAGTGGCCATGTGCTCCTGGTTGGTAACACAAATACGGATTTGCTGAGCTCCTGAGGTCTACACCCAAGAAACCATGACCATGGACATGCCCTGTGTCCAAGAAACCACGACTCGAAAGAAGAGGAACCCACTGCTTCCTACAGTCAGATCTCAGTTCCACTTGTGAGTTTGATGATGTAGTTTTTATGTGGTACCTACTTAAGGCTCCTCACCCCACACTACCATCCTCCATACCCACCCAAGAAGCACAGATGAAGCTGAAGTGGAACATGGCTACGGGGGAAAGAAAGGCTCAGATGTGCCTGTGGCCTAAGATATCACTTTTACATGTAAAAGTCATAAAAGACATCTTTTGTTTCTGAAAGACATATTGAAATAGACTTGGGCCCAGGAATACTTAAGCCAATGGGTTTGATTGACGATGAGTTAATAATGGATGAAGCTGGCCATCTAAGTTTTCTTTTCTAAAATTGAATGCTTACCAAGTTAACACTGCTGTTGACTTGCTTTCGGAGTCCAGTAACTATCCTTTGGCGGAAATAGTGATGGATGGGACAGTGTGACTGTTCAATTTGGAGTGAGGACTCTCTCCAGGGAATTCAACTTCACACTCCACACCAGGGGGTCTCTTCTCATATGCAAAGGCAAATTCATCTGCTGCCCCTTCCTTTCCTTTTCCCCACCTGCCTTGGGGTTGCAGGCAGCTCTCCCATTCCAAGTGCAGGGTGGTACCTGAATACAAACACCACCCTTCAGAACACTGGTATTTCTCAGCACAGAGTATCTGTCTAACATCTCACCTGCCAGTACCCACTGTTCTGAGGAATGTGTCACAGGGCTCTCTGATTATTGTCCAAGAGCATTCTCAAAGGAAATGCCTAGGAAGGTCATGGTTTATATCCAAGGTCTCAATACTCACCAAGCACTCCCCACCCCTGCAAACAAACCAACCAGATATAAATATTGATTTTTCTTGATGACATTTTGAATGCTACAAATATTCATGGAGTGTCTTTCAGCATCCAGTAATACCACACTAGGTACTTATAAATAAACCCTTGAGAGACACGTTCCCAAGGTCAAAAATAAAAGGATTCAGAGAAGATGTTATTACTGGAGGCAGACACAGAGTCAGGCTGACTTTCCTTGACCTTTCTCCATTGAAATAGATGCAAAATATTCACATGTACCTTGACCTAAAGATCCTGTACATTATTTTAGAGAAAACAAGAGAAATCTATAGAAAATGGTTTTTATGGAAGCAAATGCAATTCTGCATAAACAATCTGTTGCCAAGGTTATTATAATCAGCCAGCAACATCTGACAAAGAGAGGCTCTTTCTTGGAACTAATGTATAAAAGCTTTGTGATTATATTTCCAGAAACCTCAGAAAAATTCTTGACGTTTCAGGTCTGCTTTTTGTTTTTATTTAGTTCTTGGCTCTTGAGTTGACCTTTTGAACTACAGACAAGTATAATCACCTCTAGCATTTAGGCCTCTTATATCTAGGACTAAAATCCTACCGCTATGTGAAGACGTTCCTGTCTTATGCCCAAGAATGCATCTCTGAGTCTTAAGAACTTGCATGGAAAACTAAGCTCAAATAATATTTTTTTTTATGGATTGATAATATTAAAAACATGATAGAGGGCTGGGGCTGTAGCTCAGTGGCAGAGCGCTTGCCTAGCGTATGTGAGGCACTGGATTTGATCCTTAGCACCACATAAAAATGAAACAAATAAAATAAAGGCATGCTATCCACCTACAACTACAAAAAAAAAAAAAAAACTATGAAAGGACTCCCCAAAAAGCTGAATAATAGGGTGACTCAATCATTAATCACTAAAATTGCTGTAATTTGCAGTGAACTAGTGATAATCAGACCAAGGCAAAAGACATAAACTGGAATTGTCCAAGGCAATTCAAGAGGCATGGTCTTATTACAGATCAAAGACACTGAACCACTGGGAAAAAGATACTCAGAAGCCTTTTTGTTGTACAAACACAGATTGAGGCTCAGGTTGTGCTGCTTTCTGTTTGACCTAGGACACCAAAATGGCTCTGAGAGTTGTAGATGGAAAAAGCATGATGCTAAGACCACCTCTGGAAGCATCAATATACTCAGTTACAAAACTGGAATCAACAAATGGCTGAGAGGTTAAAACAACATAATGTGAGCAAAACTTCTTCCTCAATTTGAGTGCTAAATAAGATGTAGATGCATACTTCCTAACAGCCTGGAGTCCCATTTTTGATTAAGTTGGCATTACATTGCCTACACTCCCCATATGGCCCTCTCTTCCATCCCCTGATAGATGTCTACACTGCAGGATCCCAGGCAATCACATATCACCTGCCCTGGGAGCTGCAGCTCCCCCGTCTGTTCCCCTGGGATGACACCAGCATCCAAGCTTTAAAGTTTTGCCCAAGGGCAGATGGGGCTGGCACCAGAACCCAAGCTAAATTGGCTATAATCCTTCCTCATCATGACCACACTGGGTCACCTGTTCTACTTAGATAGCCTGCTAGATAGAGGCTTCTAAGAGCCACAGACGTCAAAATCACTTTTCTGAACCTAGCCTTGGAAATTGGGACTGTCCATCCAACTGGACATCCCATGCAGTAGACATTGGGCTACCTTGCTTATTCCTTCTAGCACTTCCTCTAACCAGCAACATCTGTTGGATGGGCCGTGAACTGGAAGATAGAGAACTAATAATGGGCCAAGCCAGGATGCAAGCCTCGAATGTCCGGTGACAAGGCCAGCATTCTTTCTGCAACACCAGAGGTTCTGGGTGTGAGGTGGTAGGCAGGCTCCACAGAGCCAAAGAAGTCAGTTCTCACCGCCGTGTTCTGTGCTTGTCCCAAGAACAGTAAGCACCATTCCTGGTGACCCTCATCTGGACCAGTAGGCTGAGTTATAGCCCTTTCTTGTGTAGAGGAAAGCCTTCCAAAGTGTGAAACCTCTACTACCACAAAGTCTTCTTCTCACCTTGAAAGTCAGCCTGCACAGTAAATATCAGGGTTTTAACTTTGTTTTAAGGAGGCTGCCAAGTTAAGAGTAGATCTGATCACTTAAGGAATCATATCCATTCTTCTTGGCGTCTGTGGAATACCCTCCTTTAAGAGGAACTTTCAGACAGTGAGAAGTTACTATCTTGGAGTCTGGACTGGAACTCTGCTGGGAAGATTGGGACTTTCCAAAAGCTCATTATGAGAGTTTAACCTAGGCTTTGAAAATTCTTCAGCATTTTCTTTTGCTACTCTTTCTTTGGATTCTCCTTCTCTTGTTTCTCTTTTTCTGTCTCTTGTGGAATACATAAAGAATATTTTTAGGATTCCATCTTGTTTTATTTATAGGGTTTTTGAGGGTACCTATGTATAGTTTTTATAGTGGCTGGTCTATTGCAGTGCACATATAACCCTTATCACAGTTGATTGTATTTACATTTCTTCTTCTTTGAGTGAAAAGTAGAAACCTTACTTTCATTTACATTCTTTTTTCTTTCCCACTTTTAAATATTATTGTTTGAATGTCAGATGTTGTAATAACTTTTGTTTCAGTCTTCAAATATGATTCATGAAACTCTTAAGGAGAAAGTCTATTGTATGTACCCAAATTTCTGCTCTTTCCATTGCTGCTTCTTTTGGATGTTCCAAGAATCCTTCTTTAATCATTTCTCTTTGGTTTCAATAACTTCCTTTAGCAGACCTTTACACATGTAAAAGCCAACTGAAAATTATTTTATTTTTCCTTCTGAGAATATCTTAATTTTCCTTTATCCCTGGATATAGAATTCACAGTGGTCCATTCTTTTCTTTTAGCACTTGAAAAATGCCCGGCCACACCCCTCTGGCTTCTATAGCTTCAGATAAAAACTCTGCCGTCACCCAATCTGATCTTACCCTATAAGAAATGGGACTTTTTTCAAGATGGCTTTCTTTAGTTTTTAGAAATTTCATCATTTCATATCTTGGCAGGGATCTGAATTTATTGTTTTCTGGGTGATGCATTTATCATTAAGGATCTCAAGGATACATTCTGGAATTATTCTTAGAGAATCACTTGTCTTCTCAAGATCAGTCAGCAAACTTGGTTTTCATGTCCCTTGAGTGAATAGATATTTACAAGATCATTAAAGAGCCTGATCTTCTAATTTTCCTTCTTAACAGTGGCAGTTTCTTTTTAGTACCTGGTTAAGAGCAGGATCCTTCAAGGGGAAGGCCAAGTCTATTTGAGCAGTTCCTTGGACACCCTCTTGCAGGCTAACCACAGAGACTTGCTTCTTTACCCTCCAGTCATTATTCTTATGTTCACATGAAGCCTCCTTCCAACCTCTTATGGGGGTTGCTGTGTTGCCAAGGACTATAGTGAGAACTATAGGTGCCCTTGGCTCCTGCCTGTCTTTCTCAGGGCCTCCTAGAAGCTGCAAGAATGGCTGACAGTGTTGTAAAAGGCAAGGCTGATGTAAGATGATGCCTGATGACCTATGGGCACTAAAATCATTGATGGTCATGTAAAGAGCCCACCTTTTTGTCCTTTCCTCTGGAAAGAATCCTGGTTTCTAGATTCCTTGTGTATCTAGTATGTGTAGGTGTTGTCCATGTGCTGGAGAGAGGCTTAGGACAGAGCCTTCCATTCAGTCCTATTGTAAATGATCCCAAGTTCTCCCGTCATTGGCAGGAAGAAAGATGAGCATCATTTGTTGAGAGTGTCCTGCTGGGTACTGTGTTAAATGTACCATCAATCCTTATGGTAATTTTAGGAAATGGTCCAGTTGTATTTTCACTTAACAAAGAGGGTTAGGAACATAGAGACTTGCCCAGTCCACACAACTAATAAATTAAGAAACTGGGGTTAACACACAAGCTGCATTAGCAGATTCTAATTTTCTTTATGCATGCTTCGAAAATCCTCTATTGCAATAAGAAGTGTAGCTGGGGTAATTTTACAAGTGTCTTCTGGTACACCTGCTGGGGTTCATGTGGCTTCCCAGCTGTGCCATCAGAACTGGAGCCCTCCGAGTTGGGGGTCTGACTGCAGATCATGATAGTGAGGGAAATGAGGGTTGGTGTCTTTGGGAGCCTCTAACCACGTGACAGATACAATGCTGGGCACAATTTATCCTTCTCTAATCTTTTAGCAAGTCATGAGCCAAGCATTGTTAATTATCACTTTACAGATGAGACAAAATGATGCCCAGCAGCCGGTCAGTGGCCACCCAGCTGTTAAATGGTAAAACCAAGGTAAATGTTCCAATGAATTTAAAAAATATATTATCTAGTTGTATATCTTACATATAATAAAGCATACTAATCTTGAATATCATACTTCAAAGATTTCTACATATGTGTAGTCCATAATAGTACTACCTAATCAAGATGCAGAACATTTTCATCATTCCAAGAGGCCCCTCCTGCCTCTTCCCATTTAGCAAACTCTCCTTCCCACAAGGGCAATTGTTATTCTGATATCTCTCATCACATATCAGTTATTGACTTTTGGGTTATTTCTAGCTTGGGGAAATATTACCAATAAAGCATATAATGTAATACATATAATGAATACACAGTGTGTATTCATCTGTGTCTGGATTCTTTGGCTCCACGTTATGTCTGTTTATTTGCTGTTGCATTATCTATAGTTCTCTCCTTTACACTGCTGTACAGTTTTTCAAGATATTAATACATCACAATTTATATACCCTTCTGCTGATTGACTTTTGGGTTATTTCTAGCTTGTGGGGAGACATTACCAATAAAGCTTCTAAGGACATCTGTGTGCATGCCTTTTCTGGACATACACAATCTTACAAACATAATGGAAGTTCCTCTTGTACCTGTGGCAGGAAGTTCTAGTTTTGTTGTATTTTGTTTGTTTGCTTTTGCTGTAGAAAACATGCTTCTTTCATGTTTAGCCACTGGGGCTCTGGAAAGGAAGAATCTTATTGATTTAAATAAGAAGGTGTCTGAGTAAGTTCTTAGAGTGTTCTCCAAGCAGTATTCAATCCCTTCTTGGTGAATTCTTGAAATGAAGTGATGAAGGATAGTTATCATCTCTCCAATGAACATAGGCTGGGACACACTCTTATGGCTCCCTACACTTCCCATCATGTTTGTATTGTTCAGTATTCCAAATTGCAAACATCATTCCCCAACTACCCTGTACCTGCCCCCGCAGTAATGCTCCCCACACCTCAACCATATCAGTTCTGCAGTCCTCAAGAAAGAAACTCTCTTTCTTGATCCTGCATTCTCCTTCATCTCTCTTCTCTGTCAAGCTCTATCTCTCTTCCAAATCCTGTTTTAAATGAAACCTTTCCTTTTCTATTTTTTCAAGTTGACAGCATGATGAGTTGGTGGGAACACAAGAATTAAATAAATAAAACCAATATACACATGTTTACACACACATAAAGCTTCACCTGCATGAGAATGTACAACAAATCTTGGTTTCCTGGAGGCAATCTTTATACATAAAGAATACAATTTAATAAATAGGAAATTTATAAAAGAGGAGAATAAAATTACTTAAAACTGGTAAAACATAATGCCTGAGATATAGCTTACCTGCTGGATGGTGCATGATTCCTCACTAAATTAGAGATACAAGCTAAATATATTAGAAGTGGTAAAAAAATTTAGTTTTATGATTGAATCTGAAAGGTACCACTGCCAAATAGACTTTTTTTTTCAAATTATTTAGCTTATTTAGGGTTTTTTATTCTTCTTGATCTACAAGTCCACTCCTAAAAGTCTCTTGTAGTGTCTCATTTTAGAGATTGGAGTGACAGTCCCGTTATGTAGCTTGAACAAATCACCCGGGAACACATGGCCCTTGGGATGCAGATGTCTCTCTATGGCTTCATTTGGGTGAGGCTAAGGCTCTGGATGCTACTTGACTAGAGAATTGGGGTCCCTGGAACAATTCTTTAGAATAAATTAAATCCTTTTTTTCTTAATTATCTCATATCCTCACTTCTACTATTGTGGAGTATGAGGCTCTTCAATTCTTTCCTCACCAACTAGTTCTTAAGTACTCTCCTGCTGGTGCTGTCTTTGAATTACAGACAGCATAATATTCTCTGTTTCCTTTATGACAATACTGAGAGCAATTCAGGCAGGATTGCTAGGCACCAGTATGGCCATGAAGCCTCCACGCACAGGCTGAAGTAGCTCACGTACAAGCAAATGTCTCGTCTCTCCCCAAGGGTCATACTGGACAAGTTTGTCTCCTTTAGACCATTCATTCCTGCTCTCAGATGAGAACTCAAGAAATTTAAAAGCATCCTTCAGCGTGTGCTTGGTCTTGATTTTAAGAGCTGTGTTTGTACTCCTCAGAATGAAAACAGCATTCCCATTTATGTTTGTAGCTGCTGAACTTAATTGCTTTCATGCTGAATATTGCCTCGTCCAAATTAGGCCTTGCTTCTCTAGGACCAAATGGAAGTTCTGCCTTTTCACTTCGTTGATTGTTTTCTTTGCTGTGCAGAGGCCCCAAGGTTTTACATTTTCAAAGGCACCGTTCTAATGTGAAATGGGTATTAAACACTGGTTAGTCCCCTCTTATGCTGGGGTGTCCCTTGTTTTCATTTTGTAAAACAAATTTTACAAAATGTGTGCTTCATTTTGTGTTCTATAGACTCTTTTGAAGGAATTTTACATTTTAAACCACAAGGCTTGTCCAAGACCCTTTCTCCTCTCACTTTTTTTCCGGCTTTATTGAGTTATAATTGGCAAAATTGTATATATTTAAAATGTACTAAGTGATGATCTGATGTGTGTGTGTGTGTGTGTGTATAATGAAATCAATGCATCCATTATTTAATATAGTTATCTTTCTTCTTTCATTTCTGTATTTCTTTTTTTTTTTTTTGGTCAAGATCTTAAGATGTTATTAATGCTTAAGATCCACTCTTGGAAAATTTCCATTATAAAGTACTTGAAACTACACTCACTCTGCTGTACTTCACATTGTCAGAATTTATTCATCTTATAACTGGAAAAGTTTGTACCCTTTGACTAGCATCTCCCCCATTCCTCCACCCTCAGCCCCTGCCAACCCATTCTACTCCATTTCCATGAGTTTTTTTTTTTTTTTTAAAGAATTCACATATGATATCATGCAGTATTTCTTTCTGCATCTGGCTGATTTCAGTTAGCATAACACCCTGTGGGTTTTCCCAAGTGTTGCAAATGGCAGGATTCCCTCCTTATTTTTTTCTTTATGGGCTAAATAATATGCACACATACAAATGCATACACCACTTCTCTTATCCATTTATCTGTTGATGAACAAGTTATTTGCACAAATTGGTTATTGTGAGTAAGGTTGCAATGAACACCAGAGTGTGGATATCTTTTCGAGGTTCTGAGTTTGTTTCCTCTGGAGTTGTACCCAGTAGTGGCATTGATGGATCATATAGTGGTTCTATTTTTTTTTTTAAAGAACCTCTTACTGGGGGCTGGGGTCGTGGCTCAGTAGCAGAGCGCTCGCCTAGCGTGCGCGAGGCCCTGGGTTCAATCCGCAGCACCACGTAAGAATAAACAAACAAACAAACAAACAAACAAAGGTATTATGTCCAAATGCAACTAAAAAATAAATTTAAAAAATATAGGTATTGTGTCCAACTACAACTAAAAAAATATTTTAAAACAGAAACAAAGAAAAAACCTCTTACTGTTTTCTGTAGCGGCTATACCAACTTAGGTTCCCAACCCAGTGTGTAAAGGTTCCATTTTTTTTCTGCATCTTCACCAATATTTGTTGTCTTTTTTCTTTTTGATACCAGCCATCCCAACAGGTGTGAGATCAAATCTCATTGTGGTTTTTATTTGCATTTCCCTGGTGATTAAAAATATTTAGCACCTTTCATGTGCCTGTTGCCTATGTGTATATATTCTCTGGAAAATGTCTACTCAGGTTCTTTGCCCATTTTTTTAATTGCTTACTTTTTAAAAACACTTCTAAAAGACTTTTACTATTGAGTTGTGAGAGTTCCTTGTATATGTTAAATATTAAGGCTTTATCAGATGTATGACTTGTAAATAATTTTTCCCATTCTGGAAATTGTCTTTTCATTTTGTTGGTTGTTTTCATTGCTGTGCAGAAGTTTTTTTTAGTTGATATAATCCTACTTGTTTATTTTTGTGTTGTTGTTACTACTGTTTTTGGTGTCATATTCAAGAAATGGTTGCCAAGGCTAACTTCAAAGCATTGCCTCTTTACCTTAAACTCATCTTTGTTATGCTCCTTCTACCTTTATGCACATAAGTGTACATCTATGCACTTATGATGCCCTGAGTTCTGGCCAGTTCCTCATCAGACATTATTGAGATTTAAAATCTCCTCAAATTTATCTGTAGATTTAACATAATCCCTATCATAACTTTAGAGGCTGTTTTGTTTTTCTATTTTTTTTTTCAGGGGGGCTACCGGGGATTGAACTCAGGGGCACTTGGCCACTGAGCCATATCCCCAGTCCTATTTTGTGTTTTATTTAGAGACAGGGTCTCACTGAGTTGCTTAGTTAGTGCCTTGCTTTCACTGAGGCTGGTTTTGAACTTGCGATCCTCCCGCCTCAGCCTCCCAAGCCTCTAGGATTACAGGTGTGCGCCACGGTGCCTGGTTCTGGAGGCTGTTTTTGTAAAAGTTGACAGGATGGTTCTAAAATTTATCTAGAAATGCAAAAGACCCAGAATAGTCAGAACTCTTCTGGAAAAGAGGGGAAATAATCAGAAAATGTGCATCATCTGCTCTTGAGACTTATTTTACACATCCAATAATTAAGGTGTGTGGTACCATCATAAAGACTGACAAATGATCAGTAGAACAGAACAACAAACCCAGAAATAGATCCACACTTCCATAGTTATATGATGCTCAACAAAGGTACCCAGAGCAATCTAATGGGAGAGAAATGACTGTAACACAGTGGTGCTGGAACAGCTAGATATCCATATGAAACTTGGTTGATTTCCTTCTAAGAAAAAAATATTCAGGCCAAAGACAGAAGACATACTGGAGGAGTCACTAAAGTTTCTTTATCTGGAAAAGGAGCAGGTTTCCTAAGATTGTCTAAGTCCTGCTCACAGGGCCTGGAGAGGCAGGATTTTAGGTTTGGGTCCTATGATGGTAGATGCAAGGGTCTGTATGCTCAGCTGAACTTGAGTGTGTAGCTATTCACAGCATGGACACTGCCAAGTAGCCAGAAAAGGTCACTACTAGCAGGAAGAGGTGAGAGAAAAGAAAGCAGAGTCAGGGCAGGGTTCCAGGAGCTACATCTCTAAAGCAGAACTTAGTCCTTACACACAGCCTGCTTGGGGTAGCTATTTATAAAGTAAATGGCAGAAGCAGGTACCCATGCTCCTAGCTTCCAAGATCATATCCAGATCCGGTATCTAAGGAGTCCAAATGCAGAAAGACTTATAATCTAATAATTCAGTATTCTTCCTCTCCCGCCCCCTCTTTTTTTGGTGCCTAGGGGTGCTTAACCATTGAGCCGCATCTCCAGCCCTTTTAATTCTTTTTTCTTTTTCTTTCTTTTTTTTTTGAGATAGGTTTTTGCTAAGTTGCTTAGGGTCTTGCTAAGTTGCTGAGGCTGGCTTTGAACTCGTGATCCTCCTGCCTCAGCTTCCTAAGCCACTTGGATTATGGGCGTGCACCACTGTGCCCAGGTTCCCTTTGTCTTTTCCCATCTCTACTATGCTTTATTACTAAAGATGGAAATTAAGAAGAAGAAAAAGAGATGGAAAGAGAAATAAGGAAGGAATCAATCTTGGCTACATCTGGCCCTCCCTGAACTGGGCTTCTCCTCCTCCAGCCTCCCATACAACCTTTGCCAGACCAGCTCCCATCATTCTTCAAGAGGAGGTGTAATGTCACAGACCTAGTCCCCACAGTCCACAGGACCCACACTCATAAGCCCTGCACCTTCCCCTCCCATGCAGCTTTCCCTAAGAGCTCCAGGAGCACAGAGCCTGAGTCTGCTCTGCTCACACTGACTCCAGAGTGCTGGAACTGAACCCTTACACACAGCAGCCCTCACTAAATAGGTGATGAACAAATGACCAAGTCCCTACCAGCTTCCTCATGAGCACACAGGAGATCTTGTTCTCTATTCCTGGCAAAACTCAACATGTCTCTTAAACGTAAGGTAATGCTCGGTTCCTTCAAATTGAGTTCCTCACTCAAATGATCTTATGTTACTCCAGACTATTTTATGAGGAGATATTTGGATTTTCATCTTACATGTTTTATTACAGAAAGAGTTATGGGACCAATTCTCTAAATTTATCTGCAAAAGAAATGGAATTGATTTCCTGAGAGAAGATGAGAAAATGTCATTTCCCTTTATGATTAGGTGGCCCATTTCAAGAAGACAGGTAAAGAGGGTGGGAAAAAAAAATTACTGTTTCTGTTTCTGTTTTTCCTCAGGTACTGTGATTGACAATAAGATGTAAGCTTTAAATAAGGTGCTAACTAGGCTCTTGTTGGAATTACAGAATTGTTTTATGCTTAATGACAACAGGAAAAGCACATACAATTCCAATATTAGAGAGATGGACTGTTGATTTCTTGTCTAACTAGTGTGAATTTGTTTTTTAGTTTATCCAGCACACACACATGCCCAGATCCTGTGTTAGTTTTCCAACGACTGTTGGAATCAAAGTTTCTAGAATCCCATAAGAGCAGAGTATCCCTAGCAAATGCATGAATACCTGACTCTTAGGTACAACCAGGACAAGTCCTGATTATTTTCATACTCTTTTAGTTCACTCATATATGATCTCAAAGTGAAATGCTCCTGCTTTAAGGTTAGATTTGGGCTGTCTCTGATAGATGTGTAGCCATGAACTGAACTCATTGCTCCAGTAGATTTGTGGCAATTGTTCCATGATGGAGTGGGATTTTCCTGACTTGGCAATAACAAATACATTATTCTCCTCCAATCTAGGGTCACAGGCCCCCTGGGCACTGTGAAGTTAGAAATATAGACTAAAGATGCATTTTCTGTGAATGAAAGGGACCCAGGTAGTCCTGGTAGTCCAATGGCCCCAAATAGTCCTGGTTTAAGTCTGTTGGTCTTACTAGAATTAAAGGCATTCCCTTTACTCAAAAGGGTCCCAGAAGCTAGAGAGCATCATGCTAAGTGAAATAAGCCAGGCACAGAAAGACAGGGGTTCAATGCTTTCTCTCATATGTGGAAGCTAGAGAGAAAAAAGAAAGAATAATAAAAAAGAAAGGATCTCACAAAATTAGAGAGAAGATCAAATAGAGTAGAGGAAGGTGATCAAGAGGGAAAGAAGAAATGAGGGCATGGGAAGGACTGGGAAACAAAATCAACCAAATTACGCTATGTCCATGTACGCATATACCACAACACATGACACTTTTATATATAATCATAATGCACTGATTTAAAAGAAATAGAAGGGAGATCAGTAGACTAGAAGGAGGAAGGAGGCTGGGGAGGGAGGAGAGGAGAGAAAGGGAAATACTAGGAATAAAGTCTTCTAAAGTCTATTCACATTGTGTGACCTTATCACCAGGGTGAAAAAGTTTCACATGAGGTGGAAGTGAATTAAAAAGAGAAGCAAGTGGCTCTGGAGAGAGTGGGCTTTGGGATCTCTGTGCATATTTCCCTTTCCAAGGGAATGCCAAACAGGCTTAGACAGGTAGAAGTCCTGCGCCCCCCATGTCTCCTGTAGCAGCAGGGACAGCCTGTGGCATCTCTTGAAAGAGGGCTCTTCTCTCCAGAGCACAAGCCAATTTTTGCAGAACAACCTGCCTGTAGCAGCATAAGAAGTGATTTTATATATACTAATCTGGGAGGCATGGGGTGAAGGGAGGAGAGGGGACCATTGGAGTCTTTCTTGCCAATAGGGAGGAGCCTGCCAGAGGCTTATCTGTGCAAAAAAAGGAAGAAGAACATCTTGAATTCAGCGGTGTTTTTGGATTGGCACCATTTACTTATCTAAAGTTCATTTTAAGACCTGGTACCAAAATCATTACAGGAAAGACTAGATTGTTTTACCTTTGAAAAGAAATGAGAAAGCTGTGCAACAGTGCACCATAAACTGTCACCAGCAATGGCCAAGGGTCATCGATATTAATATGGTCAGCTTGTGGTGTCTACACTATCGTCTCACTGCATCAGCTGGTGAGATGCCAACTCCACATGTGGTTATTATCAAGCCTCAATTTTGAATGTCACTGTAGGCAGCTGCCTTGCAGTATATTTATTTCATAGTAATGGAATCTCATTTTCATAATTTGAGAATGGTATTATACCACAAATCTCAAAACACTATACTTTTTTCCAGCTTAAAAATAGCATTAGCATTTCTGAAATATAGAAAACTATCAAGAAAAAGATCATAACCCTACCATTCAAATAATTCTTGCTATTTCTTTTGAGGGGGCATGCTTTCAAATAGTTTATACCATGGAGCCTGTTAGCTGACCACCAAAATCCCTTCCTTCCTTCTTCCTGGAAACAGAATTTTAACCATGTGGCTGCCAGCCCCACCTTGAGCTAAGTGTGGTTATGTGATTATGCACTTAGTCAGGGAATGAGAGCATGCTGTGAGCCTCTTTTTGACCAGGTTCTTAATAGAGAAAGTTGGTCCCCTCTATTCCCTGCTCCCTTTCTCAGAGGCTGAAACATGCATAGCATAGGCATCAATAATTAGATGATAAGAATCTAAGATTCATTCATATTGATGCATAAATCATCTTAAAAACATACATTGTAAATGGAGTATAATTTCATCAAATGTATATTCCACAAATTACCAATTTCATAGGTGATGAAGTTTGGGTTGATTCCAGTTTTGCTTTATTTTGTACCAACCATTGGTTAGCTATGAATATCTGAACATTCTTATGAATGTTTCTTAGTGAACATGCAACAATTTCTCCAGCTCATATTCCTCAGAATGGAATATTTACACGCAATAAAAATGTATACCCTCCAATGTTTATAATGTCATGCAAGTTTCTGACTTTTTCTCTCATAGTAGGCTTCAATACCCATGAAATTTGCATGCATTATGTGCCATAAGGAGAAAGATTAAATAATGAATTTAGAATTTATTCTGTCAGTATTTATCAATTTGAACTATTTATGTAGGAATAATTTCAAATTTTCAGGTTATATTTCTGAAAGAAATAGTAAAAACTTACATAACACTTATCCAGATTTACCTTTTATCCACGTCTAAAAACATGCACATATTTACATAGATACATATCTGTTTGCAAGTGACATTCACCATGGCTCTTTAACTTTAAATACTACTATGTGTTTTTTCTAAGGATTGAAGTATTATATTGCTTAGCTATGGTAGCTGTCAAATTCTTAAATTTCATTGAATCAATTCTTTTATATAGTCTACTACCCAGATTCCATCTTTCTCAGGGAGCCCAATTTTGTTCTTTAGAGCAAGTTCTCACAGAAATAACAGAATGCAATCTCTGGGTCAAATACTACAGAGCTAGCTGTCACATCTTTTTAGCATTTCGAAAAACCTTTGTCTTTGATAACACAGACATGCTTGAAGAATGTTGGTCCATCCCCCTCTTAAGGAAACCATCTCAGTTTGTGTTTGATGCTTCCTTAGAGGTTTGTAAACATAAAGCATATATAGTGTGGCTCAGGGTTTCACAAGTGGAGGAATATAGCATCCATCAATGATATTAACTTTGATCACTGGGTGAAGAAAGGTGTTACCCCAACTCTCCATAGTCCACTTACTTTTTAAAAACATATTGTGGCAGGGATTGGTGGCAGCAGGCTAGTGGGACTGCAAGTTGGTGCAACCACTATGGAAAGCAGTATGGAGATTCCTTAGAAAAATCGAAATGGAACCACCATTTGACTCAGCTATCCCACTCCTTGGTTTATACCCAAAGGACTTAAAATTACATACTATAGTGATGCAACCACATAAATATTTATAGCAGCTCAATTCACAATAAACTATGGAACCAACCTAGGTGTCCTTTAATAGATGAATGGATAAAGAAAATGTGCTATATATATTCAAGGGAATATTACTCAGCTTTAAAGAAGAATGAAATAATGGCATTTTCTGGTAAATGGATGGAGTTGGAGAATCTCATGCTAAGCAAAATAAGTCAATCCTCAAAAACCTAAGGCTGAATGTTTTCTCTGATATGTGGATGCTAATTCCCAATAAGAGGAGGCACTAGGAAAGAATAGAGTTACCTTAGATTAGGTAGAGGGGAGTGAAGGGAGGGGAGGGGAGGAGATATGGGGGGATAGGAAGGATAGTAGAATGAAACAGACATTTTATATATATATCTTTATGACCAATGTGATTCTACAACATGTACTATCAGAAAAATGAGAAATTATACTCCACCTATGTATGATATATCAAAGTGCATACATGCATTCTACTGTCTTGTATAACTAATTAAAACAAATTAAAAATTTTTAAAAAACATACTGTGGCTAATTTCTGTCTCCAATAATCTAGACAGTGAATGGGAGAACACTTTAAAGACATGCAAATATCTTGATCTCATAAATATTGCTCCTTAAACACAGTGTATACTTATAATTCCTGCCTGCCCGATCTTCACCACGATGGCCGTTATGTGATGATTTTCCAGCTCCAGGCCCCATTCCACTCTCAGTAGTCAGCTCTCAGTATTGGGCTATAACAAAAGCCTTCCAGTCTCTTCTTTGCATGTATTTTTATCTATTTATTATTGAGTGATAATAAATTCCTATAGTTAATGACTTATAGTGAATTACTGGACTTTATTTTGGTTTTTTTACCTTTCAGATTTGGCCATGAGAGCCAGCTCTTCAACCTGGCTCCTACATGTTTGTGCCATATTCCCATCTGATTTTTTGGCATGACAAAATATTCCTTGCTCTTTTTGAATCTATTCTAACTCTAACTGTAGAATAAACTATTTTCTCAAGGAGCTGAGGTTCCTATATGTTAGCACCTTTTACTTAAGAGACCAACAATTCCCCACTGATCTCTGTTTTAAAGGAAGATTGCATATACAGGTGGGTCCTGTCTTGGGTTTATTTTACTCTATTGCTATACTTAAAAACAACTAAATGGATTCCAAAATAGATAATGATTATAGTTTCATATTTGTTATCACTCTGTTTGCTTCCCCTTTTAGGAATGTCTCAGCTCTTCTTATCTTTATTTATCCCTGTAAATTTCATTATTATTATTATTATTATTATTTTTTTGGAAAGACAGGATGCTGCAGCAATATATTGAGACAGGAAAAGAGAGCTGTTTCTCTGGTGTGTTTTGTTATGATTTGTTTTTTTAACATAACAGGGGGTGGGTGAAGATGGAGGGGGTCTTGCCTGGGTTTGGTAGCCGGTCAGCAGCATTGTTTTTGACGTGAGGCTTCTGAAGGCATAATGCTTTTGCAGCCTTCCTGACAGTTCATGGTGAAAATAAATGAAACCCTGTCCTGCTGCTATCCAGACAAGCCTGGCGGCACACTCCACAGCAAAGCACACAGACCACACACTAAAACATTAATGAAGAACCAACAAAGGGTTTGGAACCAAAGCCAGAGATGATGGACCTTCCCCGCTTGTTTATCTGCTCGCCTCAGTGAATCACTTTCACCCAAGGGGTCTGACACACAGAGAGGGATCTTTCTCCTCGTCTTGTGTATTAACTTTAATGACATATCCTCGATCAATGTGTATTTGATTCCATTTCATGTCTCCCTGAGGTGGCCGAAGGATTAATGAACACAGTATTCAGCTCAGAGTTGATATGTGGTCCTCAATAATAACTGTGGATTCAGCTTCACAAGTCTAACTCTATATTCCTAACCATCTCAAGAGGCGAAGAGGATCTTTTAAGGAAAATATCCAGGGAGTTTGAAATATTTAACACTTCTACAGTAAAAACTGCTCTATGTCCCCAAAAAGTAGTGAAAAAAAAAATTTTTTTTAAATGAGAGAACTTGATATTGGTGAGTTGATATGGAAAGTGATGTTTATTGCTGGTGGCAGAATAAGTTCATAGAATTTGTGAGAAAGCAAAGTGATATTATTTAAGAAGAGTCAAAACTACATACAGCCTTTGAACCTAGCGTTGTATTCCTAGAGTTCTTCTTAAGAAAATAGCCAGAAGCCAAAGGACATTTATGTAAAGATGTCATGGGGGCACTGTCTGTAGTTGCAAAATAATAATAGGAAAAGAAACCCCAATGTTTAAAATCATGAAAATGGGTTAATATATTGTGATACCATATCATAATAGACTGTGTAATAGGCATCAAAGTAACTGTGAATATTATATGGAAATGTGGTTAAGAGTTGATATGATAAGCAAAACGGTTGTAAGAAGTATGTATAATGCTGATGATCACCATTCAGAATATGGGTTTGTAAGGATGATAACATGCAGAGATGACAATGACTCTATTAAGCCAATAGAATCACAGGTGATTATTGGCCATGCCTGGCACTTGATAAGCATCCCATAAATGTTAGCACTGCTAATACCATCTATAGGCCTCCTTGCAGGGTACAGTGCCTATTAGGAAGAGGAAAAGTTACATATCATGTGGACTATCTCTGTTCACACCAGAGGAAGAGAACTAACGCTTCTACAGTAAAACATTGCTGTCTCTTCAGGTGGAAATGAGGCCCATCATTCATTCTGAGCACAATACCCAGCCTGAGTCATAAAGTCCTTACTTTCTTCTATGTTCAGAGAAAACCTACTCAATACAGTCTCCTGCTGTTGCTTGACAGAACCCAGCTAGTATTCTGGAGGGAACAGATCTTCTTGGTCTGTGATTATCCTACATACCACAGAATTGCTGGTCTGCAGCACTAGAGTTCAGTAGAAATCCCAACCATTGTGATAATCAAAATACCATTACAAAAGATATTCCTGAACTCCCCCTGGACAATGACACTGACCTCCATGAGAACCACCAGGTCTATCCCCCACCCAGAACCAAGACTTGCTTTACAACTGCATGAAGTCCCTGCTCAATTCCATCCAGGAGCAGGTAAGTGATGCATATTTTGTGAACAATTGCTTCGTTTATATAATTTCTAAACTATAGACATACATGAGTCTATTTTTATTGTTGGGGAAATCCAGGGTTAGACTCTTCAGTATCTTCAACTCTTGACAATCCTTTGATAATCAATAGAAATGATTATTTTTTTTCTTGGTCTGGATTTAACCTTTTATTTTTTTCTGGAAGGTCATCACATGTTTTTGAATAACACTTATAGCTTTCTTGATTACATGAGTAATAAGCCTTGACTGAAGAAACTTTGGAAACTTCAGAACAGCAGAAAAGACATTAAATCTTCCTGCTACATGGAGAGTAATCAGGTTTTTTTTTTTTTATTTGAACACATGCACACACATATTACTTAGACACATGATATGGTTTCCCTCGTGTTGTAGTGGAGAGTGATAACTAGTAGGGCTATATTAAGCAAATGGGGGATATGAACTGCTGAAAATACCTTAAACACCAATTCATATTTTAATAATCCATTTGGTCCTATAACAATATGCATCCGACTCAAGTGAGTAGCTTGGCTACATTGCAAACTACTTGGAATGCAGAACCTTCTCTGTAATAAGATCCCATGGAACAAACTGCAGGACACTAAATTCATTAATTTTTTAAAATATGCAAACAGAATATATGAATTAGGAACCTGACACACATTTAAAGTAGAGACAGCCTCCAGGGGATGGCAGGTTTTCATTTATGTCAAGAGTTTTAATTAATGGTTTAAAACTCGTATTAAAGTGTTGAAAGCTGCACTCATCAACAACCTCAGTTGTACGTCAAGAAAACACCACCATCACCCTCTGAACAGGGCTGGGGATGTGCTATAGTCTGGATCTGAAATGTTCCTCGAAAACTCCTGTGCCAGGCAATGCAGCCATGTCCAGAGGTGAAATGCCTGGATCATGAGGGTTCTGACCTTATCAGTGGATTAGTCCATTTGGTGGGGTAATAATTTGAATGGACTTAATAGGAGGTGGTGAAATGTACAGGCAGGTGGGAATGGCTGAAGAAAGTAGGTCACTGGAGGTATGATCTGGGGACCCTACCTACCCCTGGCTCTGTCCTGTTTCTCTCTGCTTCCTGGTTGCCTTGAGTCAACTGCTTTCTCTGCCATGTCCTTCCACCACCATGTTCTATTTCAAGTAAGGCCCAGAGTAGGGATGCTGGCTTACCATGGAATAAATCCTCTGTAACCATGAGCCCCAATAAATTTTTCCTCCTCTAAGTTTTTTCTTTTCAGATATTTTGGTCATAGTGTTGAAAAGTTAACACAGGAAGCCACCACCACCACCCCCCCCAAAAAAATGGGAAATAGTTCTCTCCGGACCTGAAGTTTGCCTTATGACCAATTTGGGATGGCTTCCCTTGAACTTATCAGGTGGTTTAAGGGACCCCAGAAAGTTTATAGCCTGTGTGTATCAGAGTTCTGATGGTGAAATCTTCCATATTCCCTTGGAAAAAGGGCAGGACAAAGAACAGGCTGAGGAGAGGGAGCAAACTGGGCTCCTCTGAATGGTCTTTCCCCCTGCTCCACCTCTGCTTCTCTGAAATAACAAACATCACCAGAACATTAAATGCAACTTTCCTCCCATTAAACCGCCCCTGACAGGTTGTACAGAGAGCTGGGGGTTCTTTCTCTGCCATAACCAAGGCCTATTTTCTGTACAGTTGATAGAAGCATATCTGAGCTATTAGTACAGTTGAGGTATCATTGATCTGTTCCTCCAGGCTTTGCCCCACGTAGAAAATGGCTGGTCTATGAAACACAGTCTGGGCTCCCAGGCGTCGATACCACATTGCTGAGCATCTACAACGTGCCAGGCATTATGCTCAAACTTTGTGGGGTGCAAAGAGGAAGACCAGATCCCACCCTTCCGAACACAGTGAAATAAGGTTCAATGAAATATGTGTTCAATGAAAGGTTCAATAAAATAAGAGAAATACGTGCACTGAGATGAGGGACGGCACATCTACATGCTTAATTCATGTATAGAAATGGAAAATGAGGGATTTATGAAATCCTTGCTGGAGTTAAAGGAATTTACCTTTTGTCTTAAAGCCATTGCCCTGTCATCTATGGCCACCTGTCGTGACTCTTTCCTGCCTATTAGCCACTATTTGTTTGTATCTCTTAAGTGTCAGTCACACAGATGCCATTCATAGTCCAACATCCTGAGGGCCCATCTTTGAGAGATGTGAGCTGCAAGATTGGTAACAGCATCCAAATACACCGATGGTACTAAAGGTTGCTAACAAACCACAGAATCTAGGAAAAGCCAAGGAAGGATTCCTTCATATGTTTCCGAGGGAGCATAGCCATGCCTGCACCTTGATTTCAGATATCTGGCATCAGGAACTGTGAGACGTCCATTTCTATTTCAATAAGCCACACAGTTCGTGGAAGTTGCCCGTGTCGGCATTCAGAAGTGAATACCCAGAGTTAACATTATTCATCTGGGAGGAAAATGGAAGTCTGTGCTTTCTCACTCCCTCAATATCATTCAACTAAGGGCCACAGGGTTCCTCTCCCAGGGACGCTGTCCTTTGATATGCTCACTACACTTTACCCATTGCCAAGTCTAAGGGGTGAGGACTTAAGTCACAGGATGAGAATTCCTTTCCTGAATCAGCACACGCTCACATTGTCACCCTTCACAAACAGGATCCACAACCTTTGTGAACCATAGGAGTCACTCTTTACTAATGAAGCCAAGGAAATAAGCCATTAGCTCAAAGGATAGAAACTCTGACCTGACTCAGGCAGCCCAGGACCCAGTGGTCTGAGCACACCTCTGTTGGTCCATCTTGCTGTGGAGCAATGTTTTGATACCTGTGTCCTCAGGACTGTCTCCAGAGGGAATTCTTTTAGACATTTATTCATTAATTTGCCCTCTGTGAAATTTTAACACACCAGTTACCCTGTTCACCTGTTTATGTACCGAATGGGATCTGCGCTTTATAGACAAAAATCAAGATTTTCCTCTCCTTCCAAAGACTATTTTTGCCCCTTTGTGAAACATAAACTTGTTGATAAAGCACACCAGAGTCAAAGATCTGGGTTCAGATCCTACTTCTACCCTTACTTGGAACATGGCTGCTATGGTTTGACTATGAATACTGTCTTCCAAAAATCCATATTTTGGGTTCCCAGAGTGGCTGTATTTTGAGGTGGTGGGACCTTTAGGACGTGGGGTTCCAAAGGGAGGTCCTTAGGAGCATGCCCTTGAAGGGGACTGCGGGACCCCAGCCTCTTCTTGCCTTGCTCTGCTTCCTGGATCATGATATAAGTAATCTGTCCTAGCAAGTAATCCCCCCATGCCCTTCCCAGAGGCCCAAAGCAATGGGGCTATCCAAGTTTGAACTGGAACTTCCAGAACTGTGAGCCACAATTAACCTTTTCTCTTTATAAGTTAATTGTCTCAGGTGTTATATTAGTGCAAAAACGCTGATGCAATGACCTTGGGCAACATACTGCCTTGTTGAGCTTGATTTCTACATCTTTAAAAGGGAGTGCTATCTATCCACCTTATAACAATAGGGAGAGTGTTGGCACTGAATCAACATGTTTCTTCTGCAATCCACTCATTTCCCACGACCTAGATTCAGTCTTTGGAAAATTAGTCTTGCCATAAGCTTTCAGGTGAACCCATCTGCTCCTGTTCTTTACTTTTTCCAGCCTGCCTTTCCCTCTCAGCTTCACTGCTGAACTCCCACTTTATCAAACCCAGCTCCCACCACCTTTCCTCAGGGATACTTGTCCTGCTGTTGCCCCTGGACATCTTGCATTCACCAGCATCTTTCACAACTGCCCACACACACACTCCTCTTCAGGTTACCCAGAAGTCACCATAAGCACATACTATGAGCTATTGTCTTTTTATTTATTTTTTTAGTATTTTTTTTTAGTTGTTGATAGACCTTTATTTTATTTACTTACATGTGGTGCTGAGAATTGAACCCAGTGCCTCACACATGCCAGGCAAATGCACTACCACTGAGCCACAGCCCCAGGGCTCTATTGTGTTTTTAACCATAGCCATCACAGGCTGGAGACATGCTGAAAGAGTGAACCAGCTTCTCTGCTTCTCAGGGAGATTTTGAAAAGATCAAAATTTCTACCTGACTGAGTACTATTCCATTGTATGCATCTACACAATGGAATACTACTCAGTCACAAAGGAAATGAAATGATGGCATTTGCAGGTAAATGGATGGAACTGGAGACTACCGTGCTAAGTGAAATAAGCCAATCCGAAAAAACCAAAGGCTGAATGTTCTCTCTGATGTGTGGATGCTAACTCACCATAAGTGGCATGGGGGACAGGGAAGTATAGAAGTACTTTCTATACTTCAAAGGAGAATAAAGGGGAGGAGCGGGCAGGGGAATAGGAAAGATAGTTAAATGAATCGGACCTCACTTTCCTCTGTGCCTATATGAACACACGACCAATGTAACTCCACATCATGTACAACCACAAGAATGGGAAGTTGTATTCCTTAGGTACATAACATGTCAAAATACATCCTGCTGTCATGTGCAACTAATAATAACAAATAAAACAAATTCTAGCTGAGCCCTTCCTCAAAGTAACTGTCATGTGACCCGTGCAAAGATACAACAAAGAGAAAGGGAACATTATGAACAAAAGATAGACCATGAATTCATACCCCCCAATTTTATTACTAGAAACACAAGTGAAAATTTTGATTGTTCTGCAGTTCTTCAGTGATGGGCAGCAGCCACAGGGTTACTTTAGCATAGACTTCCTGCACAGGTCATCCTCAGTAAGCATCCATAGAGGAAATAACATGAAAAACAGGGTGCTTTGCCCCAAGGTATGTCAGTGTGAATTTCCAGGCACAAAGATACTCTCTTATGTGACCATGTAAAATAATCAATTTCAGGAAATGTAAAATTAATGCAATACTCTTTTCCTATTCTTCACCTATCATTTTTACTAACTGCCCCAACGTTCTTTATCGTCATATTCTTCTACCCTTGGAGTTGATCAAGGATCAGGCATTTCATGTAGTTATTGTGTCTGCTCAGTCTTCTCTAAGCCAGACGTTTCCTTGATCTTTCTTTGACTTTGGTGGTATTAACCTTTTTTATTGATTCTTTTCAGTTATATGTAACATCAGGATACACTGTGACGTAATCATAGAGGCATGGAATATAATTTGCTCTAACTCAGTCCTCAGCACTCTCCCCTCCCTCCTTCTTTCTCCCCTTGATCTCCTCCTTCTACTCTACTGACCTTTCTGCAATTTATCTATAGGCTTAAAAAATTAGTGTTTTGTGGATATATTTGATATTGGGATTCACTGTGGTATATTCATGTACATATGAAAGTTTGATCAGGTCCATTCCACTGTTCTTCCCCTATCCTGTCCGTCCTTTCTCTCCACCAATCCCCTTTGTCCACTAACTAATCTTTCCTATATTTTGATGAAATTCCCTCTCTTTTTTCCCTTTCTTCCTCCTCCCCATTTTAGATTAGCTTCCACATCAGAGAAAACATCTGACCTTTGACTTTTGGGGGACTGGGGTAATTTCACTTAGCATGATAGATTCCAACTCCATCCATTTATTGGCAAATGCCATAATTTAATTATTCTTTATGGCTAAGTAATATTCTATTGTGTGTGTGTGTGTGTGTGTGTGTGTGTGTGTATATATATATATATATATATATCACATTTTCTTTATCCATTGAAGAAAATTTAAGTTGGCTCCAAAGCTTGGCTATTCTGAACTGAGCTGCTAAAAACATTGATGTGGGGGCTAGAGATATAGCTCAGTTGGTAGAGTGCTTGCCTCACATGCACAAGGCCCTGGGTTCAATCTCCAGCACCACCAAAATAAAAAAAAAATTGATATGGCTGCATCACTGAAGTATGCTGATTTAAAATCTTTTGGATATATACCAAGGAGTGGGATAGCTGGATCAAATGGTGGTTCAACATTCCTAGTTTCTGAGGAATCTCCATATTGCTTTCCATTGTGGTTGCACCAATTTGTAGTCCCACCAGCAACATGTGAGTGTACCTTTTCTTCACATCCTCATCAACATCTATTGTTCTTTGTATTCTTCATAATTGCCATTCTGACTGGAGTGAGATGTAGTTTTAATTTGCATTTCTCTAATTGCTAGAGATGTTGAACGTTTTTTCATGTATGTGTTGACTATTTGTATTTCTTCTGAGAAGTGTTAATTTTGTTCTTTTTGCTCGTTTATTGAGTTACTTGGTCTTTTGGTGTTAAGTTTTTTGAGTCTTTGTGTATTGTGGATATTCATGCACTGAGGAGCAGGTGACAAAGATTTTCTCCCATTCTGTAGGCTCTCTCTTCATGTTCTTAATTGTTTCCTTTCCTGTGCAGATATCAACATTTTGAGGATTTCAAGTTAGTCATTTTACATGGTGTCCCTCAGCATGTGCTGATTTGTTTGAAATTTACTCAAGATTAGACTTACTCTGAAATTTGGACAGGTAGATTGTTTTTCATCGTCCATGAATGGAACTTCACACCAACTTCTCCTAAATATTTTTTTTTCTTTCTATTCTTCAAGCTAGACAGGACATTGGGTAGTTTCATAGCTTTTCCACCAAATAACAGCCCTGCAGACATGAGAGTTTTCAAGAATATAGTAGCTTTGACTTGCTGCATCATGGTACCTAAAGACATCCCAAGGGCTAATGACCCAAGGTGGAGGGAAATTAAAATGGCATAGTGCTACCAACATGTATAACTCAACTGAGGTGCTCATCTCAAGAGCAGACAAGTTTAGCACAGGACCAGCTGTACAACTGGACAGTTGATTATAATTGCAATTCATAATTATAATTACAGTTTATTCTTTCCCTAGTGCTTGACAAATATAATTTTGACATTGTTTTTAAGACAGATCTTGGTATCAGGAAAAATATGGGCATCTTGTTATAATCAAGTTCACGAGATCTCATGTTAAACTCACCTGATTATTAGACAAGAGTTTGGTGCTCGGGGATTTTATATAGGTCTCCTAGATATTACACATATTCTAGAATTTATATCTATTTTAAAATAAAATATATTTGGTATAGCTCTTACATAACAATGTTTTAAAATATCTTAATAATTTCTCATTTCAATTAAAAAGTAGCGTTTTTAGAAATGCATGCTATAATGAAGCTTGTAAACAAAGATATCAAAAATGACATCAGTGTGTATATCCTTTGGAATGATTTTGAAAGTACTTACAATACAATTACATAATATAAAACTCTGATACCCAATCCTTAATATTTCCCAAGATGTAACTATAGACCTCTAAAATATTTAAGCATAGCCTGCATGTGTTGGTCTTATTTGCAAAATAATTATGAATAGCAAATAAACACTGCATCCATGGTTTTCCCTTGGAAAGGAAAAAAAATAACAAAAGTTTTGAGCTTCTGAGAACATAGTCCACAAACTAAAAGTGGCAGAACTGTCTTGTGTCATCATTATCATTTATAATGAGGCATTCAGACAGACACTTTCCAGTTTAAAATAAGAGTACATGCATTACTGCCCTCTTATCCTCTCTTCAGCCACCTAGAGGAGCTCGGAGCTCACAGTTCTGAGGCTGAATCATCAAAGCACAGAGTTCTTCCAAGCAGGGGTCAACCCTAGGGGGCAAAATTAATGATGGCTTATGAAAGAAAAAGAAACACTCGTTTTTTTATGGTTGACAGTGGATGCTCTTGAAGCCTTACCATTATCCCTCTTGCCCCCTGTTTTGTTCTATATTGGGGAAGGCAGTCAGAAAGCCCAGGCATAACTGAGGGAAGCCTCACACCACAAGCAGAACCTTCACCCCAAGCCTCCCCAGACACCACAGGGGCCCAGCCTGCTCTCTGCATTGCTTGTCACCTGGGCTGCCATGAACCTTCCAGTTCTCTGCAGAAAGTCCCATCATATGAGTAGAAAACTTTTTATAGACTATTGGCGGGTGTTATCAGTCTCAACATACAAATCATCTTGGGCAAGGGGGTTTATCTGGCCCTTCACAGGGCAGCCATGATACTCCCAACTTGAACCAAAGAGGCTAAGATACGTATGGGTTACCAGAACGTCCAGAACTCTTTCTTACAGCATGGATTAGCAGGATAAGGGCAGTTAAATAAGGCAGTACACAGGGTTCCTTATTTAAAAGAAATGAGCAGTCACTTCTCTTTGCCAAAAAAGCCAAGAATAATTCATAGTCTGGGATATATGCAGCACACACACACACACAGAGATAAAGGAATGCTCTTTCTGCTTGTCATTATAAAAAATACAAAAACAAAATAGAAAAATTGATAAAGTTTACAAACAGCAACTGATCAAAGAGAAAACAAATGGCTGAGAAAAAATATATACAGATGTGTAAGTTCATGTGTAAAACAAAATGCAAATCAAACTTTATTGATGTAGGCTAAAGGCAATGAGGATGAATTATTCATATCTATCAAGTTTGCAAAAATTAAAAAATATAATACCAACTGTTAGCCAGGACGTGATACAATGGAATCTCTTCTACTGACTGGAAATTTAATCTGCTATAATCTTATTGAAGAACACATGAGCTGTATCTAGTTAAATGGAATATGTGTATATCCCATAACTTAAAAACGAGTCTTAGCTACACTCCCTGGAAAAAACTCTACAGTGTATATAAGAGAAATGTGTAAGAATGTTTTGTTCTCTACCAGTGAAAACTGAGAAACAACCTAACCATCTACTAATAGAAACACAGAAATTGTGGTACAGTCATTCAAGGGAGTACAAAAGAGCAATTTAAATGGGTGTATTAATAAGGATAGGATAAGTTTTAATATATTAACCTTCAAATATCAGATGACTTAAAACACAAGTTTTTTTTTTTTTTGCTAATATTTAACGTGGGTTGGTAGGAGGCTCTGTCTCACATAGTCACTTAGAAATCCAGGCTAATGAAGATTTTACCAATTTCTAGCTGCCTAATCTGAAAAATACCTTTAATTTTTTATTGGTGCATTATCATTGTACATAATTATGGAGGTTTTTGTTACATATTGGTACAAGCACACACTATAACAATAAAATTTGACCAAAATCACTCCCCAGCATGGCCCCCTACCTCCCCTCCTTCCACCCTGGTCCCTTTCCTCTACTGATCTACCTTTGGTTTTCATGAGATCCCTGCCTTCTTCCCACCTTTCCTTTCCTTTTTCTTCTCTAGTTCCCACATATAAGAGAAAACATACGACCCCTGACCTTCTGAGTTTGGCTTATTTCATTTAACATAATGTTCTCTAGTTCCATCCATTTTCCTGAAAGTGACATAATTTCATTTTTCCTTATGACTGAATAAAACTCCACTGTGTATATATCCACATTTGTTTATCTACTCATCCATTAATGGACACCTAGGCTAGTTCCATAGTTTAGCTATTGTGAATTGTGCTGCTTTAAACATGGGCATATATGTGTCACTGTAGTGTGGCGATTTTAATTCTTCAGGATAAATACCAAGGATTGGTATAGCTGAATCATATGATGATTTCATGTCTAGTCTTTTCAGAAACCTCCATACTGAATTCCATAGTGTATGTGCTAATTTATAATCCCACCTACAGTGTAAAAGTGTTCTTTTTCTTCCACATTCTCTCTGGAATTTATTATTTGTATTCTTGATGACTGCCATTCTCACTGGTAGGAGATGAGATCCCAGTGTAGTTTTGTTTTGCATTTCCCTAACTGCCAATGATGTTGAACATTTTTCCCCATATATTTTTTTTGTCATTTGTATTTGTTCTTTTGGGACACATCTGTTTAATTAGTTTATCCATTTATGAAATTTGGTTATTTGGTTTTTTTGGGTGCTACTTCTTGAGTTATTTACATATTCTAAATATTAATCCTCTGTCAGAAGAGTAGCTAGCAAAGATTAACATAATTAACATAAATTAACTATCAATGTCAACATGGAAAAATACAGCAAAATTGAATAAAGATTCAAGTTGCAGAATAAGTGTAGGTGTGTGTGTGTGTGTGTGTGTGTGTGTGTGTGTGTGTGTGTTTTGGTCGATTCTTCATCACTGTCACCAAAATACATGACAAGAACAACTTAGAGGAGGATAGGGTTATTTGGGGCTCAGGGTTTAAGAGGTTCATTCCATGGTTCAGTCAACTGCTCTGGGCTCAAGGTGTGGCAGAACATCATGGTGAAAGGATGTGGCTGAGGAGAGTTATTCAGCTCATGGTGAATGGGAAGCAGGGAAGCAGAGGGAGGAGCCAGGGGGCCAAGATATAATCCCCAAGGGTATACTCCCTGTGACTCTCACTTCTAGTCATGCCCTACCTGCCTACAGTTACTACTAAGTTCATCCAAATTATTAATCCTGCAAATGGATTAATCCACTAATTAGGCTAAAGCTCTCATAATTTCACCTCTGAGTATTCCTACATTGACACAGGAGTTTTTGGGGGATGCTTCATATCCAAACCATAACATTCCACCCTAGCTCCCCAAAGCTCATATCCATCTCATAATGAAAAATGCATTCAGTCCATTTCCATAGTCTTAACATCTAGCACTGCCCAAAGTCCAAAGCCAGACTCTTCTGAAACTCAAGGCAAATTCCTGACCATGAGTTCCTGAGAAGATTAAAACCAAGATACATATATCCAATATATTATGGCACAGAATAAACATTTTCATTCCAAAGGGGGAAAATAAGGGTATAGAAAGAAGGGATGGGATCAAAGCAAGACCAAAACTCAGCTGGGCACACAAGTCCTATAGCTCCACATCTGGCAACTGGGGCACATGGCAGTGAAATGTGATCACCAAAGGGCTTGGGCAGCCCTACTTCTATGATCTTGCTGGTTGCAGCCTACAGCCTCTCTCTTAGGCTGGTTCTGTCTGCAGCCAGGAGCTTTACTTGACAGTCTTCACATTATTGGCATCTCTTAATCCTGAGGGATTAAGAGCATTCAGGCAGTGTAGCTTTGGCTTCCTCTTCACAGCTTTACACATTACCCTCTCAGGGATTGTTGGTAGAGACTCCAACCTTGCTATACTTTGACTTGTCTCCCAGGTCTTTTTTTGAAATAATGGTGGAGGACTCAATGACCTTTTAACTTCAGTATCCTGAATTCCTGCAGGACTAGTATCATGTACATGATGCTGAGGTTTGTTGCCAGCTCAATCAGCAATTGGGCCCCCTTGGACCAAGGCTTCAGTAGCTTCTGAGTGCTGGGATGACTGAAAATAATGAAATAAATCCTGGAGAGAAACTTCCTAGGCATCTCTGTGTGAGCCAGGTGCTCCATGGCTCTTTTCAAAAGAGTTTTCCCTTTTATACCCCTGAGCCAGTTATGGTTATGGTCTTGCTGATTCCTGAGATGCCCACAAGGCATCTTTCTTATTGTCTCTGTGTAGACTAAATTTCTCTTTAGTGGCAGTAATCTCTTCACAACCATATATTCCTTGGCTCCAATTTTACATACATTTTCCCAGGCAAACTTCAAGTTTTTCAACCCTTTCATCTCTGTTTTTTCCTCTTGATTCTTGCAGTAAACCTGGCTAAAGGCTGCTGGCAATATCCATGACACTGCCTGAATGCTGTGCTGCCTTGAAATTTCCTGCATCAGATAAATTAGTCCAGCACTTTTAACTTCGACCTCACACAGAGTCTCAGAACAAGGGCAAAATGTAAACAAGTTGTCTGCCAGAATGTAACGTGAGTAACCTAGTCCAATTCCCAATATAGTCTTCATTCTCCTCTGAAATCTCATGAGCACAGTCTTTACTGTCCACATTCCAATCAGCATTGTGGTTTTCTGAGCATCCACAAAATTGCCCATTAAGCTCTGTTTACAACATTCTAAGAGTTCTCTATTCTGCATCTCTAAACTTTTCAAACTTTCCAAATAAATCAATTCCAAAGGCTTCTGAACCACATGGTCAGGTATTGTCATAGCGATGATCCTAATACCAATTTCTGTGATAGTCAGCTTTTTGTCACTATGACCAAAATACCTGACAAGAACAACTTAGAGGAGGAATAGTTTATTTGGGGCTCACAGTTTAAGAGGTTTAGTCCATGCTTGGCTGACTCCATTACTCTGGCCCCAAGGCAAGGCAGAATGTCATAGTGGAAGGGTGTGGCTGAGGAAAACTTTTCAGTTCATTGTGTCAGGAAGTAGGGAGCCAGAAGGAGGAGTCAGAAGAACAAGATAAAATCTCCAAGGGTGTACCCTCATAGACTCATCTCCTCCGGCCATTTTCTATCTGCTTAGAGTTACTACATAGTTATTTCATTCAAATTACTATTTTTGATTTGTTTTTTTTTTTTTTTGGTTCTGGGAATTGAACCTAGGGAATTGAACCTTGTTCATATGAGGCAAGAACTCTACCAACTGAGCTATATCCCCAGCCGTCATTCAAATTATTAATCCAGCAAATGAACCAATCCTCTAATAAGGTTACAGATCTCATAATATAATCAGTTCACCTATGAACATTCCTGTGTTAACAGATTTTGGGAGACACCTCATATTGAAACCATAACAATATAAATAGCATAATACCATTTACATAGAGAAATAAAAGATGAGCCAAATGCTATGCATTGTTTAACGACGTGTACAGTAATACTAAAAGTATGCAAAAATAAACGAATATGAGTTACCTTATTCAAAATGGTGGCTCCCTGTGAGGGGGGAGGGAAGAAGATGCAATTAAGGGAGGGGACACAGAGGCTTCCCCAGGATAGGTGGTGTATTAGTTCATAATGTGGACAAAGGATCCATAAGTTTTTGTCATTTCATTCTTAATTATTTTTGTAGAACTTTTTTTTGGTAATACAGTAAATTTAAAAACATTGCAATTAAAGATGACGTTAATGTTGCCTAGTTAAAAAATATTAGCTTTATAACATGAACTTAGCTTGATGATGAAACATTATACTTCAGCAGAAAAAAAGAAAAGCATAATGTGATACAGTACAAATGGATGTTTGTATTGAAACTTTAGTCTTCTATATACATTGTTTAATTCCTAGGGGCACTAAAAGTATACACACTTAAGGTTATTAAATGATGATTTGAATCTAACATCCTCAAACACTGACTGAGTGATCCTAAGAAATCTTTCGGAAGGTCTCAAATCTCATCACTTGTTGATTTCCAAGGGGTAATATCTTTACCTGCTGTAGGTCAGTATTGGAAAATAAACTATAGAAAATAATTTTATAAAAGTTAAATGATGGCTGGGCATGGTGGTACACACCTGTAATCCCAGTGGCTTGGGAGGCTGAGGGGGATCATGAGTTCAAAGCTAGCTTCAGCAAAAGTGAGGCACTAAACAAATCAGTGTGACCCTGTCTCTAAATAAAATACAAAATAGGGCTGGAGATGTGGCTCAGTGGCTGAGTGCCCCCAAATTTAATCTCTGGGACCCCCCCCCCCCAATTTTAAATTATTTTTGCAGAGCTGAAAAAGAAGTACTACAAATTTAGAAAATGACTTTATGCTCTGAGGCAATAATATTATGCTTAATATTTTATAATGTAAAGAAAACATACTTAGGAACCTCAACATGAAAAGAACATAATAGATTCCACTTATTGCAACTAGGGCATTACTAAGAGATTTACATCCTTATCTCCCTTTTTCTCTACAATAACCTTTTGAGGATAGTATTATTATTCCAAAACTCTGAAATGTTGAATAATTTGCCCAGGAATACAAAACAAATAAGTGGTCAGTCCAGGATTCAAATCCAGAACTGTCTCCTATGGAGCACTTGGACTCAGTGAATGAATATAGGATGGAAAAGAGCCCTAAGAGACCACCAAACCAATCCCCTCCTCTGGGAGGTGCTGTCAACAGAGGAAAATTCTGGGTTTCCCATTACTTTAAGTTTCCAGTGCAGAGGGCCAATATTTTCTGATACATATTTTAGGCTCCATAATTCCATGTGTGTACCATGTGCCAGAGAAGGTATGAAATCTGATAAGGATTGTCTAGGAAGAGCTCCTGGGTTCTGTGGGCAGGACTTGCTGGGAGCTGCCAAAGCCTGTGCATATGGTTCAGCATCGATCTGCTTGCCAATTAGCTGATGGCACGCAGAGCCTGCCTAGATGAACACATACAGTGGCTCATCACTGTTCCATTCCACTCCTGGGCTCTGCTGTGTTAGAAAAGAGACATCTTTTAATTATCCTTCTGTGAACTTTAGTCCCTTTGAAAGATCAGGTGCCTTAGTCCCCAAATACCACCCCATTAATAAACCTGTTTAGATGAATTAGGCTGCAGGAAAATGTGAAGAACACAGTGGCCAGTCACTGCCTTCAACACTGGACTTGCAGGCTTCTCTGAAATCTTAATTGAGGCTCTTCATGTGCATTCAGAGCACACCAGACTCCAGTAGATAAGGAAGCAGGCATTGGGGTAGAGGGAGGAGAGATGGGAAGGAAAAAGCTGTGGAGGTTGACATCAGTCCACAATGGTTAAGGGGGTTTCTCTTTAGAGTCCCTAGAGAAGCCAGCAATGCTATAACCATATCAACAATAGAGGAATAATAATAATTGTAGTGACATCTAAATATCTAAATGTCAGATACTAAAGTAAGTTCCTGTGATTTAATTCTCACCATTCCAAGGGTTGAGCATGACTCTCTCTCTTTTGCCCACTGAGGGGTGGATTTGAACTCAAGCACGTCATCTAGAATCTGTGCTCTTTCCAACACACCACGCACAACAACCAACTGAATGCAGAATGGTACTGAAGCTGCTTAATTCTATGATAGGCTATGGTTTTTCCATCAATCCCATCTTTTTCCATTACTGTAACAAAACACCTGAGATAATCAACTTAAAAGGAGGAGAGTTTTATTTTGGTTCGATTTCAGTGGTTTCAGTATATGGTCAGCTAGCTCTGTCGCTTTGGGGCCTGTGAAGAGGCAGAACATCATGGCAGGGAGCATGTGGTGGAGCAAAGCTGCTCATCTCATGGCAATTCAGAAAAAGAGAGAGGGGAGGGAAGGGGCCTGGGTCACTATCCTTTACAGGGCACATGCCCAGTGATTTCACTTCCTTCTAGTGGGCCCCACCTTATAAAGGTCATTTCAGATCCAAACCATGACACAATATATATAAGCAATGCTCTTTAATAAAATATCATCTATTAAATCTTAGCTACTTAACTTCTTCATGCCTAACTTTCCCTATATCCAACATGGGGAAAACAATAGTAGCTACCTAACTATCCTTAGTAATATTTCATAGTATTCTTAAAAATATTTAAAGAGTCTTCAGTACCTAGCAATAGGGTTATATAAGTGGTTATTAATAAAATTCTGTCTAGATGAAGCTTGTCCTATGGAAGCTGGGACAATGGCTCTGTGCATCCAGGAAAGAAAAAAATATGAGCCTAAGGAAGCTGAGGTATGGGAAGAACTCACAGGACAGACAACCAAGAGGGCTCTTTCTGGACATCAAGGAGGGGTTGTCAAGGAGGGGTACAGGCCTTTGGCTTGAAACCCAAGGTTTCATGTCCATAAGTTTATGCTGAAAGCCAAGGCCATGCATTTTCCCATCTTCTCAGTCATGAAAACCGGTAATGAAGTTGAAATTGTAAAATGAACACTGTTGGGAAAAAACCGAATCACAAGTTACATGTGGTGGCAGCAAGGAGAGCTCCCTACTGTGTGCTGCTGTAATTCATGTTGAATTACATTCGGGGAGCAGAAAGAATGCCCAGATATGGTTCCTGAAGCACAGCTGGTGATCTCCAAAGAACCAGAGACACCTCTTGCAACTTCTGGGTACACTTTTGCCATTTCCTTAGCAAGGAGGGATTGGACATTACTGTGCTATTCAATATTTATTGAATCACAATGATGCTTATAGGAATGTTAATAAATGTGCAGGGTTTAATCTATGGCAAGGCTTTAGTCATTCTCGATTCTCTTATTTCTGTATTATTTAGTTAAAGAGAACTTCCAGCCAACGATAAAATTGGGAACCTATGCTGGGAAATCCAGCGGTACTTGATATCTAGACCCTAGATTGAGACTGGCTGGGAGTAGAGGAGCTATTTTTTCTTATTAAGAGGCATTTTCACACAGTCCCCTAGGCCTGGAGGTAACTCCTCAACAAAGACTGTGAAAGCAAGAAGGGTTGCAGCATTATCACAATGGGTGTAATCTGTTGTAGGTTCTCTGTATGTTCTTGATATGAGATGACCGAAGAATGGGTGGCAGATCTGAGAGATGGACATGTTTTACCTCCAGAAAGTCATCAAACATCTGAGTCACAGGTGCTTTTTACATCTTTGGATCCCCCACCACACGCAACCAATGACAAGCAGTTGGTTTAATTTTAAAGAAGAATTTCTTTGGATTTTCACTGTTCATTTAAAAGTATCATCTACTGGGGCTAAATGAGGAACATTCTCTATGTTGCACGTCTGTTTCCTATTTGAAGGTCTCTTTTATTCAAGCATTTGACCAAAATGTGCGATTGCTCATTTCTTAAAAAAATTTCCCTCTAAAACCATGAAGCGTATTTGGGGCATATCGGGAGTTATTTGCATAACATCACTCAGACATATCTAGCACTGATGTGGTTGGTGAGTATGTATTTGATTAATTAAAAGCTAACAAGGCAATGCTGGGGAGATGCTTTAATGGTCTCAAGATTGGGTACTGAAATTTAAATACCAGAATTTAAACCGATAAAAAAATCTGGCATCTTTTCTCCACTGCACCCAGGAGCAAAGCTAAAGATGACATATGATGGACCAGATACTGATACAACAAAGGGAGCTGAAGGTGGCATGATTTCTTAAGTCCCCTCGCAGCTCGACAACCAGAAAGTAGAGTGGTCTGGATGGAGGTTCTCGTCTGCAGATCTGCGGTCAGTGAATAGGAACAGTGCAACCAGCCTGTGTGATGTTTTGTCAGCTGTTAAAATTCTCAGTACAGAAATTACAAAATGTGCACTGTTGCAAATACTGATGGCTGTCATCCCATCCACGCCCCCTTCATTCCAGCTGACATCCTGGCTAGGGTCCCAATTAGCCTGGGATGGAACTGTGCTGAAGTTTAGGTGATGAGCCGTGACTGATCTGAGCTGGGGGCTGGCAAATGTCTCCTGTAAACAGCCAGATAGTAAATATTTGGGGGTAGGTGCGGGCATATGGTCTCTGTTGGAAACACTGGGCTTGGTTGCTGTGAGCTGAATGCAGTTGCAGACGATGCGGAAACAAAATGACAAGACTGTGCTCCAATCAAACTATTTTAAAAACGCAGGCAACGGGCAAGATTTGGTCTGGGAGACTAGTTTGCTGATTCCTTCTTTAGCAGTTAGATAATTAATATTTTTCTTTTATCTCCTTGAACAGGTATTCGATCCCATTCTACTTCCCTTATAGAATTTTATTTTATGTATCTTTTATATAATCTTTTATTTGTCATGCTATTATCATTCTTTTTCACAGGGACATGTGTACTAAATTGGTTTAATAATAAGACAGACATTATTACCCTATGTACATGTATGATTGCATGAAGGTGTGACTCTGCATTATGCACAACCAGAGAAACGAACAGTTGTGCTCCATTTGTGTACAATGAGTTGAAATGCATTCTGCTGTCATGTATAATGAATTAGAACAAATAATAAAAAATAAGAATAAAAAATTTGAGCCTTATAGCTCAAAGTATGAGAATAACTATCATGGATTAAATTATAAATTCTGACTACTATTATGGCAAAAGTGATCAAACACATAAATATATTAAATTTTGATAACTAGTCATATGAATATATATTTTTATTAAAAGTACATCTTATAAAGAGCTAGCTTTTTAGTCAGTTGCTTTATGAACAAATGAATAGTATTTATTACTTTAATGAGATGGAGTTCAGCACTAGTTTTATTCTTTTTTTAAAAAATACAAGCCCTAGCTGGTTATGGTGGTGCATACTTATAATCCCAGCAGCTTGGGAGGCTGAGGCAGGAGGAATTTAAGTCAAAGCCAGTTGCAGCAACCTAGAGAGGCCATAAGC
Organism: Marmota flaviventris; assembly: GCF_047511675.1. Taxonomy (NCBI): domain Eukaryota; kingdom Metazoa; phylum Chordata; class Mammalia; order Rodentia; family Sciuridae; genus Marmota; species Marmota flaviventris. The sequence continues at coordinate 198,140,304 of NC_092498.1, read as the reverse complement.
AATGGAGCAAGACCCGTCTCAACATAAAATATAAAAAGGGCTGAGATGTGACTTGGTGGTTTAGCATGCCTGGTTTTAATCCCCAGTACAAAAAAAAAAAAAAAAAAGAACAAAACAAAAACCCAAACAACAACAAAACAAACAAACAAAAAACAAGCCCTAAAAAAGCTTGTTCCTAAGATGGAAATGGAAGTCTTTTTTACAATCATAATATCTTTCAATTCTGAACACCCTCTGAGTCATATGTCAAAAATCACAATCCATGATTTAGTCATTTAGGTTCTCCTTCAATTTTTTTTTTAAACTCAAGAATCAGAAATTGCATATCACACAAAAGCAGTCATTTTGGGTGTCCAGTTGTTAGGACACCTTGCTTTCTTACACCAACAGCATGTGTGAACTGTTTCTTTAGTGCACTCTCAAGGTTTCTCTGTCCTGAGTTTCAGTGAGACAGGGTTGAGTAAGGCCTATGTTTTTCCTGTAGTAAAGTGAGAGAAGCATAGTTAGGAAAGGGGAGGTACTTTCTTGAGTAGATCAGTGTCAGAAAAAACATGAATAGAAGCTGAAAATTTGGAAACAAATCCCATTAAGTTATTGGTATGGCCTATGAAACTTGCAGAAAGTCTATGAAACTCAGGATGAAGACCACTGATCAGAGTAGAGCAGATTGATCACTTGTTGGCTTGAGTTGGATGAGTCTTCAAGGACTAATTCTGGAGTTAGAGGCAAAGCAGGTGACAATCACACTAAAACTGGGTACAATCAAGTGAGCCAGCACTGACTCCTAGGGTTTATTTAAATCCAGAACCCAGGTAGCTCTGTGCCTGGAGTGCACTCCTAGAACCCAAGCAGCCTGCACCCATTTGGGGGAGCATGTGACGGGCAGCATCCCCACCACTACAACGTGAGTGAACCTCCCGGGTGTTGGCAGAACATCACTTAACCTTCAGTCCCAACTTCATTCCCACAGGACTCCTGTCTCTGCAGCACACATTTAATTCTCAAGGTGGCTGAAGTCCTTTCTGTCTTCTATGCACAAAGGATTTTAGAACATTTGGAAGTCATGAACCCCTTATCTCATGGGTTACCACTTAATTATTGGCTAGACCCGCCAATTTCAAGACACTGCATTTCACTGTGGAAGATCTAAAAACCTTGTGAGAAACCACAACCTCCCCGTCTTAATCCCAAGCTAAGGTGGTCACCACTTTGTCCCCACCTTAGCTGAAACATCCACTTTCCAGCTCTGATTCCATTATCTTTTCTGTATCAGTTATGATTCTTTAGGTTCTGTTTTAATCTCTAGAAATGAGCTCTAGAAAACTTCTGTGAAAAGGTAACCTAATGAAGAATCTAGAACCTTAAAGAATTGAGAAAAACCAGATAATCCAAGGCTGGAGGTGGCAGGACCAGGGATCTCAGTAACCTGAATTCATGGTCAATGTTCTATTACCTGTCTTAGGAGAACTCAGCTCTAACTGCCCTGTTTTGAAATGTCATCCACCCAAGTTCAAATTCCCAGGGAGGACCAGATTGGAGTTATGGATCCACCTGTTTATTAGATGGTTCATCCTCCAATCATTCAATATCCTGTGTTCCAAGTCCATGCCTGCTTCACTGCTGCTACCTGAGCTTCCCCCAGTGCTACCAGCCTATGGGTAAACACACACCTGGGTCCTCCTAACAGTTCCAGGACTGCTGGTGCTGTGCCCAGCCTGGATAAAGCCAAGGCACTGCCTACTGTTTTCCTGGAGTCCTGGGAACCCGTGGCAGGAAGTCACTGGTGATCTCCTTTCCAGACCCTGCTAATGGTCCAATTATAGAGAAACCACTGGGCTGGGGGCTTCCTCCCTCCCACTGCTGCTAGGCCCTGCTTTCCTGAGCCAAATACCAAGTGGTTCCTGGTTCCCTCACAGCTCTCACTTCTGACCTCCTGCCTCCATGCTGAAAGTCTCTATCACATATTGTTCCATAGGCTGCAGAGCAGCACTCGCTGGCCCCCAGCTACACAGTGAAAACAGCTTCTTTAAGTTTCTACCTGCAGTCCCTCCACCAGGACCAGGCAGGGGAACACACACTATGGGTCTTCCCACTTAACTTTTCTCCTTCTGTTCACACCATCTCTCCTTGTCCTTGAGTTCTGAGTTTGGAAGTAAGTTCAAAATTCACAGGGTAGACCAGCTGACCAACTTTGCAAAGAATGATTACTCTCAACAGTACTGATAGTGTATTTCCTTTCAGTCTTTTTTCTGTTTTCCTTAGTATGTGATGATTATATGTACATATTATATTGTGGTGTTTAATTTGACTTTTTTTCCTTCTTTCTTTCTCTCTCTTTTTTTTTAAGTACTGTGGATTGAACCCAGATGTACTTTTTACTACTGAGCTACAACCCCAGTGTTTTTAAATTTTTTTTTATGGTAAGACAGCATCTCACTAAGCTGTTTAGGGTTTCACTAAGTGGCTGAGGCTGACCTCAAACTTGTGATCCTCCTGCCTCTGGAGCTGCTGGGATTACAAGTGTATGCCACCATACCCTGTTTAATCTGACATTCTAGTGTAAGTCTTTACCCATGAGGATAGAATATACACATTTTTAAAGGTCTCATCGTATTCTATCAAGTTGAACATGTACTAATTTATCATTCTCCTGTTGGGCATTTTTTATACAACAAATAATTCAGTGCAACTCATTTTTAGACAGTATTTTTAAAATATTATGTTATGCTGTTAGTTACAGGTTTTCAAAATTGAAATTACCGGGAAAAAGTGCTTGGATATGTTAATAGTGCTTGATATACGTTGGTAAAAAGTTCTTCCTTTTTAGATTTCACCAGCCAAGAAGGAGAGTGCCTTTTCTTCAATCTACCCTTATCAACACCAAGTGGAATGATTTCAAAATTCACTAATTTAAAAGAGAAAAAAAATCTATTGCTTGGATTTTTAATGAGGTTCAATATTTCCCAATTTATCTGTTAACTTATGAATGTCCTTAGCCCATACTGATCACTATTTAATATTATATCTTCTTCAGGGATATTAGAAATGTATTAGGGTATTAACTGTATTGTGGAATTCATTCCAAAATTACTTTATGCTACTTGATGAATCATGTGGGTTGTGTGAATACCAGATAATTAGTGAACAGACAGAGTAAAGGATTCTCAAGTCCAAGGGAAAATAATCAAAGCCCAAAGTTTTCTTGGAAAACACCAAAGCAAATACCACAGGTATCATGATGAGTATGTTCTGATTTCAGTTCCAATGATCTTTTTTTCCCTCATTCCCTGAAAGCAGTCTCTCAAATTGGTCTGTGTTAAATGTGATAGAGCACAGTGACCAAAGAAAGAAAAAATAGTTTTTATAATGAAGCAAAGAGCTAGAAAGTCAACTTGTTCCCAAGGAATACAGGAGCATCCATCACTCCTGAACAAATTCAACCTGAAATGTTAATGGCTGGTGAGCACGGGCTGTGCTCTCTCTGGGTCTGTTTGCAGCAGAGGATCTTAAAATTCAACCACTATATGTCCTTATTGATAGTGTTTGAATCTATTTAACAATGTCAAGAAGATAAATGTGCATAGAACATAAAATGACGAAGGGAATAATTTAGAAGTTTCCAATTTGCTATATAACTTCCGAACTAAGTAGTTCATCATTCATTCTATAATAAATTCATCTGATGTCTGTTAAACTCCCAAAGCTGCACATTTTAAGCTAACAAAACAGAAATACATTTTAATGCAAAAATATGCCACAGAAGACTGATGAAGAACTAACCTTATGATCATAAATATAGCAACACAGGACTGGGATTTTAGCTCAGTGGTTGAGCACTTGCCTTGCATGTGTGAGGCACTGGGTTCGATCCTCAGCATCACATAAAAAAATTAATAAATAAAATAAAGATATTAATTAAATAAATAAGTATAGCAACAAACATTAAATGGGGATTCTCTTTTTAATTTTTTTGGGGGGTGGATACTGGGGATTGAACTCAGGGGCACTCGACCACTGAGCCACATACTCAGGCTTATTTTGTATTTTATTTAGATACAAGGACTCATTGAGTCACTTAGCACTTTGCTTTTGCTGAGGCTGGATTTGAACTTGCAATCCTCTTGCCTCAGCCTACTGAGAAAATTTATAAAATGCTTTTACTCAACTAAATAACCAAATAGACCATTGAGGCTATTTTTTCGCTGGGATAGAAAAAGAGAAAGCAGAAGTTATAGATTGCCACTATTTTCACAGTGACTGTACACTATCTGGGTCCTCTCTTGATGAGCGCTGTGTAATGGTTTAGATTAGGTGTCCGCCCAAAGCTCATGTGTGAGACAATGCAACAAAGTTTAGAGGTGAAATAATTGGCTTATGAAAGCTAACCTAATCAGTGCATTAATTGTCTGATAGGGATTAACTGGATGGCAACTGTAGCCAGGTAAGGTGTTGCTGGAGGAGGTGGGTTATTGGGGGCATGTCTTTGAGGTATATATTTTGTCCTTGTGAATGGAGTAGACACTCTCTGCTTCCTCATGTGATGTCCTGAGTCACCTTCCCCCACCACACTCTTCCACCATGATGCTCTGCCTCCCCTTCACCTTAGAGAACGGAGTCAGCCATCTATAGACTGAGATCTCTGAAATCATGAGCCCCCAAATAAACTTTTCTTCCTTAAAATAGTTCTTGTCTGGTCTCTCTCTTGATCATAGCAGTGAAAAAGCTAACTAAAACAAGCTGTTTCTAACCTGAGTCACTGATAGAGAACTGCACTGGAGACAGCCCAGGTGCTCAATAGTTAGGAGTTACTTTTTTTTTTATAACTTTATTTTGTTTATTTATTTTTTATGTGGTGCTGGGGATCGAACCCAGTGCTTTGTACATGCTAGGCAAGTGCTCTACATTGAGCTACATACAACTCCAGACCCTAGTAGTTACTGCTGATGCTGTGTGTTACTACTGTCAGACAAATGTCTGCCCTAAACTCCTAGCTCCTTAATTTTTGGTGGTCTAGAATTTTTATTATAATTAAACATGACCCCAGGCTCATATGTACATGGTATCTCATGAGTTTTGCATGCATATGGTGGCCACTGGATAACAGTGAGGAACAAAACCAGTGCAGCAAAATGGGGTTCACTTACATAAAGAGAGGTGGAGTATGTTATGGGCAGTAGGGAGTAGAGTATGGGTCTGCCTATGGCCTATGACAGCTGTCATCTGTCACCTTCACAGAGCTACTGTCTATTTTCTTGAAATTTCACACACACAAAATGTGATCTTTATGGAATCTGACACATACAATGTTTTAAAAACTTACTTTCTTAAATATGAATATGCTGGAATAAGGTCCTCAAAACTTATGTCTAACGTAAATTACTTCTAACTAAGGATAGTGTTTCACCTGGGATTCTGGGGGAGATGAACTGTTAGATAACATGGAAGGTAGCAGAAGATCTGCTCTGCCAATCTTCCAGCACAATGCTGGGGTAAAATCAAAGGTTTAAAGAATCTGTTGTAAAATATCTTTCTGCTCCCCCCTCCCCCCCAAAAAAAATAGGCAGGTTTTGAAAGTTCTTTTCTTTCTTTCTTTTTTTTAAACTATTTTATTTACATTTTAGCATCTCAAGTTAGGATGTATTTTTTTAATTAGGTTATCTATGACAGCAAAATACATTTTGATTCATTGTACACAATTGCAGCACAACTTTTCATTTCTCTGTTTGTACTAAAAGTTCTTTATCTAAAATTTTCCATATGTGGCTCAACTTGAAATATTCCTTAAATATTTTACATGATGAATGTGTAACACTGAGAGATTATACAGCTAGAGGCATTCTCCAAAAAATGTAAATGCGATCCAGGCACAATGTAAAAGACTTTCAGCCCAAAGGCCATACATCAGAGGTATCCTGACCTGGACATACTTCTTTGTCAAATTCAGCCTTTGAGAAATTTGATCAGTCAAAACTATGCCCTACATCTCGTGGATTTCATCCCTTAAAAAGTTCCTATGCTTGGCTTGGAAAAATATGGAAAAATAGAGAATCAGCCAAACTTCTCCGTGTCTTTTGGTTTTAGTCAACAATGATTTTAAGACCCCAGAAAACATCCCTGTAAAATATGATCCAAAATTAAAACAGCAAATTTCCAACCTTTTCTCAGCCTTGTCTTTCTGCTGACTTTGATCACTAGGCACAGTGTGCCTAGTCTGAGGTGGACTCACTGAATGTGGAGGACTCCTTAGTAAGCCTCCACTTTTTTTGTTTTGTTTTATTTTCTCAGGTGTCCTGTGAACAGTTCTTTAGTCCCTCATGCTCCACTTCTGAAATTCAGGGGTTGTCATAAATGTGGCCCCAGAAGTGATGAAAAATTAAGGTAAACAGGATTACCAAGTCTCTTTTTTTCCTAAGTTGCTATAAACGTGAAATGGAATTTTAAAATGCAGACTTACAGCCATTTTTGCAACTTCTTACTCAATATCTGGCAAATGTTTGGGATGATTTGGTTTAAATGATGTAGCACAGGAGGAGAATAAGAAGATCTTTTGAGGACAGGTCCCCCCACTTATAAGTAGCATGGTTCTGAGATAGTGTGGGAATCATTCAGCATTTCTACTGTTTGATGAATGTGAATAATTTGATTGTAATTGTAACTAATAATAGTCCCCCCAACACAATCAACTAGGGGTGGATGTGAGTGTCAAAGGCTTAATGACTGCATTCTTTAATACTACTAATGGTTTAGTCAATTTGGGAGATTTTTATCATCCAGGGAGAAAAGGAATAAAGAAAAATTTAAAGAATAAAAATTGTGTAAGTATAAACACTTGCTTCTGTTTGTATGGGAATATACTGAAGCATAGTAAAGAATAGGTATTTTAATAACTGCTAGGATGTATAATTTCATGATTTTATGACCCTGTAAAAACCAAACCCAAATGACCTGATTCTACTAGCCATTACTCTGCTGAGAGTGGTCTGCTCCAGGCTGGCCACACCCCTGGGGGATGTGCATGTTTTGCTCACTTCACCTCTTGTCTGTGAACATCCTGTGATTCCTCTTCTCCATCTGAGTTCCATCTGGACCATTCCCAACACTCATCTGTACCATGCTTATGGCTGCTATTGAGCATTATCCTGTTCTATTATTTAGCTCACAAAGACTGGCATGCCTTCTATGAGCCAGGATCTAGTGACACAAATGGAGTTAACAAAGATAGGGCCACGGTCATGCAGTGAGGTCCACCAGTTGGTCACCAATGCTAGTGTGGTTCAAGGTGCCATATTTGACCAAACACATTAGACTCACTCCACTTACAGGGGGCGGAATCATGACAACCGTTACATTGCCCTCTTTCACTTCTTATTCCTGTCACTTCCTAACCTTCTAGATTTTCTTCCTGACAAGATTTTGTCAGCTGGCTCATTCTTCACACCCATAATGCTGCCACTACCCCAGTCACTACCCCAGTCAGAATCCATGCACTCTGGCTTTTTAGTTCCTTGCTTTCTAGTCTAGATCCTACCTCCCCTTCCTCAACTGGTCTATTGGGAAATCACCAATTCAAACATATTTTCCCCTACACAGAATTTTCTTT